>NC_092389.1:45837325-46151837 GCF_030028105.1 Mobula birostris | reverse complement strand
ATACTCTAGTCCCAGGAACAACCACGAGAGGTCTGGTGATGGAACAAGCAGAGAGTTTCGTAAGAACCCAAGAGATTCTATAGATGCTGGAAATTATGCTCAGCAGGTCAAGCAGCATCTAAGGAGAGGAATAGTCAACATTTCATGAAGGGTCTTGGCCCAAAATGTTGACTGTTGACTCCTTTCCATACGTGCTGCCTGACCTGCTGAGCTTCAAAAGAAATCACTTTGGCTCGTTAGCCTCAGATACTATAAGATTGTCAGGGGCAGGCCATTCAGCCCCTCAAGTCTGTTCCACCATTCAGTAAGATCCAACTTTCCTTATGTTTGCTCTCCCCACATGTACTGGTTTTGGTTTATTATCGTCACATGTACTGAGGTACAGTGAAAGCTTCTCTTCTGTTCATGCAGATCATTTAATTACACGGTGCATTGAGGTAGAACAATGGAAAATAATAACAGAATGCAGAATAAAGTGTTGCATTCAGAGGAAGTGCAGTGCAGCTAGACAATAAGGTGCAAGACCATAACACAGTAGATTGTGAGGTCAAGTGTTCATCTGATCGTACTATGCAACCGTTTAATAGTCTTATTACTGCAGGGTAGAAGCTGTCTTGAGCCCACGGCTGCAAGAAACTGCAGAGAGTTGTGGATACAGCTCAGCACATCACAGAAACCGTGGACTCTGTCCGCACTTCTTGCTGACTCAGTAAAGCAGAAGGACACCACCCACTCCAGGCATTCTCTCTCCTCCCCTCTCCCAACAGGCTCAAGGACAGCTTCTATCCCACTGTTATCAGAGTCTTGAATGGACTCCCTTGTACAATAATATAGACAATTGACCTCACAATCTACCTCGTTGTGATCTGTTTACCTGCTTTTCTCTGTAGCTTTTCCATTACACACATGAAAAAACTCTAAGATAAAGAACACAATAATAAAAAAACCACAATAAAGATAAATACATAGCTAGCTTTGATACATAGATTACATGCATGCCCGTAAAATGATGCCAGACACAGGAGTGTCTGTACATAAGGTGACTGACAGGATATGATAAAGTAGTGGTGGTTGGGGGGTGTGGAGGGGTGGGTTAGTGGGTGGAGGTGTTGATCAGCCTTAGTACTTGGGGAAAGTAACTGTTTTTGAGCCTGGTGGTCCTGGTGTGGATGCTACGTAGATTCGTCCCTGATGGGAGTGGGACGAACAGTCCACGAGCAAGGTGGGTGGGAGCCTTCATGATGCTACTGACTCTTTCTATATACATGTCCTTGATGGTGCCAGTGATGCGCTGGGCAGTTTTGACTACCAGTTGTAGAACCCTTCTGTCTGCAGCAGTGCAGTTTCCGTACCATGCAATGATGCATCTGGAGAATGATGTGAGTATAGATGTGCATACTGCAGCTCTCGTCAGCCTCCTCAGAAAATCAGTGAGCTTTCCTTTCTTTTTCCTTTTCAATCTTTTTAGTAATTTCAGCATCATAAACATTACAGAAAATAGATACAGAGCAATTGGGATTACACTATTGATAAATAGTTTATACAAGTATAAACTCAGTTGACACATAATTAATGAGCCTCCCAAAATCTCAAAAAGTACAAATATAATATAGGAAAATATAAAGTGAAAATATAAAAATATCATGAAAAAAAATATATATATACACCCCAAAAGAAAAAAAAACCTAAACCAACTAGAAGAAAACAAAACTAAATTAAAGAAAAAAGAAGAAAAAGAATGGGCTATTATGATACCTCAGATAAGACCATTAGTGTCATTAACTCTGCTCCTCTCTCCGTACATTGAAGTAACAAAACAGAATTGGAAAGGGTCAAATTACATCATATGAAAGTATTGAATAAATGGTCTCCAAATCTCTTCAAATTTAATAGAAGGGTTGTAAATGACGCTTCTAATTTTTTTCTAAATTTAAACAAGACATAGTTTGAGAAAACTATTGAAATGCAGTAGGAGGATTAACCTCTTTCCAATTCAATAATATGGATCTTCTAGCCATTAGTGTAACAAAAGCAATCATCTGACAAGCCGAGGAGATCAGATGACGTTGTTCTATCCCTGGTAAACCAAAGATTGCAGTAATAGGATGAGGTTGTAGATCAACATTCAAAACAGTTGAAATAATATCAAAGATGTCATCCCAATATTTCTTCAGCAAAGGGCATGACCAAAACATATGAGTTAATGAAGCTATCTCAGAATGACATCTATCACGTACAGGATTTATATGAGAGTAATAACGAGCTAATTTATCCTGGGACATATGAGTCCTGAGCTTTCCTGATTGTGTGGAATGTGTTCTGGAACCATGACTCTTTATTCTGAACTGTTATTGTTTTACCTCAATGCACTCAGTGACAATTTGACATATTTGAGACCAAATAATTGTGTCTTACATTTTTATAAAAGTCTCTCATGACACACAAATCCTCAGAGAGGAATCAAACAGAGGAGAGAGACAGTTCTCCCTACCTTGGCAGGGCAGAAGCTGTAGCGACGCCGGTGTGATCCGATAACAACCTCGGAGGTCCAAGCTCCGCAGCTTGGTCGACAGGTGCAGCAGCTTTACCAGAACCTCATCTGTGACCAGCGAGCATGAGGTGGCCAAGCACAGCTCCTCCAACTCAGAGAAGCCGACCTCAGGGGAAACGATCGTTGTGGAAACCCTTGGGAACCAGGCCAGATTCAGCAGTCTTAGGACCTGCATCAAATGACACAATTGGTTAAAGACTGGCGGTAGCTGGTTTACTGCAGAGAGGCAAGTTAACACAGACAGTAACTTCTACATATTAAAGGATTTGAGCACCTGAATCACCCTAGCATAGAAAACCACAAGCCAAGTGCTGCAAAATGGCAGTAACACAATGGGAGCCCTCCTGATCAGTACGGGAGCAAAAAGGCTTGCTTCGATGCAAAGTGATGTGATGCATTTCTACAATATAGGACAATGCAGCACAGGCACAAACTCGTTAGCTATCATGGCTATGACAACCACAATACCAAATTAAACTAAACATAATGAGCAATTGAGACTGCTAAACACGAGAAGAGCCCATGGTGTTACAGGAAAGATACTATATAACCATATAACAATTACAGCAGGGAAACAGGCCATCTCGGCCCTTCTAGTCCGTGCTGAACTCTTAGTCTCACCTAGTCCCACCGACCTGCACTCAGCCCATAACCCTATACTAGCATGGACAGAGCAGTGGCTGACTGGCAGGAAGCAAAGAGTGGGAATAAAGGGGGCCTTTTCTGGTTGGCTGTCATTGACTTGTGGTGTTCCACAGAGGTCTGCTTCTTTTCGTATTATATGTTAAGCTGTATGACGCAATTGATCACTTTGTAGCCAAGTTTGTGGACCATACCAAGATAGGCAGAGGGGCAAGTAGTGTTGGGGAATCAGGGAGTCTGCAGAAAGACCTAGACAGATTAGGAGAGTGGGTAAAGAAGTGGAAGATGGAATATAGGGCAGGGAAGTGTATGGTCATGCACTTTGACAGAAGGAACAAAGGTGTAGACTATTTTCTAACTGGAGAGAAAATTGAAACAGCAAAGGTGTGAAGAGACTTGTGCAGATTTCCCTAAAGGTTTACTTTGCAGGTTGAGTCGGTGGTAAGGAAGGCAAATACAATGTTAGCATTCATTTCAAGGGGACTAGAATATAAAAACAAGGATGTAATCCTGAGTCTTTATAATGCATTGGTCAGTTTTGGGCTCCTTATCTGAGAAGGGATGTGCTGGCACTGGAGGGGCTCCAGAGCAGGTTTACGAGAATTATCTCAGAAATGAAAGGGTTAACGTACAAGAAGTGTTTGATGACTTTGGACCTGTACTTGCTGGAATTTGAAATAATTAGGGGAGGGATCTCACTGAAACCTATCAAGTATTGAAAGGCCTTGATGGAGTGAAAGTGCAGAGGATGCTTCCAGTAGTGGAACAGTCCAGGCAGGCTCAGAGAAGAGGGAAGGCACTTCCAAACAGAGAAGAGGTGGAATTTCTTTTGCCAGAGGGTGGTCAATCTGTGGAATTCACTACCATAGAAGGCTATGAAGGTTAAGTCATTGGGTACATTTAAAGTGGAGGTTGATAGTTACTTAATTATTCAGGGTGCCAAGGGTTATGGGGAGAATGCAAGAGACTGGGTTTGAGAGGGAAAATAAATCAGCCGTGAATGAATGGCAGAACAGACTTGATGGGCCATATTTCCTCATTCTGATCAAGAGCCTGATGGTTGAGGGCTAATAACTGTTCCTGAACTGGTGGTATTTGACATTCTATGCTGGTGGGGGGCGGGGGGGGGGGGTTGTTGGCGCGTGGCCAAGTGGTTAAGGCGTTTGTCTGGTGATCTGAAGGTCGCCAGTTTGAGCCTTGGCTGAGGCAGCGTGTTGTGTCCTAGAGCGAGGCACTTAACCACACACTGCTCTGCAACGACACCGGTGCCAAGCTGTATCGGCCCTAGTGCCCTTCCCTTGGACAACATCGGTGGCGTGGAGAGGGGAGACTTGCAGCATAGGCAACTGCCGGTCTTCCATACAACCTTGCCCAGGGCTGCGTCCTGGAAACCTTCCAAGGCACAAATCCATGGTCTCACAAGACTAACGGATGCCTGTTAAAAAATACTGAGGGGGGAGGGGGAAGATGTCTACCCTATATATACTGTATACCCCTTCTAATTTTTGTAACTTCCAACACATGCCAAATGCTGGAGGAACTGAAAGGATAAGGTAGCATCAACAGAGCAGAATAAATGATCAATGTTTCATCTGATGAGGGGTCTCAGCCCAAATGTTATAATTGTATGCCCCTCCATAGATGCTGCCTGACCTGCTGAGTTTCTCCAGCATATTCTTTGTATTGCTCAAGATTTCTAGCACTTGCAGAATCTTTTGTTGCTATAAACTTCAACAGGTCTCCCCTCAGCCTTTGTAGGTGGAACGTACATCGACAGGCAAGGGTGCTCTTTATGAATGAGGGGTCATTGAAAGAGAGTTCAATAGACAGGCAGTAATTTTATTTTCATTAGAAATAAAGCACCTTAACACAAGCCCACACCACCCAATTAGACTCCTGTGACTAATTAACCCACTAACCCATACGTCTTCAGAATATGGGAGGAACCAGAGCACCCAGAGGAAACCCACAATGCTACAGAAACTCCATACAGACAGTGGTGGGAATTGAACCCGAGTCACTAGCATTGCAATTACATTACACTAACTGCTACGTTACAGTGTCATCACCCTCAACACCCCAAGTACCTGTAGTTTGGGGCAGCCAGTCTGTAGCATCTCAATGCACAACGGGAAGAAGGGATTAGTCTGCCTGATCTCGGAGTTGATCTCCAGTACTCTGAGTTCAGTGCAGCAGCCAGACTAGGAGACAGGAGCACACAGATTAGGTGAATGAAACTGTTAGCAAACTGGACCAAATACCAACCAGCTGCATAAAGACCTCAAATAAAACATGGTGATTGTCAGCTAATTGGAAGATTGGATCTCACCTATATCAAAACACCTCTCCAGTAACTTTACAGAGATAGTCCATCGTGGGTAAAGTCCTGGCCACCATTGAGCACATCTACACAGAGCACTATTGTAGGAAAGCACCATCTATCATCAAGGACCCCCACCCTCCAGGGCATGCTCTCTTCTTACTGCTGCCATCAGGAAGGAGTTACAAGAACCTCAGGATCTTCACCACAAGTTCAGGAATAGTTATTACCCCTCAACCATCAATAAAGCTCTTGAACCAAAGGGGATAACTTCACTCACGCCAATAGTGAACTGTCCCTTCAACCTATGGACTCACTTTCAAGGCCTTTTCATCTCATGTTTTTGATATGTATTATTGTTTTCTTTGTATTTACTGTGAATGCCTGCAAGAAAATTAATCTCAGGGTTGTATATGACGTGTTGGCGTGTGGCCAAGTGGTTAAGGGGTTCGCCTAGTGATTTGAAGGTTGCTAGTTCAAGCCTTGGCTGAGGCAGCCTATGTGTCCTTGAGCAAGGCACTTAACCACACATTGCTCTGCGACGACACCGGTGCCAAGCTGTGTGGGTCCTAATGCCCTTCCCTTGGATAACATCGGTGGCGTGGAGAGGGAAGACTTGCAGCATAGGCAACTGCTGGTCGTCTATACAACCTTGCCCAGGCCTGCGTCCTGGAAACCTTCCAAGGCACAAATCCATGGTCTCATGAGACTAACGGATGCCATAAATAAATATGATGATATATGTACTTTGATAATAAGTTTACTTTGAACTTTAAATCACCTGTAGTCTGATCATATAGATGAAATTCTCCTCTGAAAACATTTGAATAAGATTGTATGTTTCAGAATCAGGTTTATTATCACTGACACGTTTCCTATACTGGGGGAGTCTAGGACTGAAGGGCACAACCTCAATTTAGAGGGACACCTACTTAGTACAGAGATGAGGAGGAATTTCTTTCGTCAGAGGGTAATGAGTCTGTGGAATTCATTGCCACAGATGGCCGTAGAGGCCTAATAATTGGGTACATTTAAAGCAGAAGTGAACTCCACCACGAGTGTCCCAAGCTGACCGCAAAAGGAGGCGGGTTGGGCATGGGGCTAGCAAGCCCATCCTGTGGAGAAAAAAAAAGCAGTGCTACTGAAACACCAACGGAAGCTTTAGAGATACCATCCCTGGGACAGGAAGGATAAGCCAAGAGGCAGGACAGAGGACTCTGGCGAGCTACTGTCAGTGGCCTTTGCCCCAGTAGGGGTGTTGGGGCTTAAGTAAAGCAGAGGTTGGTAGGCTCTTGATGCCTTGACTTGGAAGTTATGGGGAGAAAGCAGGAGAACAGGGTCGAGAGGGATAATAAATCAGCCATGATGGAATGCCGCAGCACCTGCGATGGACCAAGTGGTCTAGTTCTGCTCCTAAGTCTTATCTGATGTGAAATTTGTTGGTTTGCAACAGCAATACAGTGGAAGAACATTTAAAAATATATAAATAACAAAAATAAATAAATAGTACCAACAATAAAAGGAATAATAGGTGGTGTTCATGGCTTCATGTGTATATATATATATATATATATATATTCATTTAATATAAGTATACAAGCTCTCACATATTTGGCGATACTCAAACTTGTACATATGATTTTATGATTGCTTTTACATTTTACATTGTGTTTCATGCTTCTTGTTTTTTTGAAATATGCTGCATCGGATCTGGATCTGGAGTAACAATCATCTTGTTCTCCTTTGCACTCATGTAATGAAAAACGACAATAAACAACCTTGAAATTGTGCTGGGGTGGGGGCTGGTCCCTCCTGTCAGTGCTGTCCTCCAGGGTTGGCTCAGTGGAAGGCAAGCTGAACTGCATTCATCTGCAGCTGCACTTGCACGACATGTGGAACTGCTGTGGGCTGTTCTTCCAGAAACGTGGCTCCGGGACAACATCCCATGTACCATCATTCTACAGGCCACGACATCCAGGGGCTTGGCTACATATGTTTTTGTGTAACTGTATGTTTCACTGACAATGTAATTCTATGTGCAATATGTGCTGTGTGACTGTTGGTACTACACTTTGCATCGAGCTCCCAGAGAAATGCTGTTTTGTTTGGCGATATACATGTGTATGGTTGAATTACAATTAAGTGAAAATGCAATATAAAAAAGACTGTAGTATGCAGCACAAAGAAACAGTAAACCGCTCTCTGTCCGAGTGACAAAAGCTCAGTGGTGACAGGGTATTCATTAGTCTCACAGCCTCAGGAAAGAAGCGGTTACCTAGTTTGGCATCCCTAGTCCTGATGCTCCTGTACCTCCTTCCTGTTGGTAGTGGGTCAAAGTGATTGTGGAATGGGTGGTGGAGAACCTCAACAATACTTTGGGCCCTTCATCTGCAACACTGCTGGTAAATTTCACAAATGGCGGGGGAGAAGAGGCAGGAAACCCCGGTGTCCTCTCAGTTCATCCCTTCCTTCCCATGGCACAACCCAATTATTGTGGGATCCTGCAACTCCATCCCATTGCCCACCCCCTGAGCACAAGGTAACCTTACCATAATGGCATTCAAGATGTTGTGCCGGCGAATGCTGTATGTCACAAAGAGCTGTCTGAGTTTCAAACCTGCTGTCTCCAGAAAGCTGACTACTGCTGCTGTGTCAACCTGCAAAGAAAGCTCAGAGATAGTCAATCAATCAGGACCCCTCAATCCCTCTTTACCTTCGTAAGATCTAGGATCAGAAGATCAATTAGATCATGCCTAATTGTATTTCAATTTTGGTTCATGACTGACTTCCACATTCCTGTCTTATATTCTTTCCTTATTTACAGATAGAGTGCAGAACATGCCCTTCTGGTCCTTTGAGCCACAGTGCCCAGCAACCCCCATTTAACTCTAGCCTCATCACAGCACAACTTACATAACACCATAAGAAATAGGAACAGAATTTGGCCATTTGGCCCATAAAGTCTGCTCCACCATTTCATCATGGCTGATCCATTTTTCCTTTCAACATCAATCTCCTGCTTCCCCGCATCCCTTCATGTGTTGACCAATCAAAAATCTATCAGACTCTGCCTCAAATATACATAAAGACTTGGCCTCCAGAGCTACCTGTGGCGAAGAATTCTACAGAATCACCACTCTGTCTGAAGAAATTCCTCATCTCCGTTCTAAACAGACACCCCTCTATTCTGAGGCTGCATCCTCTGGTCTTAGTCTCTCCCACCATCAGAAACATTCTCTCCACATCCACTCGATCAAGGCCTTTCACCATTCGATAGATTTCAATTAGGCCACCCCTCATTCTTCTGAATTCTAATGAAGACTATACACGGGAAATTATGGAACAGCGGATCAAATTTGTCCAGCGATGAAAATTGCTCATGCAAAGGGATTTTTTCCATTGCTTCGCTGCCCCGCTAGACTAAAATTATTTCCTAACGATTCTGCACCTCGTGAGTTTTTGGATCCCTAAGCGGCATTGGACTTTAAATCGTGGAGTCGGCTGTCGAATAAAGGATATTTGGGTTGCTGAATAATTTTCTGAAAGAAAACAGGCTTTGAAGATTTTTGATATGCTGAAGATTTCCTTTGATCAATGAACTATTTCAAGAAGAGGTGAACTTCTTGGTTTGACTACTGAAACATTTTTTGAAGTCTGTTTGGTATATGGAGTGAACTAACACAGTGGACAGGTTATTAACTGGTTTGATTATCTGCTTCTTTCTTCCTTTTCTTTTATTAATTAAGTGATAGCTTTCATAGTTTATACAGACTCTTTCTTATATAGTGAGGAGTGTTTAGAATAGATAATTAGCTTTAGTTTCCTTTGTTAAAGTTTGGTAGTAAGCTAAAGGAATAATAGTGTCTTTTTCTTGTTAGAGATTGTATTGTTTAGGTTTGTTTAGGTTTAATAGCGTTGTTTTGACGCTTCTGGAGACTGTTTTTGCACTCCTAGTTTATTTTCAATGATTAACTATAACCATCTTTTTTCTGCTTCTCTGCTGGGCTTTCTTATCTTAGGATCATGTGATTTCTTTGTAAAGAGGAGGGGGGGAATTGGGAGAAAAACTTTTAAATCACTATTTATATTGAGCCGCACATGGAGTTCTGCTTTTTCTCTTCTCTTTGGGGAGGCATTCCGGCTTTTTCCTGCAACACACGTAAAAGTTGCTGGTGAACGCAGCAGTCCAGGCAGCATCTCTAGGAAGAGGTACAGTTGACGTTTCGGGCCAAGACCCTTCGTCAGGACTAACTGAAGGAAGCGTTAGTAAGAGATTTGAAAGTGGGAGGGGGAGGGGGAGATCCAAAGTGATAGGAGAAGAGAGGAGGGGGAGGGATGGAGCCAAGAGCTGGACAGGTGATTGGCAAAAGGGATATGAGAGGATCATGGGACAGGAGGCCCAGGGAGAAGGAAAAGGGGGGGGGGACCCAGAGGATGGGCAAGGGGTATAGTCAGAGGGACAGAGGGAGAAAAAGGAGAGTGAGAGAAAGAATATGTGAATTTAAATAAGTAACGGATGGGGTACGAGGGGGAGGTGGGGCATTAGCGGAAGTTAGAGAAGTCAATGTTCATGCCATCAGGTTGGAGGCTACCCAGACGGAATATAAGGTGTTGTTCCTCCAACCTGAGTGTGGCTTCATCTTTACAGTAGAGGAGGCCGTGGATAGACATGTCAGAATGGGAATGGGATGTGGAATTAAAATGTGTGGCCACTAGGAGATCCTGCTTTCTCCGGCGGACAGAGCGTAGGTGTTCAGTAAAGCGGTCTCCCAGTCTGCGTCGGGTCTCGCCAATACAAAGGAGGCCACATCGGGAGCACCGGACGCAGTATATCACCCCAGCAAACTCACAGGTGAAGTGTCGCCTCACCTGGAAGGACTGTCTGGGGCCCTGAATGGTGGTAAGGGAGGAAGTGTAAGGGCATGTGTAGCACTTGTTCCGTTTACAAGGATAAGTGCCAGGAGGGAGATCAGTGGGGAGGGATGGGGGGGACGAATGGACAAGGGAGTCGCGTAGGGAGCGATCCCCGCGGAAAGCAGAGGTGGGGGGAGGGAAAGATGTGCTTAGTGGTGGGATCCCGTTGGAGGTGGCGGAAGTTACGGAGAATAATATGTTGGACCCGGAGGCTGGTGGGGTGGTAGGTGAGGACCAGAGGAACCCTATTCCTAGTGGGGTGGCGGGAGGATGGAGTGAGAGCAGATGTGCGTGAAATGGGGGAGATGCATTTGAGAGCAGAGTTGATGGTGGAGGAAGGGAAGCCCCTTTCTTTAAAAAAAGGGGACATCTCCCTCGTCCTGGAAATGAAAAGCCTCATCCTCAGAGCAGATGCGGTGGTTGATGGTGGAGGAAGGGAAGCCCCTTTCTTTAAAAAAGGGGGACATCTCCCTCGTCCTGGATTCCAGGACGAGGGAGATGTCCCACTTTTTTAAAGAAAGGGGCTTCCCTTCCTCCACCATCAACTCTGCTCTCAAACGCATCTCCCCCATGTCACACACATCTGCTATCACTCCATCCTCCCGCCACCCCACTAGGAATAGGGTTCCCCGGTCCTCACTTACCACCCCACCAGCCTCCGGGTCCAACATATTATTCTCCGTAACTTCCGCCACCTCCAATGGGATCCACCCACTAAGCACATCTTTCCCTCCCGCCCCCCCCGACTTCCGCAGGGATCGCTCCCTATGCGACTCCCTTGTCCATTCGTCCCCTCCCATCCCTCCCCACTGATCTCCCTCCTGGCACTTATCCTTGTAAGCGGAACAAATGCTACACATGCCCTTACACTTCCTCCCTTACCACCACTCAGGGCCTCAAACAGTCCTTCCAGGTGAGGCGACACTTCACCTGTGAGTCGGCTGGGGTGATATACTGCGTCCGGTGCTCCCGATGTGGCCTTTTATATATTGGCGAGACCCGACGCAGACTGGGAGACCGCTTTGCTGAACACCTACGCCCTGTCTGCCAGAGAAAGCAGGATCTCCCAGTGGCCACACATTTTAATTCCACATCCCATTCCCATTCTGACATGTCTATCCACGGCCTCCTCTACTGTAAAGATGAAGCCACACTCAGGTTGGAGGAACAACACCTTATATTCCGTCTGGGTAGCCTCCAACCTGATGGCATGAATAGTGACTTCTCTAACTTCTGCTAATGCCCCACCTCCCCCTCGTACCCCATCCGTTATTTATTTTTATACACATTCTTTCTCTCACTCTCCTTTTTCTCCCTCTGTCTATACCCCTTGCCCATCCTCTGGGTTTCCCCTCCCCGTTGTCTTTCTCCCCGGGCCTCCTGTCCCATGATCCTCTCATATCCCTTTTGCCAATCACCTGTCCAGCTCTTGGCTCCATCCCTCCCGCTCCTGTCTTCTCCTATCATTTTGGATCTCCCCCTCCCCCTCCCCTCCCACTTTCAAATCTCTTACTAACTCTTCCTTCAGTTAGTCCTGACGAAGGGTCTTGGCCCGAAACGTCGACTGTACCTCTTCCTAGAGATGCTGCCTGGCCTGCTGCATTCACCAGCAACCTTGATGTGTGTTGCTTAAATTTCCAGCATCTGCAGAATTCCTGTTGTTTCCGGCTTTTTCCTTCCTTTTTGCCGGATTTCTACCTTTTGGGATGGTGGGAGGATTTGGGGTTTTTTTGCATTTTGGGGTTTATTACAGGTTTTTTCCCATCTTTGATTAGCCCATGATGGTATGCGTGTATTTTTGTGTTTAAAACAATATTCTATGGTTACTGAACAGATAAACATTATTAGTTGGAAAGTACGTGGCTGGAATCACCCTATTAAGGAAGAGAAGACTTTTAAAATTATTAACCGATTCCAGCCCGATATAATTTTTGTTCAAGAAACGCATATCAGAATGGGCGAACAAAATAGATTTTTTAAAACGTGGAAGGGCCTTCAGTATCATGCTACTTGTCAAAATAAAACAAAGGGAGTATCTATTTTTATTAAATCTAATATTTTATTTATCCAAGAAGATATCGTCTCAGATATCAATGGCAGATTTTTAATTATTAAAGGAACAATTTGTAATAGAAAAATTGTCTTAATTAATCTATATGCACCTAATGTAGATGATCCTTCTTTTTTTAAATATGTATTCGGTTTATTACCAGACTTAAATGAATATATGCTGCTGATGGGAGGTGACTTCAACTGTTGTTTAAACCCTGTGATTGACAAGAGTTCAACCACTCAGCAGCTTCTGAGTTGCTCAGCATCACTTATTAATTCCTTTTTAATTGATTATGGTTTGATAGAAATCTGGAGAAATCTACATCCTAATGATAGAGATTATTCTTTTTATTCACATGTCCATAAGAAATATTAGCGAATTGATTATTTTATAGCTGATTTCAGATTTTCGTCCAAAGTCCTGAAATGTGAATATGATGCTATTGCTGTCTCGGATCATGCACCTTTAAGCTTAACTTTTGAATTGAATGATGTTAGTAATGTAAACTTGCCTTGGCGTTTTCCAGAAAACTTATTACAAAGTTCGGACATCTTACCACTGAGTGCTGAAGATTCAGACTTTCCAGCTTCTGGGAATGGGTGGCCAGCGCTTCAAAGATATCAGATGAGATATCATTACAGTTGGTCAGTCGCAAGGAGGTTAAGTGAGGGCAGGACTCAGCGACAACCTGGGGAGAGATGGTGACATTGTAAGAACAGTGGAATAACTTAGTCTCTACATCTTAAGTTGGACTCTACAACTCATGTTACCAGCACTGCTTATTTATTTATTATTAGTATTTGCACTTTCTGTCTTCTGTTGTGTGTTAGTTGTTTGTCTGCCTTTGTGTGTAATTTTTCATTGATTCGATTGTATTTTCAAATTCAAAATGTTTAATGTCAAACAGAATTAGAGTGCATAGAACAGATTTACTGTACTGGAGTTCTCCATGGATGAGGGATTTCAGTGACAACATTAGACTGGAGAAGCTGGGCCTGTCTCCTTGGAACAAAAAGAATGGAAGGAAATTTAAATTGGTAACTTGGTGTATTATTGTCCCATGTTCCACGGTGAAGAAAGAAGAAAGGTAAGCAGACATCCCACCCTGCAAAAACTCATTTCAGGCGGGGAGCACCACCATTTCAGGGAGGTAGCACCCCACCCCCCACAACCCCATATCCCCCCCGCCCAGTTGACCTCCAAGGGCGTATGTAATACTTTGTTTAGTCATTTTGTCTAATCTGTAAACCAAGTTGGGTATATGCAGAAAATGTGACATTAAAATATGTACTTACATGAAATTATCATGTTTATTCTATTACAACTTTAAGCAAGTCTACAGGGGGTTTGGCCTCATCACGTAGGACATCAATAGTGTAGCTCCTCAGCAGCTAGCCAGCTAGTTTAAATAACGTTAGCTATGCTAATGAATGAATGACACCTGTTAAACTCACCTCAGCATGTCTTTTACATTTTAACCCACCATGGGCAATAGAAAAGTCACCGTTGCAAACAGTGCAGCGAGCAACACTGTCATTATTTTTGAGGTCGACTGTAAAGCCCGTCCACAGAGAAAACAGGTAGGTCTACTTAGCAGGGGTCCCCAACATTTTCTGCACCGCAGACCGGTTTAATATTGACAATATTCTTGCGGACCGGCCGACGGTCGGGGGGTGGGGGGGGCGGAGGTGTTAATCACGACCGGAATATAGGTAATAAGGCAACTACAAGTCACTTATATGTGGCTAATACACTCAATTTCATTTCTAAAAGGGTTTATCTAACCAATTTAATATTAAACACACAGCGCATATTTTCCTCGCATGAATACAGTGAGAAGTCAATTATAAGTCAATAGCATCATAACATCTTAAGTAACGTTTGGATATTAAACAGCGCATATATTCCTCGTATGAACATATAAAATCATTGTAACACACCAATATCGCTGAATCAGTGGGAGCCCTGGGCTTGTTTCCCTGCAACAAGATGGTGCCATGGAGGGGTGATGGGAGACAGTGATACTCAAAGGGGGTTCCTTATGTCCAGCCTATTCCACAATTTAGTTTTCGTTGCATTCATTGCAGAAAACTCCACTTCACAGAGATATGTTGGAAATGGAAGCAACGTTTTCAGTGCTTCCGTAGCAATCTCAGGATATTCAGCCTTGACTCTGATCCAGAATGCCGGCAAAGATGTTATGTCAAACATACGTTTCAGCCCACCGTCATTTGCAAGCTCAAGGAGTTGATCTTCTTCCCGCGCTGACATGGACGTTCACTCTCCCTCTCCCTCTCTTTCTCAAAAAAATCGATTTCCGGGATATTGTATATAATTTCCAGGCATCAGGGAGCAACTATCAATATGCGGGAGACTCCCAGAACTTCCGGGAGAGGTGGGATGTCTGGGTAAGGTACAGTAAGAAGTGTGTCCTGCACACTGTTCATAGAGATCAATTCATTTAACAGTGTATTGAGGTACAAGAAGGGAAAACCCCAAATGTACAAAAAGCGTAAATCAAGTGGGCACCCAGAGACTTTTTCCTGGGGCAGAAATGGCTAATATCAGGGGCCATAATTTTAAGGTATAGGATGGATGTCAGAGGTAGATTTCTTACACAGACAGTAACACACACAGAATGCTGGAGGAACTCAGCAGGCCAGGCAGCATCTAAGGAAAAGAGTGAACAGTCAACCTTTTGGCTGAGACCCTTAATATTCTCTGCCTGAAATGGCGACTGTTCACTCTTTTCCATAGAAGCTACCTGGCCCTGCTGAGTTCCTCCAGCATTAGGGTGTATTACTTTGGATTTCCAGCATCTGCAAATTCTCTGTTGTTTGCGGTTACACAGAGTGGTAGGGGCGTGGAACACACTGCTGGGGTGCTGGCAGAGGCAGGTACATTTAAGTGTACAAACATAAGACACAGATGAAGAATTAGGCCAATCAGCCCATCGAATCTGCTCTAGCAGTCCATAATGGCTGATCTATTATCCCTCTCAATCTCATTCTGCTGCCTTTTGCCCATAACCTTTGACACCCTGACTAATCAAGAACCAATCAGCCTCTGCTTTAAATAATCCCAATGAACTAGCCTGCACACCTGTCAGTGGCAACAAATTCCACAGATTCATCACCCTTCATCTCCATTCGAGAAGGATGTCCCTCTATTCTGAGGCTGTGTCCTCTGGTCCTAGACTTGCCCACTACAGGAAACATCCTCTCCACATCCGCTCCCTCTAGGCCCTTCAGCGTACGATAGGTTTCAATGGGACCACCCGCCCCCCCCACCATTCCAGCAAGTACAACCCTAGAGCCATCAAATGTTCCTCATATGTTAACTCCTTCATTCTCGCGCGCTTCTCCAATGCCAACCCATCTCTTATGAGGTAGAATGGAGTACTGTGTGGGAGGGAAGGATTAAATTGATCTCAGAGTAGGTTAAAAGGTTGGTACAACATTGTGGGCTGAAGGACCCGTACTGTGCTGCAATGTTCAATGTTATAAGACAACAGAAGAATGCAAAATGATGTCCTAATAAAAGGACATCATATTAAATTGATGGACAAAAGATGTTGGATGACATTAGATCTTTTGTTTTCAGTAACCAGTCTAACCACAACTGCTCAAGTGCACCCTCATGAATTTTCCACAACCAATATCAGGATCCTTCTATCTTGAATGACAACTACCACATATGTACAGCAGTACAACACAGTATGGGCCCTTCGGCCTGCAATGTTGGACCAAACTTTTAACCTACTCTGAGATTAATCTAACCCTTCCCTTCCTCAAACCTCTCCATTTTGCTATCATCCACGTGTCTATCTAAGAGTGTCTTAAATGTCAATAATGTATCTGCCTCAACCACCACCTCCAGTTCCAGAACCTAGCTCTGATATCCCTGCTATACTTCCCTCAAATCACTCTTCCTCACCCTAGGAAAAAGTCTCTGGCTATCCACTCGATCTATGCCTCTAATCATCTTGTACACCTGTATAAAGTCACCTGTCATCCTTTTTCTATCAAAAGAGAAAAGTCCTTTCTCAGTCAATCTGTCTTCCTCTCTAATCCAGGCAGTATTCCGGTAAATCTCTTCTGCACCCTCTCTAAAGCTTCCACATCCTTCCTACGATGAAGCGACTAGAAATGAATACAAGCTGTTACGTATACGTGGCTTTTGACTAAAGAAGAGATGGTTGGAGTCGCTTCGCACTTTTGTGCCTGGGTGTTTACTTGGTGCGTCAAAAAAAAATCAAAAAAAGGTTTCTACTAATATTTACAAAAGATATCTACCAGAATAGGTCCCCACTACTTCCAGTGTGAACTCCTGGCAGCTTGATCTCTTCCAGTTACTGACAGCAATCAGCTCTGTTATGTTTTTTAGACACGAGGACATGCCATCTTTGATTCAGCAGAAAATCCTACAAAAGGTAGTGGATTCAGCCCGGTACATCATGGGTCAAACCCACGAAGAACATCGACATGAAACGCTGCCATAGAAAAGCAGCATCAATCATCAAAGATCCTCACCACCCACGCCATGCTCTTTTCTCACTACTGTCATCAGGTAGAAGGTAGAAGTACCTCAGGACTCACAAGGGAATAACTACACTCAGTTACCTTTCTATAGCTTTGCTAAGTATGCCCGCAGAAAAAGAATCTCAGGATTGTATGTTCTCTGAAATAAATTTTACTTTGAACTTTGAATTAAAATATGATGCACCCACAATGTAGTTACAATCACACTACAAAATAAACAGAAGTAGCTACTTTAAATACAGTATACAAACAACATAAACATATTTTCACATCCCCGTTACCAAAGAGATGGAATATTCCGCAGTGCATGGTGGGAAGGGCACCATAGAGCCAACCCTTTACAAGAATATACTTGGGGTGAAAGACACTGAGGTGCGCACTCTCAGCACCTTAACAACAGAATGACAAAGTAATGTCTGTATGTTTATAAATGCTATGTTTTTTATTGCACCTCTACATGCATGTACATTTGACAATGAACAAAGTTAATTCTCATCTATATTTCAAGAATAACTTCATTTGGCTATCACATGTACATTGAAACGTACACTTAAAATACATCAGATGCAAGCATTGCATTTCACTGTGTTTCAATGTACATGTAACAAATAAAGCTCATCTATTATCTGAAATGTGTCTTATGCATCAATGGTCAAAGTAGTCCGAGCATGTGCTGGGGGCATCTCGCAAGTGTCACCACATCTCCAGCACCATCAGAGCATGCCCATAACTTACTAACCCTACCAATTTCAGATTCCCTCATTGCAACTTCACCATCCAGTACAGATGTACTGTGGAGGGCATTCTGACTCCCTGCAACACCATCTGATATTGGGGGCTACTGCACAAAATCAAAGTAAACTACAGAGAGTTGTAAAATTAGTCAGCTCCATCATGGATACTATGCAGGCTAGGACCCAAGACATTTTTAAGGAACACTGCCTCAGAAAGGCAGTATCCATCATTAAGGATTCCAGCCACCTAGGACATGCTCTCTTCTCATTGTTACCATCAGGAAGGAGGTGCAGATGCCTGAACACACAATCAATGATTCAGGAACAAAATTCAAAGTTCAAAGTAAAATTTACTATCACAGTTAATGCATGCCATCATATACTATAAGGCACAGAAACAGAAATAGGCCATTTGGCCCATCGAGTCTGTTCCGCCATTCAGTCGTGGCTGATCCTTTTTCTCCCCCTCCTCAGCCCCACTTCCTGGACTTCTCTTCATAATCATCAATACAGTGTCCAATCAAGAACCGACCAAGCTCTGCATTAAACACACCCAACAACCTGGCCTCCACAGCTGCCTGCGGTAACAAATTCCATAAATTCACCGCCCTCTGGCTCAAGAAATTTCTCTGCAGCACTGTTTTAAATGGACCCCTCTCTATCCTGAGGCTGTGCCCTCTTGTCCTGGAGTCCCCCACCACGGGAAACATCCTTTCCACATCTACTGTCTAGGCCAGGGGTCGGCAACCTTTTTGCCTCTGTGGGCCAGGTCGCGTATTAATGAGCGGACAGTGAGCCAGATAAATGCCATAAGAAACTTGAAATATGGGAATTATCCATTTAAATACATCTAGTTATGTTTTGCCTCAAATTAGTGAATAACGCATGCTAGAAAATCATTTGTGCTTAACCAAGGATGCCAATTAGTAATCAAGGAACTCAGTTTAGTTGCAATTTATTTCAATCAAGGCATCTTTTGAATCTATTAAAAGGACACAAAGAATCCTTAAACATAAAACGTATGAACATGATGCAGTCAATGGTGGTAAATTAAGTGTAATAAAAAAAGAACATTTTAATGCAAAATCGATAAATCAATGTGAAACTTGATGCTGTTTGTTGCTTGAAAGCTTCTCAATATTGGGTGTCAGACTTGTTGATGCCAAGAGCAAAACATCATCCAGATGGGCATTAGTCAATCTTGTTCTCAAATGGTTCTTGGTATGTTTCATTTCTGAAAATAATTGCTCACACAGATAAGTGCTGCCAAACAATGATGCCATCTTTTCTGCATGGTCCACTAAGTTAGGAAAGATGAATATATTTTCTATAGAAGACAAGCACTGACACATCTTCAATCTCAATATGTCATCACACTGCATCTCAATCAATTCCATTTGAAAAATTTCTGATGCGGTGTCCACTTCCACATCAAATGGAGTAGCAAACAGCTTGAACTCATTTGCATGCAAGCGAAAATCAGCAAAACGAGATGAAAACTCTTTTCTCAATTCTTGGACCATATTCACAAAACTGCCTAGATCTTGTGCTTTACTTTTTTGACATTTCTTCAAGTCGCCGTGTGATCGTTCTTGCTGACAGGCTGATAGATGCAAATAAAGATTTCTTTTCAGGACAAACAATATCCACCACTGCCAGTAAACATTCTTTGACAAACTCTCCATCTGTAAAAGGCTTTATCTTTTCTGCAATACGTTTTGAGACTTCGTAGCTGGCACAGGTATTTCCTTCATTTTCACTGCTTTTCTTGGGAAAAAAAGGACGTTTGTTTTCCAAAACTAGCCTTCATTTGCTCAACTTCATCTTTCCTTGCTTGCCCAGTAAACTTGTTAAAATTTCCACTATGGCGGGTCTCGTAATGTCGCCTGATATTTGCCACCTTCTTCACAGCAACATTTTCCAGGCAACTGAGACAAACTGGTTTCCCAGCTTGCTCAATGAAGAAGTAATCGAGTGTCCAAGTGTCTTGGAAATTCCTGCGTTTTGCATTCATTGCCATTGGAATTTTTTTCTTCGATTTTATTTCGTAACGCGAGTTATTCAACAAGTATCATAGCACATGTAGATATCTGGATATTTAGCGTGGATTTCTTGTTAAAACACAGTGACGCTGTTTCTGTTTACAAATTTGAACGATCCCATCAGAAAACCTGCGCGTGCATGGAGAGTATCTAATACATATTAATAAGGTAGTCTGCCTTCCCGTCATTCGTATATGACCAATGTTTGGTTTGGAAGAAAACAGAACCTGGGGCCAGTGTAACAAGACGCCATGCATGTCCATCAGTGTGGTCGTGCGAAACACTCAGAATAAGGAAAAATCGCTCACGGGCTGGATAAGCATAGTTTCCCTAATATTTGCTTGTGGGCCAGTCAAAATACCTTCACGGGCCGGAATAGGCTGCCTACCCCTGGTCTAGGCCTTTCAACATTCCAAAGGTTTCAGTGAGATTCCCCTCCCTCATCCTTCTAAGTTCCAGCGAGTACAGACCCAGAGCCATCAAACTTCCCTTGTAAAATAACCCTTTCATTCCCAGAATCATCCTTCTGAACCCTCTCCAATGCCAGCACATTATTTCATAGAAGAGGGGCCCAAAACTGTTCACAATACTCAAGGTGAGACCTCAGCACCACATCCTGCTCTTGTATTCCAGACCTCTTCAAATGTATACTAACGCTGCATTTGCCTTCCTCAGCACCAACTCAAACCTGCAAGTTAACCTTTAGGGTGTTCTCCGCAAAGACTCCCAAGTACCTTTGCATCTCAGATTTTTTGAATTTTCTAGCTTGCTTTCATATTTCAACTTTTCCTTCCTAATGATTCTTTTACTTTCTCTCTGTAGGTTTTTAAAAAGCTTTCCAATCCTTTGTCTACTCACTAATTTTTGCTTTGCTGTATGTCCTCTCTTTTGCTTTTACATTAGCTTTGACCTCCCTTGTAAGCCATGGTTATACTATATTGGCATTTGAGTATTTCTTTGTTTTTGAAATACATCTATCCTGCGCCTTCCTCATTTTTCCCAAAAACTCACACCAATGCTGCTCTGCTGACATCCCTGCCAGCAGCTCCTTCCAATTTACTTTGACCAACTCCTCTTTCATACCACTGTAATTTTCTTAATCCACTGCTACGTCAGACTTCACTTTCTCCCTATCAAGTTTCAAGTTGAACTCAATCATATTGTGATCACTGTCGCTTCAGGGTTCTTTTACCTTCAGCTCCTTAATCACCTCCGCTTAATTTCATAACACCCAAACCAGTATAGCTGATCCCCTAGTAGGCTCAATGACAAACTGCTCTAAAAAGCCATCTCGTAGACATTCAACAAACTCACTCTCGAGATCCATTACCAACCTGATTCTCCCAATCGACCTGCATGTTGACATTTTCCCATGACTATCATAACATTGCCCTTTTGACACGCCATTGTACTTACCATTGTAATCTGTGGTCCACATCTCAGCTACTGTTGGGAAGCCTGTATATAACTGCCATGAGGGTCATTTTAACGTCACAGTTTCTTAACTGAACCCACAAGGATTCAATGTCTTCCGATCCTAAGTCATATCTTTCTACTGGTTTGATGCTATTCTTCACCAGCAGAGCTACACCATCCCCTCTGTCTACCTTCCTATCCCTCCGATACAAGGTGTAATTTTGGCTATTCTGCTCCCAGCTACAACCATCCTTTAACCATAATTCAGTGATGGCCACAACATCATACTGGACAATTTGTAATAGTGCAATTAGATTATCCACCTAAATTCTTATACTCTGTGCATTGAGATACAACACTTTAAGAGTACTGTATTCGCTACCCTTCTTGATTCTGCATCCCTAATGCACTGGTACTCACTCTGATAGCTACAATTTTGTCCCATCATCTGCCTGCCCTATCTTAAGTCTGACAGCATGCAACCTTTGCTTTTTTTTTTACCATCCTTCCTATCCTGAGTCCCTTCACTCCAGTTCCACCCTGTCCGATTAGATAAAAACCTCCCCAACAGCTCTAACAAATCTGCCCGCGAGAATATTGGTCCCCCTTGGGTTCAAGTGCAACCCATCACTTTTGAACAAGTCATACCTTCCCCCAGGAGATCCCAATGATCCAAGAACCTGAAGCCCTGCCCCACTGCACCAGCATCTCAGCCACACATTAATCTGCCAAATCATCCTTTTTCTACCCTTATTGCTGCATGACGCTGGCTAGCTTTCTGCCTGGCTCTCTAAATTCTCTTTTCAGGACCTCTTTGCCTTTCCTTCCTATGTCACTGGTACTAATATGTACCAAGACATCTGGCTGCTCTCCCACCCTCTCCAAAATGTTATGGACGCGATCTGAGACGTCCCTGACCCTGGCACCTGGGAGGCAACATACCATTCGGGTGTCCCATTCACGTCCACAGAACCTCCTGTCTGTTCCACTGACTATTGACTTCCCTATCACTACCACAACCCTCTTCTCCCTCTTTCCCTTCTGCGTCACAGACCCATGCTCTGTACCAGTACTCTGCCGTGGTATTCCTCAAGGAGGCCATACCCCACAACAGTATCCAAAACAGTATACTTACTTTTGAGGGGAATAGCCACAGGGGTGCTCTGCACTAACTGCCTATTCACATTTACATTCCTCCTGACAATCACCCAGCTACTCACCTCCTGCGACTCAGGGGTGACTACTTCCCTGTAACTCTGATCAATTATCTCCCCACTCTCCTGTACAAGCTGAAGGACATTCAGCTGCTGCTCCAGATCCTTAACATAGTCTCAAGGTGCTGTAGCTACACGTATTTCACGCAGATTTAGTTCCCTGGGAGATCCTGGGTCTCCCAGGACTCTGATATCCGGTATGGAGAACACACAACAGCCAGGTACAGCAAGAGAGAAAAAAGGGAACCTTAACAGAAGATGACCCAGAGCCAATGCCTCTTTGAGCCAAAGCCTGACACTTCTACTCTCATCACTGGCCAACTCTGCCCCAACAATGGCCATCCCTTTTGTACTTCTAAACTGCGAGAAACCTTGTTGCTATGGCCTGCTCCTGCCGCTGATTGTGCCACCAGAATGACCCTGAATGCCACGAAGCTCTCCTTTTAAACAAACGTTGCTGATCTGTGACAAACCACGTCGCTGTGGCCTGCTCCTGCCGCTGATGGGCCACCGCAATACAACCTGAGAATCTTTTTCTGTGAGCATATAGAACAGTGACTGTAAACAGGGTCAGTGCACAACACACTGTGCAAATGCAGATATGAATAAATAGCAATAAATAATAAGCATGAAATAACAACATAAAAGAGTCCTTAAATGAGTGTAGTTATCTCCTTTTGTTCAAAAGCCTGATGGTTGAGAGGTAGTAGCTGTTCCTGAACCTGGTGGTATAACAGCTTCTTCCCCTCTGTCATCCGGTTTCTGAATGGACATTGAACCCATGAACACTACCGCACTACTTTGCAAAATTTCTGTTTTTGTATTACTTATTTAATTTAACTATTTAATATACATACAGTGCCTATAAAAACTATTCACCCCCCTTGGAAGTTTTCATGTTTCAGTTTTACAACATTGAATCACGGTGGATTTAAGTTGGCTTTCTTGACACTGATCAACAGAGCAAGACAAAGTGAAAGCAGATTTCTACAAAGTGATCGAAATCAATTACAAATATAAAACACAAAATAATTGATTGCACAAGTATTCACCCCCTTCAAGTCAGTATTTAGTAGAGTAGATGCACCTTTGGTGGCAATAATAGCCTTGAGTCTGTGTGAATAGGTCTCTATCAGCTGAGCACATCTGGACACTGCAATTTTTCCCCATTCTTCTTTAAAAAACGCACAAGCTCTGTTAGATTGAATGGGGATCATGAGTGAACATCCCTTTTCAAGTTCAGTCACAAATTTTCAATTGGATTGAGGTCTGGACTCTGACTTGGCCACTCTAGGACATTAACTGTGTTGCTTTTAAGCCATTCCTGTGTAGCTTTGGCTTTATGCTTGGGGTTGTTGTCTTGCTAGAAAACAAATCTTCTCCCAAGTCGCAGTTCTCTTGCAGACTGCATCAGGTTTTCCACCAGGATTTCCCTGTATTTTGCTGCATTCATTTTACCAGCACCTTCACAAACCTTCCAGACCCTGCAGCAGTGAAGCATCCCCACAAAATGATGCAGCCACCACCACCTTTTACGTTAGGGCTGGTGTGTGTTTGGCTTACACCATATATAGAAACAGAAAATCAACAGCACATTACAGCCCTCAGGCCCACAGTGTTGTGCCGACCGTGTAACCTACTCTAGAAACTGCCTAGAACTTCCCTACCGCACAGCCCTCTATTTTTCTAAGCTCCATGTCCCTATCTAACAGTCTCCTCAAAGGCTTTTATATTCTATTCCCTTTGAACTGTGTGTTATTTCCCTTAAGTGTGTTGGACACTTTACACCCTGGTTCGAAGAAACGTTGTCTCATTTCTACATACATTATATATGTTATATACATTTATGCAGTTAAACAACAATAAAGTTCACTTGATTGGAGTTGAAAAGAACACTGGCAGGGATGGCAACAGAGCAGCAATGGCTGGAATTTCTGAAAGAAATTCGGAAAGAACAGGATATATACATCCCAAAGAAGAAGAAGTATTCTAAAGGAAATATGAAGCAACTGTGTCTAACAAGAAAAGTCATAGCCAGCATAAAAACCGGAGAGGGCAACTAATAAAGGAAAAATCAGTGGGAAGTTAGAGGATTGCGAAGCTTTTAAAAAGCAACACAAGGCAACTAAAAAAGCCAATCAGAAGGTAAAGATGGAATACAAAAGTAAGCCAGCCAATAATATTGAGGAGGATACTAAATATTTCTTCAGATACATAAAGTGTAAAGGAGAGGTGAGAGTGGATATCGGGCTGCTGGAAAACAATGCTGAAGTGGTAGTAATAGGGGATGAACTGAATAAATGTTTTGCATGTTTTCACTGTTCATGTTGTGCAGTTGGATGTTCAGAAGGCCTTTGACAAGGTGCCACACATAAGGCTGCTTAACAAGCTACGAGCATGTATATGACAGGAACGATCCTAGCATGACCAAGAACATAGAAGTCTATCTCACATTACAGGACCTTTGGCCCACAATGTTGTGCTGACCATATAACCTAGTCTTGAAACTGCCTACTATTTCCCTACTGCATAGCCCTCTATTTTTTGAAACTCCATTTATCCCTCAAAAGACCCTATTGTATCCACCTTCACAACCATCGCTGGCAGTGCATTCCACGCACCCACCACTCTCTGTGTAGAACAACTTAGTTCTGTCATCTGCCTTGTACCTGCTTCCAAGCACCTTAAAACTATGCCCCCTCGTGTTAGCCATTTCAGCCCTGGGAAAAAGCCTCTGGCTATCCACACGATCAAAGCCTCTCATCATCTTATATTCCTCCCTCACCAGTCCCCTTCTTGCACGGTCACTCAGTGTTTGAGGATGGCCTGCTCTAGGCAGATTTACAGCTGTGCCATATTCTTTCCATTTCTTGATGATAGACTTAACTGTACTCCAAGGGATATTCAGCCACTTGGAAATTTTCCTGTATCAATTTCCTGACTTCTGCTTTTCTATAAACTTTTTGCGGAGTTGCTTCAAGTGTCCTTTTGTCTTCGTGGTATAGTTCCTGTTAAGATACTGACTCACCAGCAGTTGGACCTGTCTGTCTGTATCTTGTTTTACGGCGGTTGGCATCCAGCTTAATGGTGCATTACCGCCACCCTCTGCTCCAGAATGTGCACTGGACATACATTCTAAATCCCTTCACCCAATCTCACTCACACACACACACACACACACAAACCTACACTTCACCCTCCCATCTTTGACCATCCTAGTGTCCTATTCCTGTTTATTCATCATATTCTATAAAAAACCCCTATACCCCTTAAAAACACTAAAAATACCCGGACTTGTGCTCTCTCACCCATGCCCAGCAACCCTTTTAATGTGAATTCCTGCATCCCCAACTCCCTTAATTTATTTCTCATCATCTCTCTCTGTATCCCATACTTCCTGCAACTCAGAACTACATGTTCTACTGACTCCTCTTCCTGACATCCCTCACACAATCCTGTCTGGTGTTTCCCTATCATTTTCAATGTTTTGTTTAATGCACAATGCCCCAGCCTTAACCTAGTCCACACAATTTCCTCTCTTCTGTTTCCATTACCTACCCTAGTAACTGCAACACTCTTTTGTATTTGATATAAATGCCTCCCTTTCCCCTCCCTGTCCCATCTTTCTTGCCACATTCAGTTGACTTTTTCCCAGATTACACACTTAACCTCTACTTTACTGATACTAATGTGCATTTCCACATTTTCTTTCTTTAACCCCCTCTTTGCCAACTCATCCACCCTCTCATTCCCCTTCACCCCTACACGTGCTGGAACCCATAGAAATTTTACCTGACCGCCCTGATTTGCAATTCTTGTAACTAACTGAAGGACTTCATAAAGTACATCTTGCTGTCTGTTTGTGTGAAAAGACCTTAAACTTGCTAGAACTGAGGATGAATCTGAACATATCAATGCTTTGGCTTGTCTGGCTTTCTGCACCCATTGCAACGCAACCAACACTGCCAGCATCTCCACTGTAAACACCCCTAACTTATTAGATGTTCTTCTGCTGATTCCAATTTCTTTTGCTGGTATTACCACCCCAAACCCTGTCACTCCTGTTTCAGGTTCCTTCGCACCATCCGTATAAATGTGAGTATAATCACTATACTTTAGCAGTTGGACCTTCCAGATACAGGTGTATTTTTACTACAATCAAGTGAAACACCTTGATTGCACACCATAATCTCCATTTAACTAATTATGTGACTTCTAAAACCAATTGGTTGCACCAGTGATGATTTGATGTGGCATATTAAAAAGGACGAATAATCATGCAATCAATTATCTTGTGTTTTATATTTGTAATTGATTTAAATCACTTTGTAGAGATCTGTTTTCCCTTTGAAACAAAAGTGTCTTTTTCTGTTGATCAGTGTCAAAAAAGCCAAACTAAATCCACTGTGATTCAATATTCTAAAACAATAAAACATGAAGACTTCCAAGGGGAGAATAGTTTTTATAGGCCCTGTATATATACTTACTGTAATTCAGTTTTTTCTTTGCAATATTTATCACATATTGCACTGTACTGCTGCCACAAAGTTAACAAATTTCATGACATATGCCTGTGATATTAAAACTGATACTGATTCTGATTCTGAGGTCATGATCTGTTCTTACTGCTACCATCAGGAAGCGGGTACAGGAGCCGTAGAACACACACCACCAGGTTCAGGAACAGTTATTACCCCTCAGCCACCAGGCTCTTGAACCAGAGGGGATGACTTCAACTCAATTTCACTTACCCCAACATTGAACTTTTCCTGCAACCCATGAACTCACTTTTAAGGACTATACAACTCATATTCTTAATATTTATTGCTCATTTATTTTTTATTTTTTCTTTTATTTCATATTTGCACAGCTTATTGTGGTTTGCACACTGGCTGTTTGTCCATTTCTGTCGTGTGCAGGTTTTCAATGAAGGGACTGTTCCATGTTGTATCCCAATAAAAAATTACGATGACATATAGGTACTTTAATAATAAATTCTGAGGAGCTGAACTGAAACAAAGTGATGCTGCTGATGTGTCAGGAGAGGAAGTTACTGGCTTACCTTCAGGGTGTAACCCACTAGGCTGTTCCAGTGGCAGAGAGAGAACACGCGAAGTTGTGAAAACCTGTGTGTAAAAAAGCACATCAATGCAGATCAATCAGTTGGCAACTCCTCTCTCTGTTCCCTACCTCTATAGTAGGAAAGGAACCTGAATTCGGAGAACCAATAACTGTCTACACATTAAACTCATTTCACCGCACGTTTCTTATCAACTTGGGTAGCACGGCCAGACATAGGAGCAGAATTAGGCCATTCTGCCATTTATCTTCCCTTTCAATCCTGCTGTCTCTCTGTGACCTTTGATGCCTTTATTAGTTAAGTACCCATGAACCTCTGCTTTAAACATACCCAATAAATTGGCTTCCACAGCTTATAACAGTGGGATAGAAGCTGTCCTTGAGCTTGGTGGTACGTGTTTCCAGGTCTTTGCATCTTCTGCCCAATGGGAAAGGGAAGAAGAGAGAATGTCCGGGGTGGGGGGGAGGTTTGGTCATTGATTATGCTGGCCGCTGTATCAAATCAGCGAGTCCATTGAGGGAGGCTGGTTTCCATGATGTGCTGGGCTGCATCCCGAAGACATGGAGGTTGGTGGGGTGATTGGCCAATGTATGTAGGCAAGTGGTGGAATCTTGGGCAGGGAGAATCAAAAAATGGATCTGCAAGGACTCAGTGGGCCAAATGACCTTTGCTATTGTCTCTCTTACAGAGGTAGAATCCAGGTAAGAGGGTTGACAGGATTAAGGGGAGAATAAAACAGGATTAGTGAAAATAGGTGCAGACTCAGTGGGCCATAGGACTATGTTTAAAATACCGTATGAATGTTTGATGGCTCTGGGTCGGAACTCACTGGAGTTTAGAAGAATGGGGGGGATCTAACTGAAACTTAACAAATATGAAAGCCCTACATAGAGTGGATGTGAGAGGATGTTTCCTATAGTGGGGGAGTCTAGGCCTCAGAATAGAAGGATGTCCATTTAAAACATTGTTTTGCGGCAGCAGCACAATGCCAATACATAATATTTTACAATATGAAATACATACTGTACATAAAACAAATTAAATTAAATAAGTAATGGAAAAAGGGAGCAAAGAAAAAAGTAAAAAATAGTGAGTTTGTGTTCAGGGTCCATTCAGAATGTGGATGGCAGAGAAGAAGCTGTTCCTGAAACATCAAATATGTGTCTTCAGGCTCCTGTACCTCCTCCCTGATGGTAGGAATGAGAAGAAGGCATGTCCTGGGTGATGGGGGTCCTAAATGACTGATGCTGCATTGCCTTTTAAAGAAGTCCTCGATGCCCTCCTGGGGCATGACTCGATTCCTCTGCAGACTTGCAGTTCTTGTCCTCAAGTTTAAGTCCATTCAGAGACAGACCATTTCATCTCTCTTCACGGTACATCAGAGCCCTCATTTATGTCCCCCAGCTGAAAATACATCAGCTCTGACAACCCCAACCAATCATGTCAAAACCACTAATGACAACACTTTTGCCTTAACAAACCTGTTCTCTGTCAGCCAGCTTAAGGTGTTCTGGATTTTTTGCTGAACCGGTGGCTGCAATTTATTTCCAGGCCTGGCCCAGCAACGAGAGATGGTAACATTGCGCCACAGTGTGGGGGTTTCAGCGGCTGCGTTCCATAGCTGACACACTCGAGCCATTCTGTTTCAAAATGCAGGATCAAAGATCAGATCAAAAGAACACCTCAGCCAAAAGATAGAGATTAGCTTTAACTGTCACACGTAAATCCAAATGCATTGAAACAACCAACACAGTCCAAAGAAAATGTGTGGCCTACAAATGTCGCTCACTTCCAGTGCCAACAGAGCATGCCCATAACTTACTAACTCTAACCCGTACACCTTTGGGATGTGGAAGGGAAGTGGAACACCCAGAGGAAACACACAGTCACACGGAGAATGTACAAGCTCCTTGCAGGCAGTGGTGGGAATCGAATCCCCATTGCTGGCACTTTAAAGCACTGTGCTAACCACGCTACCATGCCATGTATATCCAGTCTGTAACTCTCAGGATGCAGCAGAGGCATTCTTGTTCTATCCAACTGTATGAAACAGAAATTTAAAGTCACCATCCCACCTCCAACTTCGAGCTCTCTCATGATCCTCCCACCTCCCAAATCCAGAGTACTCCCAAGTTCATTGACGGTACAGAACACCCAAAGGGTTAATTAACTAGTATAAACCTGGAGCACCACACACCAAGTGCTGGAGGAACTCAGCAGGTCAGGAAACATCTATGGAAATGAACACATTTGACGCTTTGGGCTAAGACCCTTCATCAGGACTGAAAAGGAAGGGGGAAGACGCCAGAATAAAAAGGTGGCAGGGAGAGAAAGGAGGACAAGCTAGAAGGTAATAGATGAAGCCAGGTGGGTGGGAAAGCTGAAGGACTGGAGAAGCAGGAATCTGATAGGAGAGGACAGTGGACCTTAGGAGAAAGGGAAGGAGGAGGTGATAGGTAGGTGAGAAGAGGTAAGGGGCCAGAGTGGGGTCTCGAAGAGGGAAGGGAGTGGGGAAAAGAAAAAAATGTGAAAAAAAAAGTTACCCGAAGGAGTAATTGATGTTCATGCTATCAGGTTGGAGGCTCCTAGACCTCCTCCACCCTGAGAGTGGCCTCATTGTGGCACATGTCAGAACAGGAATAGGGATAGGAATTAAAATGGTTGGTCACCAGGAATTTCTGCTTTGGCGAATGAAGTGAGGTCCCCAATGTATACTGTAGCTGAGTGGTGGAATCAAAGGGGAGCTAATGGGAGTGCAGGGAGAATGAAATAGGATTGGTTGTGGGATTGGCATCAATGAGTGTTTAATAATTAGCACAGACATTGGGACAAAATTCCTGTCCTTGTCTAAATTCTGTACTCATCACCATCCACCTCCCATGGGAACCAGTTACCACCCTACCCTCCCCTCCATCTCCAAATCCCACTTTCATCAGCCCTACACTCACATGCCACTAGTCACCACACATGTGCATCAATACCTCAACGCAGAACATAGAACAGTATATCACAGTATAGATCCTTTGGCCCACAATGGTGTGCTAAACTTTTAACCCACTAAGATCAATCTAACCCTTCCCTCCCACATAGTGCTCCATTTCTCAGTCATCCATGTACCTAAGAGTTGAGAGTCGAGTCATATAACACTACAGCACAGAAATAGGCCATTCAGCCCATCTAGTCCATGCCAAACTAATCTGCCTAGTCCATTGACCTGCACCCGGACCATAACCATCCATGTGCCTATCCAAATTTCTCTTAGGTGTTGAATTTGAACCCACATCTACCACTTGCACTGGCAGTTTGTTCCACACTTTCACCACCTTCTATGTGAAGTTCCCCCTCATGTTCCCCTTAAACATTTCACCTTTCACTCTTAACCTCTAGTTCTAGTCTCACCCAACATCAGTGCAAAGAGCCTGCTTACAAATTACCCCATCTATACCACTCATAATTTTATATACCTCTATCAAATCTCCCCTCATTCTCCTACACTTTAGAGAATAAGGTCCTGACCTGTTCAACCTTTCCCCATAACTCAGGTCCTCAAGTCCTGACAACATCCTTGCAAATTTTCTCTACACTCTAAATATTTCTAATGTATCTGCCTCTACCACCACCCACACATCCATGCATCTACCACTCTCCAAATAAAAAGCCTACCTCTGAAATACCCCTATACTTCCTTCCAATCACTTTAAAACTACGCCATTTCATATTCACCATTTGGCCCTGAGAAAAGGTCTCTGGCTGTCCACTCAATTTACGCCTCTTATCATCTTATACACCTCTATCAAGTCACCTCTCATCCTCCTTCACTCCAAGAGAAAAGCCCTAGTTCACTCAGTCTATCCTTATAAAACATGCTCTCTAATCTCGGCAGCAACCTAGTAGATCTCCTCCGCACCCTCTCCCACCTTGGCCCCTCACCTGCAGAGACTTGGTACAGCTCCTCTGGATGACACCACGTAACGGAAGATATGAACCAATACTTCAATCGGAAGCTGTTGACCCCACCGGTCGACTTCCTCTTCTTTCTGGTCCTCTGGTTCTGGATCTGTTGCTTTGTCCTGACCTTCAGCACGTTCGGAGCTGGTGCCCCTCATCTTTGTTTTGGGCAGAGAGAGATTCACCGCACGGGCATTAGGCGTCTTGTTCAGCCGGCAGTTGTTTCTCTTGCCACTTGACTTTCTGGGCCTGGGCCTCCTCTGCCCATTACCCCCATTGGAAGTCATCAGGAGCCTGTCACTGTCGGTCTCATGGACCATGTCATTAGTGCCATTGCACCGCCTTGTCCGCACCATTTTCTTCGCTGGCTTGGTTGTCACCCAGCTGCGTGATCCACCCCGACTTTCCACACTCCCTTCCCGTTTGCGAGATGCCTGCCTGGAGGTGTAGGGAGACAAACAGCCTCCTATCGGGGTGTCCCCTCTCAGTCCTCCTCGTGAAATACTTTGGCTGAACAAGTCCTTATCCAACAGCAAAAGCACAAAGGGGAACGTCACAGTGTCACTAGAGAAAGAAAAAAAAAATCATCATTTCACTGTTTGCTGACTGAAATCTCACCCGTGGCAGTGAGGTAAAATAGTATATAGAACAGGCCCTTCGGCCCACAGTATCTGTACCAACTACGATGCTGTTGCAGTGAGCGTCCATCATCGAAAGCCACTCCCTCGTGGTAGCCAGCGACTGGCCCATTTAAGAAGCATTGCAGTCCATTTCACCAGCTGCTGTTTAGCTGATGAGACCACGGCATCACTGGAGTTCACATCTAGCACATGGAAAGCAACCGCTCTCCTTTTGCTCTGTGGGTCACTGTGACCCAAATCACAGATGGTGCCACAGAAAGTGGAAGTTTGCTGCAGGAAGAGAGGGCCTTGCGCACAAGCAGTAGTAACAGAGTATAACTTGAAGGGTTTACTGAATGTTTAGTGCGTCTTACCTGGCAGATGACCAGGCTGGTTTAAGCTGACAGGAAGGCAACAGTAACTGAAATAACCACGCGTTACAACAGTGGTGTACTGAAGAGTGTCTCCGAACACACAGCTCGTTGAACCTCAAAGTGGACGTACTATAGCAACAGAAGACCACACACGTACAGAAACACACTTCGTATATTTGGATGCCACAGTGGCGTAGCGGTTAGTGCAAAGCAATGGCAGCTCAGGGTGTCGGAGTTTCAAGTTCAAATCCAGCATCATCCATACGCAATCTCTGTACGTCCCACACGTGGAATGTGTGGGTTTTCCCTGAGTGTCCTTCCTCAGTCCAAAGACATACTGTGTAGGTTAAATGGTCATTGTAAATTGTCAAGTGATTAGTTTAGGGTTAAATTAGGATTGTGGGGGTTACTGAGGCGGTCGGCTTGAAGGGCCGATTACACACCATCAGCAAAAGAGCTCCCAACCACTAAAGAATTTAGTCAATTTCTTTCTCTCACTCTCCTTTTTCTCCCTCTGTCCCTCTGAATACACCTCTTGCCCATCCTCTGGGCCCCGCCACCTCCTTGTCTTTCTTCCCGGACCTCCTGTCCCATGATCCTCTCGTATCCCCTTTTGCCTATCACCTGTCCAGCTCTTGGCTCTATCCCTCCCCCTCCTGTCTTCTCCTATCATTTTGGATCTCCCCCTCCCCCTCCAACTTTCAAACCCCTTACTCACTCTTCCTTCAGTCAGTCCTGATGTTGCTGGCACTTGAGGATCTGAGTTATAAGGAAAGATTGAACAGGTTACAGCTTTATTTCCTACAGTGTAAGAGAATGAAAGGAGATTTGATAGAAGTATACAAAATTACTTCTCAAGTCACCTTCTCAGAGTCAGCAGCTGCTTCATACACCTTTGCCTCTGCTAAGGCAGTCTCAACTTCACACTCCTCCTTGAACACACTCAATGTAGCTCCTACATGAGGTTTACCTATCAGCATTTCAACTTCACACTTAGCATGAGCTGCTCTCATTCTTGCTGCTTCAGCCTCGCTGGATTGGCTTGTGCAGCGGCTATGCTAGTTGTGATTTTGTCTGAGCGTTGCGAAGACATGACAGATGCGCCGCATTCTGACCTGATCCAGTGCTCGGTGATTGACGTTGCTGGAGTTAGAAGCTGACACTGTAGCATACGGCTTTCAGACACGTCTCCAGTCTGTGGCAATGGCTTTGAAGATGTGTTATATTTTCACTCTACTGCCCTCGCAGTGCCATGTGTGCAAAGCTGGGCAAAGCTGACTTAGACGGTGATGAGTCCACATATAACCAGAATCAGTCATGCTTTGTCATCACAACAGCCAATGCAGCTTCTGAAAGAATATGTCCAAATGCACTTTGGCTATGAAAAAGTCAGTGCTCCAGCTCTACAGGTAGAAGCTGTTCACACCATTCAGCCAACCTTTCACTTAGTCCAGGGATTGACAGTCATGGTCAAAACCCACAACATCCCCTTCTACAGTTTCAACACAGCACAGAGTTGCTACTGCTGCTAATCCCATCTGCACAGGCATGGACAGGCTGAGCTTCAATCCATCCGAGGACACATGTTGAGCAAACCAGTCTCCACAATATCCTCATTCAGGAGCTGCAGGTGCATTAGATTTGGCTTGGTATCTGGCTTGTTAAGACCTAATCATTGCAGGACTAAAAGTGAAAAAGGATCTAGCCGAGAGAAATCATCAGCAGCAGAACATTACATTCACAATGACCATAGGATTGGTTTCGACAGCACAGAACTGCTGTGCCATGCCAACGGCTTTGAGGCCACCTGGTGAAGGAAGCCTCTGAGGTAGAATGACAGAAAAAGAATTTTAACAAAGATGAAGGTCAAAAATCACTAAGCAATTACCATCAACAGATTACTTGCAATACCAGAGGAAACAACACACTGGACCATCGCTACACCACCATCAAGAATGCCTACCGTGCTATTCCATGCCCTCACTTCGGGAAGCCTGATCATCTGGATGTACTTTTAGTCCCTGAGTTTCGGCAGAGACTGAAAACTGCAGCACCAGCAGGAAGGACGAAGAAGGTATGGACAAGGGAAGCACAGGGGCACCTACAGGACCTCTTTGAACCGGGTGGACTGGACTGTATTCAGGCATTCATCTTCCAACCAGGATGAGCATGCTGCAGTTGTTTCCGACTTCATTAACCTGTGTGGATGAGTGTGTGCCGACAAAGACTTACTGTATATTCTCAAACCAAAAGCTGTGGATGAACCAGGGGGTACATCGTCTGCTGAAGTCTAGATCTGTGGCATTCAAATCTGGCAACCCAACCCTGTACCAGAAAACCCAGTATGATTTGTAGAGGGCTATTTCAAGGGCGAAGAGACAATTTCGAACGAGGTTGGAGGTGATATCAGCTGCACAACAACTCTGGCAAGGTTTGCAAGACATTACTTCCTGCAAAGTGAAACCCAATAGCACTAATGGCAGCGATGCTTCACTACCAGATGAACTCAATGCCTTCTATGCACACTTTGAAAGGGAGAACACAACTACAGCTGTGAAGATCCCTGCTGCACCTGATGACCCTGTGATCTCTGTCTCAGAGGCCGATGTTAGACTGTCTTTAAAGAGAGTGAACCCTCACAAGGCCAAAGGTCCCGATGGAGTACCTGGTAAGGCTCTGAAAACCTGTGCCAACCAACTAGTGGGAGTATTCAGGACATTTCCAACCTCTCATTGCTTCAGGCAGAAGTCCCACTTGCTTGAAAAAGGCAACAATTATCCCAGTGCCTAAGGAGACTAATATGGACTGCCTTAATGAGTGGTAGCACTCACATTGACAGTAATGAAATGCTTTGAGAGGTTGGTCATGGCTAGACTGAACTCCTGTCTCAGCAAGGACCTGGACCCACTGCAATTTGACTTATTGTGGTGATAGACAACGGCAGACGCAATCTCAATGACTCCCCACACGGCTTTAGACCACCTGGACAACACCTACATCAGGATGCTGTTCATCGACTACAGCTCAGCATTTAATACCATCGTTCCCACAATCTTGATTGAGAAGTTGCAGAACCTGGGCCTCTGTACCTCCCTCTGCAATTAGATTCTCCACTTCCTAACTGGGAGACCACAATCTCTGCAGATTGGTGATAATATATCCTCCTCGTTGACAATCAACACTGGCACACCTCAGGGGTGTGTGCTTAGCCCACTGCTCTACTCTCTGTATACACATGACTGTGGGGCTAGGCACAGCTCAAATACCATCTATAAATTTGTTGATTGTGGACTTCAGGAAGGGTAAGATGAAGGAACACATACCAATCCTCAGAGGGATCAGAAGTGGAGAGAGTGAGCAGCTTCAAGTTCCTGAGTGTCATGATCTCTAAGGATCCAACCTGGTTCCAACATATCGATGCAGTTATAAAGAAGGCAAGACAGCAGCTATATTTATTAGAAGTTTGAAGAGATTTGGCATGTCAACAAATACACTCAAAAACTTCTATGGTTGCACCGTGGAGAACATTCTGACAGGCTGCATCACTGTCTGGTACGGAGGGGCTACTGCACGGGACCAAAAGCAGCTGCAGAAGGTTGCAAATCGAGTCGGCTCCATCTTGGGTACTAGCCTACAAAGTACCCAGGACATCTTCAGGGAGTGGTGTCTCAGAAAGGCAGCGTCCATTATTAAGGACCTCCAGCACCCAGGGCATGCCCTTTTCTCACTGTTACCATCAGGTAGGAGGTACAGAAGTCTGAAGACACACACTCAGCAATTCAAGAATACCTCCTTCCCCTCCGCCATCTGATTCCTAAATGGACATTGAATCTTTGGACACTACCTCATTTGTTTTAATACACAGTATTTCTGTTTTTGCATGTTTTTTGGTAATCTATTCAATATATGCAATTGGTTTACTTGTTTATTTATTATTTTTTTTCTCTGCTAGATTATGTTTTGCATTGAATTGCTACTGCTAAATTAACAAATTTCACGTCACATGCCGGTGATAATAAACCTGATTTTGATTCTGAGTAACACTTGCAATTTTCCAATGATCCAGTACAATGCCAAAATCTATCGATTCTTGAAAGATCATTGTTAATACCTCCGCAATCTCCCCAGCTACTTCCTTCAGAACCCGAGGGTGAATTCCATCAGGTCCAGGAGATTTATCCAGCCACAGACCATTAACTTCCTGAGCACCCTCTCAGTCGTAATTTTCACTGCAATACTTCACTTCCCTAACACTCTTGAATGTCCGGTATACTGCAAATGTCTTCCTCTGTGAAGACTGATGCAAAATACGCATTCAGTTCCTCTTACAATATCTCCAGCATCATTTTCTATGGGTTCTATATCTACTCTTAACTCTCTTTTACCCTTTATATACTTAAAAAGGCCTTAGTATCTTTGATTTAGTCACCAGCTTCTTTCATAATTCATCTTTTCCTTCCAAATGACCTTCGTTTCTTTCTGAAAGTTATTAAGAAGCTTCCCAATCCTCTATTTTCCCACTAGCTTTGGCTTCCTTGTATGCCATCTCTTTTGTTTTCACTTTGGCTCTAACTTCACTGTCAGCCACGGTAATGTCCTTCTTCCTCTTGAAAATTTCTTATTTGAAATATATCTGTCTTACCCTTCCCCCATTTTTCGCAGAAACTCCAGCCACTGCCGCTCTACTGTCCTTCCTGCTAGTGTCCCTTTCCAGTCAACCCTGGCCAGTTCCCTTCTCCTGCCATTGTAATTTCCTGTATTCCACTGAAATACCGACACATTGATATTTAGCTTCTCTTTCTCAAATTTCAAAGTGAACTCGATCATATTGTGATCACTGTTCCCTACGGGTCCGTTAACCTTAAGCTCTCTTGTCACCTTCGGATCATTGTACAACAGACAATCCCCTGGCGGGCTCAACGACGAGCTGTTCGGAAAAGCCATCCCTTAGACAGTCTACAAATTCTCTCACTTGACGTACAGTACTGACCTGGTTTTCCCAATCCACTTTCTTGTTAAAACCCCCAACAATTATCGTGACATTGCCCTTCTGACACACCTTTTCTATCTCCTGCTGTAATTTGTAATCCACATCCCAGCTGCTGTTTGGAGGCCATTAGGGTCCTTTTACCCTTGCCATTGCTTAACTCAACCCCTAGATACTCTACACTCGTGGTCACCAACCTTTTTAAGCCCAAGATCCCCTACCTCGACCTTAGTGAAAGGCAAGATCTACCAACTGAATCGTTCAGAGAAAAAACAGCTCAGATTGTACTTCCAATTTGAGGCCTTTTGAGCTGATTGTATTTGAATTACACAAAATACTTCTGTTAAACTTTCAAATTAATTCAAAAAAGAAAACATTGTAACTAGCATATCAAACAGGCCATAGTTGCCTTTCTTTAAGAATATTACAATACTTCACATCTTTAATTCTAAGTTTCATTATTTAATTTTATTTCAACAGGAAAAATAAATGAATAAAGATTGACTGTTGCACTCAGTGTGATAAATGGGGCTGAATACTTTCTGCTAGTTCCTGAAATTTGGCTCATAACTACAGACAGCCAGTCTGAGACAGTCTGTGAGGTGTGAGTCAGTAAGACAGCTCCTGTACTTAGATTTAATAATTTTCATCTGTGAAAGTGGAATTTCACATGGTGAATTTGACCCGAAGGAGGCATTGACTTTGAGTACTATAAAACCAACGTGCACACCGCTCATTGCTGGGGCCCCATCAGTAGTAATTGCCACCAGTTTATGAATGGGGATGTCATTTTCACAGACATATTTTTTAAACTCATTGTAAATATCCTCACCTCTCGTTCTCTCCTTTAATTGCAAAAGAGTGAGGAAGTCCTCCTTTGCTGTAAAATCCTGGAAAGCCATTCTGACAAATACAACAAGCTGAGCTGTTTGCATTACATCCAGGGATTCATCGAACTGTAGTGAAAAATATCCACGTCCTCTGACAGTGATTCTACCCCCCTTGTCACTGTTGCAGGGCCAAGCGGTATATTATGTATTGCGGTTGTGATGTCGTTTTTGTTTTTAAAGTCATTAAAAACAGTCTCTGCGGTAATTGCCATTGCTTCCTTGAATAAAAATCGCCATCTGTAAAAGGCTTCTTGTGTTCCAGTGGTCCCCAACCTCTGGGCTGCTGACCGATACATTGCCACGAAGAATGCAGGGGTGCAGCGATAGTCGGAACACACCCAGCACTTCTTTAAGAAAAGCCAAAATAAAGATCATCTGGGCCGACATTAGGACATTAATTAGGGTGGCACTTAATTAATTAGCTTGTTTATTTTGGTTTTTTCTGGTGGTTGGTGTTGTGGTGCCGCTCCAGATTCCCTCTTTTAGTCTGTGCTTGTGTTTGGTGGCACAACATACATACACACTTGTCTTTCACCAAGGTAAACAGAAATTCCTCTTCCTATTCTGGATGGAATTTGTACGTTTTCGCCTTCTTTCGCGTAGCCTCCGCCATGCTATCAGGATATCACCAGCGTGTGTTGTACCAATGTGTACCAAGACATCAGGCTGCACCCTCTCCCTTCAGATACGCTGCACCCGATCCGAGACATCCCATACCATCGCACCTGGGAGGTAACACACTATGTTACCAGCCAGCTATCTATCCTGGAAGGCAAGCTTTCACAATGCTGTGGAAGGACTAAGTCTTAAACTTAGTGAAGAGCTGGACCTTCTCTGTAATTGGCTTGGCTTCCAACATGCCACAAGGGTTAAGGCAGTGTACACTGCTAATGCAGCTCTGGGTCTAAAAATGCTGGGGCAGAGGCTGGTCAATCGAAGAATGTCTTTTCAGCAGTCTCGACAACTTTCCAAAGCTCTCACACAGAACGGTGGGAGCTACTGGAACGTGCGGATCTGTCGTTGGAACTACAACCAACAAAAAATGAGGGTTACCTACCAGGACTGAATTTCTCAGATGCTGTAAGAGGAATGAACCCCACAGTGGAGAAGTGAAACAAGATGAAATTCATCTGCCGATACACAAACGTTGAAATTACCCTAGTTCTATCCGTTTAACTTCTGGCAACACCTCATTCAAAGAGAGGTCATCAGCAGAAAGACGGAAAACCAAAACCCCTATCACGATCAATAAAAAGAAATAGAAAGCTCTGCCACAGACAATTACCCGTCCATAAGAAACTTCACTCCCTAAAGGAAATGCAGCGGTTTCAGAGAAAAACCACTGGCAGCCTGGCAGCACTTTCTAAAAGAGCACTCAGTATGTTTCACATCTTGTGCTTCAATGGGACACCAAAGGACGGTAAGGCTATCATACACTGCACTGAGAGCAACAGTGACCAGGACATATCAGTGCTACATTTAGGGCCAGTACCTTGGCTTCTACCGGTTCCAGCATACCCACAGCAGAGTACGGTGAGGAGCCAGATGATCGTCCGTCAGATGTAGCTACTTCTCAGGCACAGAGGTATGTGGGAAAGGGTTCCAAGGCAACCGGAGAAGATAACTTCACTTGCCCCATCACTGAACTATTCCCACATCCTATGGACTCACCTTCAAGGATTCTTCATCTGTTCTTGATATTTATTGCTAATTTATTATTGTGATTGTTTCTTGTCTGTTTCTTTGTTTGTACTTGCAGTCTGTTGTTTTTTTTTTGCTCATAGGCCATTGTCCGTCCTGTAGGGTGTGGTCTTTTATTGAATCGATTGTGTTTCTTGCATTTACTGGGCTTGCCCACAAGAAATGAATCTCAGGGTTGTATATGGTGATAAATATGTACTTTGTTAATAAATTTACTTTGAACTTTTTCCCCCCTCGGCCCTTTAACAGCAGTGTGACGAACTCACTAAGTGTGTTATCCACAACATTCCCAGCATCGCAGAAGCTCTAAAGCAGAGGTTCCCAACCTGGGTGTACAGACCCCTCAGTTAACGGTGGGGGTCCGTGGCATAAAAAAAGTTGGAAACCCCTGATCTAAAGTGAATCCATGCACAGATCCAGGGCCGTCACGTGGACTGTCAGGGGCTGCACACACACAGTCATCCGGGACTCCAATACCCTCCCTGAGTTTCCACATTGCACAGGAGAAGCACGATACAGAACTGAGCTCATCTGCAATAACTAAAAAGCTTTTGAGGGTGGAAGGAAAGACAAAAAGAATGAACCTACGCTCACCTCAATGTTACTCACCTCCTCACCAAAGTCCACACTATGACAGCCATCAGGACTCAGATTAGAAATCAACCCTCTCCAACGGGCCACTGTGCGTGACCCTACTTCTTTTTATTGGCTGCTAGTACTTAGCCAATCATCTATTAATTGACAGGTGACATGGTAGCGTACCAGTTAGTACAAAGTTATGACAGCTCAGGGCATTGGAGTTCGGAGTTCAATTCACCCCGTGAACTGCGGGCGGTTCAAAGACCTACCGGATAGTAGGTTAATTGGTCATTGAAAGTCGTCCTGTGATTAAGGTGGGTTGCTGGGTGGTGCAGCATATTGGGCCGGAAGGGCCTGTTACGCACTGTATCTTTAAATAAATAAAATTAACAATCAGCTGACCCACCTCTTTTCCTGCGAGTGAAATTCTCGCACAGGCAACAAGAATCGCTTCTTTTCAATTTTCCTGTTCTTGCTCTGTCCCGGGCCGGGTCCTGCGAATGAAACTTAATAATAAAACAGAAAGATGTTCCTCTTAGCCTTGGCCTCAGAGCCAAAGCCTCAGCTCCCTCCTCTAACCCTGTCCACTCAGACTGCAGCTGCTCCCAGAATAGCTGTGCCACTTAATCCCAACTTTTTATTGGCCCTAGGGAAACACACAACCAAGGAGGCTTGTTCTTTTCAATGTTTTCCACTGCTATTCACAATCCTTCAAGTCCTCAGGCAACATCTATGGGATGAGAAACAGAGTTAAAGTTTCACAGGTGCAAGCACCTCGACCTCAACGAGAAAAGAGCAATAATAAAGAAAGTTAAGATGCAGAGAAGGCAGCAGGATGAATGAGAAGGACAAAGGTGAAGGTCTGAGAAAAAGGTGAAGCCAAGCTAACCCTGCCGCAAAGAGTCATAGAGATCTGACACCTGACCAGGTTCATTTCCTAATACCAGATCAAGTACAGCCTCTCCTCTTGTAGGCTTATCTACATATAGTGTCAGGAAACCTTCCTGAACGCACTTAACAAACTCCACCCCATCTAAACCCCTTGCTCTGGGGAGACACCAATCGATACTGGGAAAAATAAAATCTCCCATCACGACGACCCTGTTATTACTGCACCATTCCAGAATTGTCTCCCTATCTGCTCCTCGATGTCCTTCTTGAAGCTGTTCACCCTCTCAACTCCAGATCCGTTGATGTCAATAGGCCTGTCTCTATTTCTCCTGTAGTCCACAACCACCTCCTTTGTTTTTGCAACATTGAGGGAGAGGTTGTTTTCTTGACACCACTGTCAGGCTGATGGCTTCTCCTCTGGAGGCTGCCTCGTTATTATTTGAGATAGGGCCAATCAATGTAGTATCATCTACAAATTTAATTAGCCAGTTGGAGCTGTGGACGGCAACACAGTCATGCGTGTACGGACAGTAAAGGAGGGGGCTTAGGACACAGCCCTGGGTGGCTCCTGTGTTGAGGGTCAGAGGGGCAGAGGTGAGGGAGCCCACTCCTACTACTTGCCAGCAATCTGACAGGGAAGTCCAGGATCCAGCTGCACCAGGCAGGTGAAGGCCGAGGTCTCTGAGCTTCTTGTCAAGCCTGGAAGGTATTACGGTGTTGAATACTGAACTGTAGTCCAAGAACAGCGTTCTCACATAAGCATCCCTATTCTGCAGGAGTGTAAGGATGGTGTGTACAGCTGTGGCTATTGCGTCACCTGTCCATCGGTAGGCGAATTGTAGGGGGTCCAGTGTGGTTGGTAGCATGCTGCAGATGTAGCCCTTGATTGGCCTCTTAAAGAGATAAGAGACCAGAGTGGGGAATAGAAGAGGGAAGTGTAAAGGAAAAAATAAAAATAGCAGCAGGAGAAATCGATGTTCATGCCATCAGATTGGAGGATACCTAGACAGAAGCTGAGGTGTTGCCTCTCCACCCGGAGGGGGTCTCATTGTGGCAGAAGAGGAGGCCGTGGGCCGACGTGTCAGAATAGGATCGGGGATGGGAATTCCAAAGGAAAGGTGGGAAATACTGACTGAGATTAAACAATCTAAGAGAGAAAATACTGATGGTGTTTGAAGGCAGATAAATCACTGGGCCTGCATGAAATCTAACCCAGACAGCGGAGGGGCTCGTTCCATTAGAGCAGAAGGACCTTTCCGGACCTGCCTCTCGGTCTTTTTTTGCACTACCTTACTTCCCATTTTTCTATTTTCTATCTATGATTTATAATTTAAATGTTTAATATTTACTAATTTTAATATCTTTAATATTTAATATGTGTGAAGCACAGAACCAAATATCGCTGTGATGATTGTACGTTCTAGTACCAAATGCTTGGCGACAATAAAGTAGCATGGGGTAAAGAAGAAGAAGAAGAAGAAGAAGATTTTTATTGTCATTGTTGTGGAGCAATGAAACACAGTTTAGCAGCTCAACGTTTTGCAGCATGACAAGAATATATACATAAAATAAACTCTAAAACCTCAGGAGTGCAGTCCAAAATTAAGAATATATGGATGGGGGAGGGGGGGTAGGACTATTGCACACCTGCCATTCCTGGAAGTGTGATGCATTTAGCTGCCGCCGTCTTGGTGGGGGGACAGGAGAAGGGAAGGGGGTGTTATACATTTCACTGCTTGTGGGTAGAAGCTGCTAAGGAGTCTCTTTGTTTTCATCCTTAATGCTCTGTATCTCTTCCCAGAAGGTAGAGGGGAAAACAGGTGATGTCCAGGATGAGTGGGATCCTTTGAAATACAAGTAGCCTTCTTTTGAAGTCTGCCAGTATAAATGTCTCTGAGGGAGGGTAATGTTGTGCCAATAACCCGCTCTGCTACCCTCACCACCCACTACAAGTCCTTCCTGTTCTGTTCTGTGCAGCTGGCAAACCACACTGCACAGCAATACGTCAGGAGGCTCTCTATAGTTGTCCGATAGAAGTTGATCAGTAGGTGATGAGGGAGGAGAGCGTGCTTTAGTTTCCTTAGGAAGTAGAGCCTCTGTTGGGCCTTCCCCACCTGATAAGAGATATGGGCAGTCCAGGTGAGGTCAGCCGAGATGTGGACGCCGAGGAACTTGAAACTCTCTACTCTCTCCACCTCTTTCCCGTATATGTGCAGAGCAGAGTGTTCGACGCGCTTTGATTTCCTGAAGTCTACTATCAGCTCCTTGGTTGAAGAAGGTGCAGATGGTCACAAGTTCAAGTTTATTGTCTTTCAACTGTCAGTATGTGTACCACCAAACAATGTGATGTCTGTGCAACATAGTACATATAACTCACACACCTAACACTTCAAATAACATTACCACAAATAAATTAACAAATAATAAGGTGCATATATGATACAAGTTAAAAAGTAAACAGTATAGTGCTGCTGGCACTTCATATTGTGAGGAAACCTGGGTGGTGACAGGGAGATCTGTATTCCTACGGGTTGGGGGGAGGGAGATTTTCCCATCCTAATTCCAATGCTGTGGTACCTCCTGCCTGATGGTAGGTCGAAGAGATTGTTGGACAGATAGGAGAGACCAATGGCAATGCTAAGGGCCCTGCGTACACAGCGCTTCTGATAAATATCTCTGATGGGTGTCAGAAAGGCCCGGATGGTCTTTGATGACAGGGTGAAGTAGGGGAAAGGATGCCACAGGGCAAGGAGTGGGTTATTGAAGGACGGACTGGAGGTCCATAGAGGGGAGGGTAGCACAGTAACCATGGCAACAAAGACTTGACTTTACAGGCACCGCCCACTCCTCTAAGGCGACATCCTCATCTTCATCCTTATCCTCTACTGCCGTCCAAAGCTCACCCTCCGACCGCCGTCCCTCTGATCCCGCACTCACTCCACTCACTCCCTCAGGCGTCGCCACACTGAAACTTCCCGCCGTACGCCGCCTCTCTTACTAACCCGATAAATGGTTCTAGGTTCCGCCCACACCTCAAGACAATTGGCTCTGTCACCACAGCTCCACGAATAGGAAACCAGGGTCCTGCAGATCTATTGGTCCAACTCTCCCGTCAATCACCAGACGCCGGCGGCCGCTCGCGATCAAGTGGGGTTGACACCTTTAAAAGGACGCGCGACTTTCTTTTCAAACTGGCAGTGAGACGCTTTAAAACATATATGTTGTTTTGAATTTGCGTAACGCGTGTGACACAAAGCAAAACGCTGACGTTTATGTTTTATTGTGCTGCTTATTTGCATGAACAGCCACTGCTAGAGGCATTTTGAATCATCTCGGCTGTAAATTATTAAACGTACCATTTAATTTATTGTTTCATTTTACTTAATAGCTCTTTAGAGGTTTGGTAAACGGATTCTTGGCTGTTCTAAATTTGTAATAGCGACATCCAGTTCTCATTTGGGGGGCGGGGGCATTAACTGAGAGGCTGTCACAAACACACATATCCAAGGTACAAATACCATGACAAATGTTTTTTTTACAGCAGCAGCACGCTAAATTACAAACATAAATGTTGCATGAAATTATGGAATCCCTCCAAAAGTCTCTTTGAACCCCAACCATCAGGCAGGAGGTATTGGACAAGGACTGTTGGGATGGGAAACAGGTTCTTTCTCCAAGCCATGAGACTACCGAACTCTCTGCCACATCACATATAAATAAAGCGCACGTACTTTTAAATTGCCTATACTCATGCCTTATTGTTTGTTAATTTATTTATGGTTGTGGAACTTCATGTGTGAATGATATGTATGGTGTTTTACAGTTTGGTCTGGAGGAATATGGTTTCATTTGTCAGTATACATGTGTACAGTTGAATTACAATAAACTGAAATTGAACTTAAATTTGAATTATGAAATTATGGATCTGGTGCTCCCAACATAGTGGTACAATTATGAAGAAGAGTTGCAGGTGAATGGGAACCAGAGTGCCAGAACAGATAGTGGAGAGGTTGGGGAGACAGATGTTGATAATACATAAGACTAAGTCAGGAATCAAAAGGTTGAGCAGAGTGCGACTACAGTCCTAAACTGCACATATTTCAATGCAAGAAGTATCGTAGGAAAGGCAGATGAGCTCAGTGCATGGATCAACACATGGAATTATGACATTGTGGCCATTAGTGAGACTTGGTTACTAGTAGGGCAGGACTGGTGGCTCAATATTCCGGGGTTCACTTGTTTCAGATGCGACCGACAGGAGTGATTAAATGGGGAGCGGTAGCAGTACTAGCCAGGGGAGATGTCACGGCAGTGCTCAGTCAGGACAGGCTGGAGAACTTGTCCAGTGAGGTGTCAGGGGTGGAAATGAGAAATCAGACAAGCATGACCATGTTAATAGGCTATATTACAGACCACCTAACAGTCCGAGGGATTTAGAAGAACGAATTTGTAAAGAGGTTGCAGACTTGCAAGAATAATAAGGTTGTTATATTAGGTGATTTTAAGTTTCCACATATTGACTGGGACTTCCATACTGTAAAGGACTGGATGGGATAGAGTTTGTTGTATGTGTTCAGGAACGTTTCCTTCCTCAGTACGCAGAAGTCCCAATGAAAGTGTGCGATACTTGACCTGCTATTAGGGAATGACAGGGAGTTTGTGTAGGGGAACAGTTTGCATCTAATGATCACAATGCCATTCGTTTCAAAACAAATATGGAAAAACATAGGTATGGTCCACAGGTGAGATTCTAAATTGGACAAAGGACAATTTTGATGATATCAGGAAGGATCTGGCAAATGTGGATTGGGGCAGGCTGTTTTCTGGCAAAGGTATACTTGGTAAGAGGGAGGCCTTCAAAAGTGAAAATTTAAGACCACAAAACTTGTATACTGTCAGAATAAAATAGGGAACCTTGGTTTTCAAAAGATATTGAGGCCCTGGTTAAGAGACAAAAAGGGAGGTGCATTGCAGGTATAGGCAAGTAGGAACAAATGAGGTGCTTCTGGAGTACAAGAAATACAAGAGAACACTTCAGGAAGAAATCGGGAAACTAATTCCTGATGAGGTTTCTGCCAGGAGCCAAAGTGAAGCAGAATCCTAAGGGATTCTACAGTTATGTTAAGAGCAAAAGAATTGCAAAGGACAGAATTGGTCCTCTGGAAGACCAGAATGGTAATCCATGTGTGGAGCCCAAAGGGATGGGGAGATCTTAAATGAATTTTTTTTGCATCTGTATTTACTCAGGAGTTGGAAACCCCCAAGTGAGGCAAAGTGACACCAGCTGCATGGGGTCTACAGAGGAGGAAATGTTCACAGGCAGATTAGGGTGGATAAATCCCCAGTGCCTGACAAAGTGTTCCCTCAGATCCTGCGGGAGGGAAATGCAGAAATTACTAGGACCCTAGCAGAGATATTTAAATTATTCTTAGTGACAGCTGTGGATCTGTCAGAGGATTGGAGGATAGCCAATGTTGTTCCATAGTTTAACAAAAGCTCTACAAATGAACCAGGAAATTATAGGCCAGTGAGTCTGACATCAGTTGTGAGAAAGTTATTGGAAGGCATTCCAGGGGACAAGATATACAGGTATTTGGATAGACGTGACTGATACCATTGTTCAGCATTTCCCCTTCTGGTTACATTTCTTTGAATGATTCCGGAATCTACTCTGGTACCGAATTACAGTTTTTGAACTTGGATTATCGGATTGATTAACTCTTATTTACAAATTTGTATGGAGTATTTATCACCTCTGGGTGTAAGTAGGGCTGAACATGTTGGCCTGCCATCCTTTTTTCTTTTTCTATTTTGATCTTAGCTACCGTACTTTAACTCTCGACATTCCTGGTTCCCTTTGTTCTATCAGCACTTAATAAAATAATTGTGAAGAAACAAGTTCAAAGTTCAAAGTAAATTTTTAATCAAAGTACATATATGTCAGCATAAACCAATCTCCATATCCATTTTCTTGCAGGCAATCGCAATTTTATGCCTTTATCCTGAGAGAACGAGACATAAAACTTCGAAGAACCTTGAATGAGAATCGTCAGAATCCAGCAACACGTATATCTAAAAATGAATAAATAAAAATAGAATAAAAATTGTTAAGACTACAGCTGGAGGTCATGGGTTAAGAGTGATAGGTAAAATGTTTAAGGGGAACATGAGGGGAAACATCTTCACTCAGAAGGTCGTGAGAGTGTGGAATGGGCTGCCAGCACAAGTGGTGGTTTTGACTTCATTTAAGGGGTTTAGATAGGTACGTGGTTGGGAGGGGTATGGAGGCCAATGGTTCCAGTGTAGGCCAATGGGTTGAGGAAGTTTAAGTGGTTCAGCATGGACTACATGGGCAGAAGGGCCTGTTTGTGTGCAGGTTTTCTATGACAATAAATGAATATAGAAGTGGCAGGATATGTTGCGATTGTACTTGGTGAGGTCTCACTTGGAATATAGTGTTCAGTTTTAGTCACCCTTTAATAGCAGACATCCCACTTCTCCTGGAAGTTCCGGGACTCTCCCGCACAGTGGCAGCGCCAGAGATTTCTTCTTGCTGGTGCTACGGAGGGGCTGAATTATTCAGTGATGGTGCTGAGGGATGCACTGTATGGTAATATGTATTCACAAGACCAGATGCGAAGCGTTAAAAAGCCAGTTTCAAGCATTATGTGACTACTATAAATGCCTCTTTTGATTCACAAGCAACAGCAATTGGTAAATATAATATAGAAGTGAACTGTGACAGTGTCAACAGCATCAAACACAACCCGGGCTACACAGAGCATAAACAAAAAAAACAAACAGAGCATCCGAGCAACAGCGCACAACATCAATCACGCACCAATTCCGCAATCAGAACCGTCTTTTCATTTCAGTCAGAAGTCTGTCTATAACCGGATAGAAACAGTGATTGCGAAGGTCATCAGAGTATGTGACAGGTGTGCGTTCAGTTTGGGCCTCAACAACAAAATCATGTCGGCGGTGGGATGGCTGGGCCTGTCTCCTTTCATGTGGTCTGCTCTGTATACCGGCCTTGACGCACAGGTCCCTAGCTCTTGTCTGAATTTCACTCTATGATTCCTCTCTCCGTTTTGCTGAGATTGCATGGATAACAGACTGAGCCAAGTCCACAGCAGATGAAAGCTCCAAACTGGGAGATTGTAGCTGGTCTGACATGAACTTGGTGACTCGGAATAAGTACTCAATCAGAGTGAGAAGTAAAGCAAACTGCTCATCAATCAGTCCATTTACAGCTCTGGCCTCTGTTTTCCTCCGTGCATTTGGTTGACCTATAATATCCTGCAGTGTAGCTAGAATGGCAGGGAGTGATTTCCTAATGGCCCACAAAGCTGTATACTGCCATGCCCAGCGTGTATCTGACAATTTCTTCAACTCCACGGGCTGTGCAGTTGATTCCAGTTCTCTCTGTTTCTTCATTAAAAGATCATGGGCAACAGAGTTTGGAATGAAGTTGTAAAGCAGCTGCACAGATTCAAAAAACTCACCCATTTGTGGTACATTGCTCACAACATCCACTAAAACAAGGTTAAGTCTGTGAGCATGGCAGTGTATATATAATGCTTGTGGGACCTCTTTCCTGAACCTCTCTTGTACCCCGTTATTGCACCCAGACATCACTGCCACCCCGTCATAACACTGACCTATACACGCATTCTTATCAATAACACACTGGGCGAGTGTGTTCAATGCTTTTAAGAAGCGACTCTGTGTCCAACCCTTCTGCTGGAGTGAAGTGCAAGAATTCTTCAAGCACTGTTTCGTTATTCAAATACTGCACCACCACTGATATTTGCTCTTTTTACTCAAGTCTTTACTTTCATCCACCATGATGGCAAAATGTCCAGCCTCCTTGATTTCTGCACTTATTTGAAGTCTGACCATATCTGCCATAATACCCATAATATCATTTTGGATATCGTGGTGGGTTTTATTTGCATTTCCAGGATTGGCCTCTTTTTTTTTTTAGCTATAGTCTTATCAAACTTCCCAATTACACTGAGCAACTCAACAAAGTTTCCCCTATTGCCAGATCCATCATTCTCCCGGTGTCCCCGCTGGGCAATGCCTTGGCACGCAGTATAGCGTAGAGACTCAACTACTGCTCTCATATGCTCACGATTTTCTTGGACAATCTTTGCATGTCCTTTATCAAGCATATTTCCCAATCTTGAACTGTCTTGTTTTCTCAATCTGAATTCGGCTCGTGCCTCCATCGCAAACTTATGAGCTGCACCTACGCGGTGGGTTTTGAAAGCTGTTGTAGCTTTCCGCCAGTTACGGTAACCGGTGACAGTGAAGGTAGACTCAGAATGGAACCCATGTCCTCCACACAGGAAATGCCTGCATGCGAAGCAGAGTGTAGCATCTTTTGTGACTGAATATTCCAGCCAGGAGTACAGGTCAAACCAGCCACGAATAAAACTCCTTTGCTGATTGCCAAACTGTTGGGAAGGGTACTTTTACAATGCTGGCCGATGGGGTCCTTCCTCAGGCTGCTGGCTAACGTCGCTAACAGTATTCCTACTCGCACTAACAGCAGCTTCATCCACGTTCTCTTCCGAATCTCGCTCCATTTCTTGTTCCTCTACTTCACCCTCACACTCCTTCGATGAACTGCTGTCGTCCTCATCCCCACTTACTTCTTCCTGCATGTCACTTTCAATTAAGACATGCTCAGGCTGATTCCTCTGGATGAGGTCGTTTTCTGACTAAAAATCGATCTATTTTTCACGCCGGCCAAAATAATGCACGTGCCAGGCCGACGCTAGCTTGTAAAAGCACAATGTGCGCGTGTGGCATCCGTTAGTCTCGCGAGACCACGGATCTGCGCCTGGATGTATACTATCAATCTCTCGCGTGAGAGTGAGTGACATCACCACCTTGAGTGATCTTAGATCAGCTTAACTGATCTGAGGTCAGCAACGGCAAGACATTGATAACGAACGAATAAGCAGAAGTGTAGAGTGGATCTGAGAGAGTTTTTAACTTTATTGCTGCGTGGGTGCTATGGTAATTGGGGGCGCTGTTTCACTAGATCAGCTGGAAAAACAAGCTGTGTTCAAAACTATACAGAGAAAGCAAAGCAGCTGCAGTTAATTTCTTGGTGGTGCTATGGTGGGACTACTGCAATTTTTGCTGGACCTTAGTGCCGCCCCTACTCCCGCATATTGATAGTGGCTCCTTGACGCCCGCAAAATATATACAATATTCCCGAAATGATTTTTTTGAGAGCCAGTGAGTAAGAGGGGGAGGGGGTGGGGTAGAGGTAGAGGGAGAGGGAGAGGGAGAGGGAAAGGGAGAGGGAGAGGGAGAGGGAAAGGGAGAGGGAGAGAGAGGGAGGGAGGGAGAGAGAGGGGGAAGAGAGAGAGAGAGAGAGAGAGAGAGAGAGAGAGAGAGAGATGGGGAGGGAGGGGGAGAGAGAGGGGAGGGGAAGAGGGGGAAGAGAGGGGGAGAGGGGTGGAGACGGAGATGGGGGGAGAGAGAGAGAGAGAGAGAGAGACTGAGAGCGAATCATAGGGGTCAAAAATAATGACAGTTTTGCTCGCTGCACTGTTTGCAACAATGACTTTGCTGTTGCCCATGGTGGGTTAAATGACTGTAAAAGACATGGTGTGGTGAGTTTAACAGGTGTCATTTGTTCATTAGCATAGCTAACGTTATTTAAACTAGCTGGCCAGCTGCTAAGGAGCTACTCTATTGATGTCCTATGTGATGAGGCCAAATTCCCTGTAGTTAGAGGAAGGAGGAATTCACTTCCCAGCTTCTCACTTCATCCACCCACCTACTTTACCCCTCACCTGGCTTCATTTGGTCAGCCAGCCTGTCCTCCTTCTCCTCCACCCACCTTATTATTCTGGCTTCTTTTTCCTTCCATTCCAATGCTGATGAAGGGTCTTGGCCTGAAACACTGACTGTTTATTCCTCTCTGTAGATATTGCCTGACCTGCTGAGTTCATGCAGCATCGTGTGTGTTATTATATCTACTACCTGTTGTATAACAAAAAAGTTTCCCCTCAGGTTCTTATTAAGCTTTTTACTCACCCCTGCACTATTTTTCCATTCCCCATTCTGGTTCCCCTCTCACCCATTCTACTCTCCTCACCTCCCTCTGGGTCCCCTCCTCCTTCCCTTCCTTCCATGGTCCACTCTCCTCTCCTATCAGATTCCTTCTTCTTCAGCCCTTTACCTTTTCCACCCATCTGCTCATTTATTCCAGTTTCTTTCCCCTTCTTTTCCAGTCCTGATGAAAGGTCTCCACCTGAAACATCGGCTGTTTACTCCTCTCCATTGATACTGCCTGACCTGTGAGGTCCTGCGGCATTTTGTGTGTGTGAATATGATTTTGCAGAATCTCTTGCAGAGCCAGTTACCAGAGTCAGTGGATGAGGCAAACACATTAGATACATCTAAGAACGATGTGGACAGGTATATGGATGTCAGGAATTTAGAGGTATGTCGACTAGGTGTCGTGTTAGGGTAGCTATTAGCACAATGCCATTACCCCCTGGGGCACCGGAATTCAATCTCAGCGTCCTCTGTAGTCCTCCCCATGGAATTAATAAAAATTATTTATTTTATAAATATACTTTTAAAACATGGTGAGAAATGGGATTAGATTGAATATATTCAAGGAAGGTTAGCTAGGAAGGTTCAATCATTAGGTATTAATATGGAAGTAGTAAAATGGATTCAGCAGTGGCTGGATGGGAGACGCCAGAGAGATGTGGTGGATAACCGTGTGTCAGATTGGAGATCGGTGTGTAGCGGTATGCCTCAGGGATCTGTACTGGGTCCAATGTTGTTTGTCATATATATTAATGATCTGGATGATGGGGTGGTAAATTGGATGAGTAAGTATGCAGATGATGCTAAGATAGGTGGAGTTGTGGATAATGAAGTAGGTTTTCAAAGCTTGCAGAGAGATTTAGGCCAGTTAGAAGAGTGGGCTGAAAGATTGCAGATGAAGTTTAATGCTGATAAGTGTGAGGTGCTACATTTTGGTAGGACTAATCACAATAGGACATACATGGTAAATGGTAGGGCATTGAGGAATGCAGTAGAACAGAGTGATCTGGGAATAATAGTGCATGGTTCCCTGAAGGTGGAATCTCATGTGGAGAGAATGGTGAAGAAAGCTTTTGGTATGCTGGCCTTTATAAATCAGGGCATTGAGTATAGGAGTTGGGATGTAATGTTGAAATTGTACAAGGCATTGGTGAGGCCAAAATTGGAGTATTGTGTACAGTTCTGGTCACCGAATTATAGGAAGGATGTCAACAAAATTGAGAGTGTGCAGAGGAGATTTACTAGGATGTTGCCTGGGTTTCATCTCCTAAGTTACAGAGAAAGGTTGAACAAGTTAGGTCTTAGTTCTTTGGAGCATAGAAGGTTGAGGGGGGACTTGATAGAGGTATTTAAAATTATGAGGGGGATTGATAGAGTTGACGTGGATAAGCTTTTTCCATTGAGAATGGGGGAGATTCAAACAAGAGGACATGAGTTGAGAGCTAAAGGGCAAAAGTTTAGGGGTAACATGAGGGGGAGCTTCTTTACTCAGAGAGTGGTAGCTGTGTGGAATGAGCTTCCAGCAGAAGTGGTTGAGGCAGGTTCGATGTTGTCGTTTTAAGTTAAATTGGATAGATATATGGACAGGAAAGGAATGGAGGGTGATGGACCGAGTGCAGGTCAGTGGGACTAGGTGAGAGTAAGAGTTCGGCATGGACTAGAAGGGTCGAGATGGCCTGTTTCCATGCTGTAATTGTTATATGGTTATATGGATATATATCTTGGCTGGTATGAACAACTCAAGATGACAAAGATTTTTTTTTCTTAAAGATCTTTCATTCCAGCCCGTAATTTGTCATTCCTCCTTTCTGCAGATCACTGGCCAGAGCAGGTTCAGTCCTTTCCCACCTACATCCACAGCACTCCACATGCCCTCAATCTTCTTGACAACTTTCAATTCCCTGACCCTGATTGCCTTGTTTTCACCATGGATGTCCAGTTCCAATACACTCCTATTCCCCATCAAAAAGGCCTTAAAGTTCTCTGCTTCTTTCTCGACAACAGACCTGACCAGTTCTCCTCCATCTGGCAGAAATGGTCCTCACCCTCAACAATTTCTCCTTTGGTTCTTCCCACTTACTGTAAACTCAAGGAATAGCCATGGGCCCCAACTGTGCCTGCCTTTTTGTTGCCTACATAGAACAGTCCATCTTCCAGCCTTCCATGGTAATTTTCCCAACTCTTTCTGTGCTACACTGACAACTGCATTGTGCTGCTTTATTCGCCAATGCTGAGCTTGTCAATTTCAACTGAGCTTGCAACTTTGCCTGCAACTTCCACCCTGACCTGAAATTCACTTGATCCATTCTGACACCTCTCTCCCCTTTTTCTCAATCTCTCTGTCTCCATCTCTGGAGACAAACTGTTTACCAACTACCAACATATAAACTAGACCTTCAACGTGATGGGACCAGAGTGCCAGAACAGATAGTGGAGTAGTTGTGGAGAAAGATTTCGTTAAGCCTGCATACAAGGTCTGGCATCAAAGTTTGAGTAGACTGAGACTAACGTTCTGAGCTGCATATATTTCAATGTAAGGAATTTTATAGGAAAGGCAGATGAGCTCCAGACATGGATCGACACCTGGAATTATGACATTGTAGCCATTAGAGATACTCAGTTGCAGGAGGGGCAGCTCTATGTTCTGGGTTTCCATTGCTTTAGATGTGATAGAGCAAGAGGGATTAAAGAGGGAGGGGAGGCACTAATAGGGAAACATGCCAGGACAGACTGATCCTCTGGTGAGGCTTTATGCGTAGAACTGAGGAATAAGAAAGCTACAACCATGTTAATGGGATTATATTATGAACCACTCAACAGGCTGAGGTACTAAGAGGAGCAAATTTGTACAGATCGCAGACTATGCAGGAAACTTAAGGTTGTGATAGTTCTAAATTTTAAGTTTCCACATATTGACTGAGACTTCCATACTGTAAAGGACTGGATGGGATAGAGTTTGTTGTATGTGTTCAGGAACGTTTCCTTCCTCAGCGCGTAGGATAAATAACGTTCACGAAGGAGCGGAGGGTTTGTCTATGATGGAGTTTGAAGGAAAGATTACCTCCACTATGGAACTTGAAATTGAGAGGGCCCATCGTGCGCTCGTCCAGAGGCCTACTGAAGACAGAGAAGATAAGCCACGCTCAATAGTAATTGGATTCCTTCGATACAATACCAAGGCGGAGATCCTACGAAGGGCCTAGGGTAAGAAGAGGGTGTTTTTGAATGGGAAATTAATATATTTCGATCAAGATCACCCTCCGGCGGTCCTGCAGAAACATAAAGAATACTCTGCAGTAAAGCGAATATTAAAGCAAGGAAAGATTAGATTCCAAACTCCGTACCCTGCTGAACTGCGGCTCTTTTATGAAGATGGTATGCAACTGTATCAGACAGTGGAAGAGGCGACTACAGACATGAGGAACAGAGGGCTGCCTGTCAGTGTAGTCAAACCGAGGGAAAGCCTGGCTGAGCAGTTATCCCGATCTGCTTGGGAAACAGTAAGAGAACCAAGAAAGCAGGGGACGGGAGGAGGGCGAGAGAAGAATAGCAGGAAGAGACTGTGAGTTTTCTGAAGACAGCCCTCACCCCCTCCAGAACAGCCATAAGGTTTGACTAACTTTAAAAGTGTTGATAAGATACAGAAGCAAAAATAGACGGTGCTATAACTCTTTCAAGAAATACTTATTATAATGTGGATTTTATATTACTCAATTTTTTAAATTACATAGTGTTCTATGTTCTATTCACTAGAATAGTGCAGTACAGTACAGGCCCTTTGGCCCACAATGTTGTACCGACCCTAAAACCCTACCTCCCATATAACCCCCCCACCTTAAATTCCTCCATATACCTGTCTAGTAGTCTCTTAGATTTCACCAGTGTATCTGCCTCCACCACTGACTCAGGCACTGCATTCCACGCACCAACCACTCTCTAAATAAAAAACCTTCCTCTAATATCCCCCTTCAACTTCCCACCCCTTACCTTAAAGCCATGTCCTCTTGTACTGAGCAGTGGTGCCCTGGAGAAGAGGCGCTGGCTGTCCACTCTATCTGTTCCTCTTAATATCTTGTATACCTCTATCATGTCTCCTCTCATCTTCCTTCTCTCCAAAGAGTAAAGCCCTAGCTCCCTTAATCTCTGATCATAATGCATACTCGCTAAACCAGGCAGCATTCTGGTAAATCTCCTCCGTACCCTTTCCAATGCTTCCACATCCTCCCTGCAGTGAGGCGACCAGAACTGGACACAATACTCCGAGTATGGCCTAACCAGGGTTTTATAGAGCTGCATCATTACATCGCGACTCTTAAACTCCATCCCTCGACTCATGAAAGCTAGCACCCCATAAGCTTTCTTAACTACCCTGTCCACCTGTGAGGCAACTTTCAGGGATCTGTGGACATGTACCCCGAGATCCCTCTGCTGCTCCACACTACCAAGTATCCTGCCATTTACTTTGTACTCTGCCTTGGAGTTTGTCCTTCCAAAGTATACCACCTCACACTTCTCCGGGTTGAGCTCCATCTGCCACTTCTCAGCCCACTTCTGCATCCTATCAATGTCTCACTGCAGTCTTCAACAGTCTTCTACACTATCCACAACACCACCAACCTTTGTGTCGATTGCAAACTTGCCAACCCACCCTTCTACCCCTACATCCAGGTCGTTAATAAAAATCACGAAAGACAGAGGTCCCAGAACAGATCCTTGTGGGACACCACTAGTCACAACCCTCCAATCCGAGTGTACTCCCTCCACCACGACCCTCTGCCTTCTGCAGGCAAGCCAATTCTGAATCCACCTGGCCAAACTTCCCTGGATCCCATGCCTCCTGACTTTCTCAATAAGCCTACCATGTGGAACGTTGTCAAATGCCTTACTAAAATCCATGTAGATCACACCCACTGCACTACCCTCATCTATATGCCTGGTCACCTCCTCAAAGAACTCTTATCAGGCTTGTTAGACACGATCTGCCCTTCACAAAGCCATGCTGACTGTCCCTGATCAGACTATGATTCTCTAAATGCCCAGAGATCCTACCTCTAAGAATCTTTTCCAACAGCTTTCCCAGCACAGACGTAAGGCTCACTGGTCTATAATTACCCAGGCTATCCCTACTACCTTTTTTGAACAAGGGGACAACATTCGCCTCCCTCCAATCCTCCGGTACCATTCCCGTGGACAACGAGGACATAAAGATCCTAGCCAGAGACTCAGCAATCTCTTCCCTCGCCTCGTGGAGCAGCCTGGGGAATATTCCGTCAGGCCCCGGGGGCTTATCCGTCCTAATGTATTTTAACAATTCCAACACCTCCACTCCCTTAATATCAACATGCTCCAGAACATCAACCTCACTCATATTGTCCTCACCTTCATCAAGTTCCCTCTCATTGGTGAATAGCGAAGAGAAGTATTCATTGAGGACCTCGCTCACTTCCACAGCCTCCAAGCACATCTTCCCACCTTTATCTCTAATCGGTCCTACCTTCACTCCTGTCATCATTTTGTTCTTCACATAACTGAAGAGTGCCTTGGGGTTTTCCTTTACCCTACTCGCCAAGGCCTTCTGATGCCCCCTTCTTGCTCTCCTCAGCCTCTTTTAAAGCTCCTTTTTTGCTACCCTATATTCCTCAATCGACCCATCTGATCCTTGCTTCCAAAACCTCACATATGCTGCCTTCTTCCACCTGACTAGATTTTCTACCTCACTTGTCACCCATGGTTCCTTCACCCTACCAGTCTTTATCTTCCTCATCGGGACAAATTTATCCCTAACATCCCGCAAGAGATCTCTAAACATCAACCACATGTCCATAGTACATTTCCCTGCAGAAACATCATCCCAATTCACACCCACAAGTTCTAGCCTTATAGCCTCATAATTTGCCCTTCTCCAATTAAAAATTTTCTTGTCCTCTCTGGTTCTATCCTTCTCCATGATAATGTTAAAGGCCAGGGAGTGATGGTCGCTGTCCTCCAGATACTCACCCACTGAGGGATCTGTGACCTGAGCCAGTTTGTTACCTAATACTAAATCTAGTATGGCATTCTCCCTGGTCAGCCTGTCAACATATTGTGACAAGAATCCATCCTGGACATACTTAACAAACTCTGCCCCATCTAAACCATTGGAACTAATCAGGTGCCATTCTGTATTAGGGAAGTTAAAGTCATCCATGATAACAACCCTGTTATTTTTGCACCTTTCCAAAATCTGCCTCCCAATCTGTTCCTCGGTATCTCTGCTGCTACCAGGGGGCCTACAGAATACTCCCAATAGAGTAACTGCTCCCTTCCTGTTCCTGACTTCTACCCATACTGACTCAAAAGAGGATCCTGCTACATTACCCACCCTTTCTGTAGCTGTAAGAGTATCCCCGACCACTAATGCCACCCCTCCTCCCCTTCCCCTCCCCTCTCTATCCCTTTTAAAGCACTGAAATTCAGGAACATTGAGAATCCATTCCTGCCCTGGTGCCAGCCAAGTCTCTGTAATGGCCACTACATCATAATTCCATGTATGTATCCAAGCTCTCAGTTCATCACCTTTGTTCCTGATGCTTCTTGCATTGAAGTACACACACTTTATCCCTTATACCTTACTACCTTTACACCCTTTATTCTGCTTCTCTTTCCTCAAAGCCTCTTTATATGTTAGATCTGGCTTTACTCCATGTACTATACTTCCAGTTCCCACATGACCTTTATCTTCCTCCACCTCATTATCTGCTCTAACACTCTGGTTCCCCTCCCACTGAAAATCTAGTTTAAACCCCCCGGAACAGCACTAGCAAACCTTCCCGCAAGGATGCTAGTCCCCCTCCAGTTCAGGTGCAACCCGTCCTGTAGGAACAGGTCCCACCTTCCTTGGAACAAGGCCCAATTGTCCAGAAACATGAAGCCCTCCCTCCTGCACCAACTCCTTAGCCACGTATTTAGCTGCATTATCTTCCTATTTCTAGCTTCACTAGCATGTGGCACGGGTAGCAATCCTGAGATTGCAACCCTGGAGGTCCCGTCCTTCAAGTTTGCACCTAACACCCTAAACTCTCTTTGCAGGACCTCCTCCTTCTTCCTATCCATGTCATTGGTCCCTACACGAACCACGACATCTGGCTGCTCACCCTCCTTCCTGAGAATACCGAGAACTCGATCCGAGATATCGCGGATCCTGGCACCAGGGAGGCAACAGACCATCCGGGATTCTTGATCTCTGCCACAGAACCTCCTATCTGTCCCCCTAAATATTGAATCCCCTATCACTACTGCTCGCCTCTTTTCCCTCCTTCCCTTCTGAGCTGAGGGTCCAGTCTCAGCGCCAGAGACGCAACCACTGCAACTTGTCCCTGGTAGGTCCTCCCCACCAACAGTATCCAAAACGGTATACTTATTATTGATGGGAACGGCCACAGGGGTGCTCTGCTCATTCTGTCTATTCCCCTTTCCTCTCCTGACAGTCATCCAGCTACCTGCCTCCTGACTTTTAGAGGTGACTATCTCCCTGAAACTCCTGTCTATTTCTACCTCTGCCTCATGCATCAGCAAGGGAGATGAGGCTGAGTACAGGGCTACTGTAGGAAACTTTGTCACATGGTGTAAGCACATTTATCTGCAGCTTAATGTGAAAAAGACTAAGGAGTTGGTGGTAGACCTGAGGAGAACTAAGGTACCGGTGACCCCTGTTTCCATCCGGGGGGTCAGTGTGGACATGGTGGAGGATTACAACCTGGGGATACGAATTGACAATAAACTGGACTGGTCAAAGAACACTGAGGCTGTCTACAAGAAGGGTCAGAGCCGTCTCTATTTCCTGAGGAGACTGAGGTCCTTTAATATCTGCCGGACGTTGCTGAGGATGTTCTACGAGTCTGTGGTGGCCAGTGATGTTATGGGGATGGAACTGGACTCTCTCACAGTGGTGTTTGAAAAGAGGATGCTGTCTAAGTTGCATGCCATCTTGGACAATGTCTCCCATCCACTACATAATGTACTGGGTGGGCACAGGAGTACATTCAGCCAGAGACTCATTCCACTGAGATGCAACACAGAGCATCATAGGAAGTCATTCCTGCCTGTGGCCATCAAACTTTACAACTCCTCCCTTGGAGGGTCAGACACCCTGAGCCAATAGGCTGGTCCTGGACTTGTTTACTGGCATAATTTACATTTTACTATTTAACTATTTATGGTTTTTATTACTATTTATTATTTATGGTGCAACTGTAACGAAAACCAATTTCCCCCGGGATCAATAAAGTATGAGTATGACTATGAACGACCCGAAGTTCATCCAGCCCCAACTCGGTTTGTCAGGAGCTGCAGCTGGATGCACCTTTTACAGGTGTAGTCATCAGGGACAATTGTGCTCGCCCTGACTTCCCGCATACTGCAAACGGAGCACTCGACTGCCCTAACTGCTGCCTCCATTACCTACTCCTAAGTTAATTAGAGTAATTAAAGGAACTTACCTGGCCTTACCTCACTGGGAGCAAGCTCGTCCTCAGCCTCTGCGTGCCGAAGCCTCTCAAGCCAAAGCTTTTCTACTCTGTCTCCCACTACTCCGTCGCCTGCTACGCCATCGCCTGCTCCATTAATCTGCTCGCTTTTTAAACTCTCCCACTGTCTCACAGGCCAACCTTCACGCGCTTGTGCAGTCGTGCCCCGTTCAAACTGCCAAAGAAATAACCCAACTTTCATTCATTCACTCCTTTTTCCCCACCTAAATGAGAATATATATATATGGGAGCAACACACAGGGAAATCTTTTCTGTGTAATGGGCATAGACTTGTTCACTTACTTTTATGGGTATTGTAATGGGAGCCCCAACTCACAGGGAGGAGGGGCTATCCCCCACGGCTAGATGTTTCCTCCAGTTCAAGCCAGGGTCATCTACTAGAGACCTCAGCCTTGCAATCACACCTTCGTTGCCTTTTTTATTATTCGCATTTCTTGGTTCTTATTTGTAGATTGATTAAGTTTTATTCTGTTAATTTCAATGATATATTGACAGATAAGTACACACGACTAAGGACAAAGTAAAATTCATTTCTTTTAATGTCAATGGGCTGTTAAATCCGATCAAACGCAGTAAAATTCTATCCAAAATGAAAAAAGAACAAGCCCATCTAGTATATTTGCAGGAAACTCACTTAAGTGATAATGAGCATGGAAAATTAAAGAGAACGGGGTTCACTAATTTGTTTTTCTCATATAAATCAGGACATAGGAGAGGAGTTGCTATTCTCATCTCAAGCAAGCTAAATTTTGAAAAAAGTATTCGAAATGGGAGATAAGGAGGGCAGGTATATTCTGGTAAGGGTTAATATAGGTGGAAATCCAGTTACTTTATTGAATCTATATGCACCCCCAGGAAGTGGTATTAGTTTCTTCCAGAAAATTCCTAATATTATGGTAACGGAAACAGAAGGTCTCTTGGTATGTTGGGGAGACTGAAATTTACAATCACAACCAACGTTAGACTCTTCCAATAGAAAAAAACCTATGAAACAAAATCCTTACATAAGAGAGTTAACACTCTTTTCGAGGATGTTGGTTTAATTGATATATGGAGGGACCTTTTCCCCGACAGAAGGGATTACACTCATTATTCTGCCCGCCCCCCCCCATTCTGTATATACAAGAATAGACTATTTCATGACATTTGGAAAAGACAAAGACAAAATAAACACCTGTGGAACTGGGACAATAGATGTAAGTGACCAGACACCTATACATTTATCTGTTGATTCTGACCTACAACCAAAGAATACTATTTGGAAACTAAATTCAAGTCTACTCAATGATCCCTACTTTAAGGAACAAATTAAAAAAGAAATGGGTCTTTACTTCAAATTCAATGATAATGGAGAGGTTTCACCTCCCATTCTATGGGATACTCTGAAGGCTGTCTTAAGAGGGAAAATTATAGCAATATCTTCATTTAAGAAAAAAAATGAGGAATAAAACATTAGAGGAATTACAAAATAGGCTGAAGGAACTAGAAAAAAACACAAATTGAATTTGGCACAGGATACATTAGAGGAAATTTTAAAAGTTAGGAATGAAATTAATAGTTTGGCTACTCAAGAAATCAGAAAAAATTTAATGTTTCTGAAACAGAGACATTATGAAAGTGGATCTAAGTCTATGAAAGTACTGACGTGGAAACTGACGAAAAAGATAGTAAAAAACACAATTCATAGAATTAGGGATCCACGGACAAAAATGATAAAAAAAAAGCTAAGTAAAATTCAATAAACTTTTGAAGTGTTTTACGAAACACTATATTCCAAAGTTTCAGGGGGAAGCATAACCCAAATTGACACTTTCCTGAATTCTCTAGAGTTACCGACCTTAACCGAAGAACAAAATAGAACGATGACTGCTGACATAACTGAAGCTGAACTAAAAACTACAATTGGTAGGCTTAAATTAAGCAAGTCACCAGGATCAGATGGATATACGGCAGAGTGTTATAAAGAGTTTAGAAATGAGTTAATCCCTGTTTTACTTCCCACACTGAACTGGGCTCTCAAAAAGGCACAAATGCCACCCAGCTGGAAGGAAGCGATAATCTCAGCTATACCGAAAGAAGGCAAGGATAAAATGGAATGTGGGTCATTTAGACCAATATCCGTTCTTAATGTAGATTATAGATTATTTACCTCCATCATGGCCAAATGATTAGAAGAGTTTCTACCCATACTGATACATAAGGATCAGACAGGTTTTATACAACAACACCAAACACAAGACAATATACAAAGGACACTTCGCATTTCATATACAAAAAAAATCACAGCAATAGTGATAAGCGTGGGCGCTGAAAAGGTATTTGATTTGGTTAAATGGAATTTTCTTTGGTTTCCATGACACAATCATTAAAACTATACAGGCACTATATGACAACCCTACTGCTAGGATTAAAATCAATGGATATTTATCAAATAGTTTTACCCTAGAAAGGGACACGAGATGGGGTTGTGAATGGTCACCGCTACTCTTCGCATTATAGCTGGAACCATTAGCTCAATACATCAGACAAAATGAAAATATCAGGGGAATAACTATTAAAGGGACAGAGCATAAATTGGCCTGTTACGCGGATGACATTTTGATCTATCTAGGACAACCAACATACTCTTTACCTAAATTGATGCAATCCTTTGAACAATATGGTCAATTATCAGGATACAAGATCAACATAGATAAAACCCAATTACTTTCATATAACTATAGCCCACCAAGAGAAATTAAAAGTAGATATCCCTGGGCATGGCAAACAGATTCTTTCAAATATTTGGGTATCATTATGCCAAAAGATTTGGCAAAATTATCAGAATATAATTATCAGCCTATGTATAAAAACAATTAAGGAAGATATAACAAGATGGAACCTAATTCCTTTCTTTAGTCTCAGCTCAAGGATTGAATCTATTAAAATGAATATATTGCCCAGACTATGACAGGTATGCCCCGCTTTTCGAACGTTCGCTTTATGAAACCTCACTGTTACGAAAGACCTACATTAGTTCCCTGTTTTCGCTAACAGAAGGTGTCTTCACTGTTACGAAAAAATCATTGCGCACCCCGAGCAGCCGCTCTCCCCCAGATTCGGAACTGCAATCTCGCCAGCATTGCTTAAACACGTGCCTGTGAGCAGCCGTTTGCAAGATGAGTTCTATGGTATCGGAAAAGCCTAAAAGAGCTTGTAAGGGTGTTACACTTACCGTAAAACTAGACATAATTAAGCGTTTTGATCGCGGAGAACAAAGTAAGGACTAAGTGAGTTTGGTTTGTGGAAGCTGACGAAGATGATGTTGAAGAGGTTTTGGGATCCCATGACCAAGAACTGACAGGTGAAGAACTGATGCAGTTGGAAGAGGAAAGGATAACAATCGAAACCGAATGAGTAATGATAAAGTACGACTTTAATTTTGAAAGGGTACGTCGGTTTAGGGGATATTTGCAGGATGGGTTGAGTGCTTACAAAGAACTGTATGATAGAAAAATGCGCGAGGCTCAGCAGTCAAGCAAGCCTTCCACATCAGCCACAGCAGACGACGAACCTGGAGCTTCGATATCGAGGCGGGCAGTCATTGGAGAAGATGAGCTGCCTGCTCTAATGGAAACAGACAACGAGATGACACCCCAGTGTCCCACCACCCCAACCCTCGGGCTGCGGACAGATACCGATTTGCGGAGAATGCAGCAGCAGCCGGGAGACACACAGCACATCTTTAAGAAAAAAGCCGAAATAAACATGCTAATTAATTAGGTCCCGCCCAACACGTAATTGTCGGCCCAGATCAGAGGTGACGCAATCGGCACCGAGCAGCTCGTAAGTCACCATGGTGACTGAGAGCGGCGTTATTTGACGGACAATCCATGTTATGATTTTTCGGCAGTGTGTTTACTGGAGAAATTGTGGAAATCAAAATGCAAACCATTATATTTTCTGGGATTGCCCCGTTATCAAATACTATTGGAGTGAGATACACAATGCCCTACAAGACATTTTTCAATGTGAAATACTCTTAGAAAGTAAGACCATATATTTTGGGTATGTACTTCAGAAATGGTCGAAAAGAGATAAATATTTAATGAATATACTGCTGGTAGCTGGTCAAAAGACTCTTACCAGCAAATGGTTATCACAGCAGAGCCCAACTTTAAACGCATGGATGGAAATTACAATGGATATTTACAAAATGGAGAAGGTAACAGCATCTGTTAATCATAAGTTGGAACAATTTGATTCATACCGGGAAAAATAGTTCAACTACATAACACCTCATAGGCCTAATTTTATTTTCACCAATCAATAAATGTTGTAAAAAAAATCACTCCCTACCTGTACATAGTTTTCTCCTTTTGCTTGTTGTTTCTTTCCTCTCTTTTCTATAGGTGTATACCTCAGATAAATATTATGTGGAGATTTGTGGCAAATATGATTATATGATATATATGTACAATATCTGAAATACATCTTATGGAAATGTCTGTTTGATGGTGAACTTCAATAAAAAATAAATTACAAAAAAAAGGAAGGCATACAGCGTATTGGCCTTCATCGACTGTGGGATTGAGTTTAAGAGCCGAGAGGTAACATTACAGCTATATAGGACCCTGGTCAGACCTCACTTGGAGTACTGTGCTCAATTCTGCTCACCTCACTACAGGAAGGATGTGGAAACCATAGATAGAGTGCAGAGGATGTTGCCTGGATTGGGGCACATGCCTTATGAGAATAGGTTGAGTGAACTTGGCCTTTTCTCCTTGGAGTGATGGAGGATGAGAGGTGACCTGATAGAGGTGTATAAGATGATGAGGAGCATTGATCGTGTGGATAGTTAGAGGCTTTTTCCCAGGGCTGAAATGGCTAACATGAGAGGGCACAGTTTTAAGGTGCTTGGAAGTAGGTACAGAGGGGATATCAGGGGTAGGTTTTTTTACACAGAGAGTGGTGAGTGCATGGAATGGGCTGCTGGCGACGGTGGTGGAGGCGGATACAATAGGGCCTTTTAAGAGACTCCTGGATAGGTACATGGTGCATGGAAAAATAGAAGGCTATGGGTAACCCTAGGTAATTTCCAAAGTAAGTACATGTTCGGCACAGCATTGTGGGCCGAAGCCCTGCATTCTGCTGTAGGTTTTCTATGTTTCTGTTTTTGAAATATGATATGCCCTCTCTTTTGCTTCAATGCTGTCTTTGACTTCCCTTATTAATCACAAGTCAAACACAGGCAAGGAGGATGTTGTGATAAAGGCCTTTTTCCGTGCTGTATTGCTGTGACTCTGTGACAGCTACAGAGCAAGTGCAGTGTTGGTAGTCTATAAGGTACAAGATCATAACGAGGTAGATTGTGAGGTCAAGGGTCCATCTTAATATATTGGGGACCATTGTCTTAATTATCCTAAGTAATGAAATCTGTTCCTTTATTATGGAGGCACTGATTCTGACTTATTGATGGTGATTGGTAATTGAGTTAATTTATTTGTTGTGACAGGAAATGGAGGAATTTACTTTTATTACCCAGCTGGCTGGCTTGATGGACCACCTTCCTATTGGAATGAGACTCTTCATTTCCATGACAGCAGAGGATGGCAACAGGAATTGCGATGAACTTTGAATCTCCTAAACTACCCCACCACCCAGTAAGTGCCAAAAGCTTCAAGAGGTATACAAAACTATCTTTTAAATGGTATTTTTAAATATGTAAATTATAAACACAAATCATGATACTTTGATTCTGACCACACCGGAGATGTATGTTTACATGATATTGAGATATTGATTCTGGAGTATGAGCACTTTGAACATTTGGAACAGAGACCTGAAAATTGGGTCCATCATTAACTCCCCGCCTCTCTCCCAAATCGAGACCTTAACTAAAAATCCAGTACAGTATTGTCTTTTGCTTTTCCAACAGTTCCATGCAGTGGTTACAAATCCTTGCCAAACAAGTCAGTTCCGTGCTGCCGTCTGTCCAGTTCCTTCAGTGTAAGATTTCAGAGTCAGATCCATTTTACAGTTGCAAGCAAAAGAACTCTACATCCGGACCCACATTTGAACTGCCTCCAAGGAATCTTGCTGATTTGGGGATACATTTCAGGTTCCATTATATTGGACTTATCGGTCATCACAGCCCTCATCAATGTTTTCATAATGAAAGTTGAAAATTCTAGAAATGTATTCCAATTGGTCTGACAGACTCACTCCCAGCACTGAGACAGATTATAATTTTTTTTACATATACATTCCCTTCCTCTGGTGCACCTCCTTTTCCTTTTCTCCAGTGGTCCACTCTTCTCTCCCATTCAATTCCTTCCTTCAGCCCTTCACCTCTTCCAGCTGTCACCTCCCTCCTTACTTCATCCCCCTCCCCACGCACTCACCCGAACTTGCCTATCGCCTGCCAGCTTGTACTCCTTCCTCACTTTCTGGCTTCTACCCCTTCCTTTCCAGTCTCGATGGATGGTGTTGGCTGTTGTACTCCCCTCCACAGATGCTCTCTGACCTGCTGAGTTCCTCCAGCACCGTGTTTTGTGTTGCTCTGGATAAAAATGTAGATGGGTGGGTGAGTTATTTTACAGACAACACAAAGATTGGAGCGGTGGATAGTGTAGCATGTTGTCGAAAGGATACAGCAGGAGATAGACCTGTTATGAGTGGAGAAATGGCAGGTGGAACTTAATCTGGACAAATGTGAGGTGTTGCTTTTTGGAAAATCAAATATAAGGGGAAGGTGTGTAGTTAACACCAGGACCCTTAACAGCATTGATATACAGAGGGACCTTTGGTCCAAATGCAAAACTTCCTGAAAGTGATCATGCAAGTAGATAGGATGGTAAAGGTGTATTGAATGCTTGCCTTCACTAGTTGGAAAACTGAGTATAAGAGGAAATCATGGCGCAGACGTATGAGGTCATCACTTTAAAATAGATGAGGAGGAATTCCTTTTGCCACTGCCACAGAAGTGAAGATTGGTACGTTCTTGATTAGTTAGGGCATCATCTCACGCAGATGGTAAACCCCCAGCGCCGCCAACTTGGCGAGGCAGCATCCCGGAAGCTTCCGACCACAGTCTGACTCCGAGTCCGTCCGAAAAACTCCGAGCCTCCGACCACCTATTTGACACCGAGCACTGAGCACCACCTCTGCCGAGCGTTTCGACCCCGGCCCCGGCAACAGGAGATACGCAAAGCCGAGGATTTGGGGCCTTCGTCTCCGGAGATTCTCGATCGCACAGTAGCAGCGGCAGCGAAGCAGGCATTTCAGAAGTTACTCCAGATGTTCCTCTGCACTTCACGGCTGTCCCCATCAAATCCGGATTGATGCACGGCACCCCTAGTTACACATATCGATATTCATACGGAATGGCCGCGCGCTGCGTCGCGCCGCCATCTTCTCCTCCCTCCCACCTTTACATTTATTACATTTTTTGTAATAAACCATGATTTAAGCACCATAGCAAAGGCCAGTGCTTTCCCTTTCACAACACAGAAAGGCAGCCATCCGTTTCTCAATACGTACTCATCAAAAAGGAAGGAGCTGCTGATTAAAGCGGGTCTCTGGCCCAGACCAGGTGACCAGTTGCACCTGCGGAGGACGGTACTTACGGCAGTACCTATACAATGCAAAGGGGGTAGAGGCTGAAGACTCTTGAATGAGCAGAACAAATGCAAGTGACCTGCTCACCACCCTGTGGACTGAACAAAATGCACTGCCTCTGTAGTGGGACCTTGGGTAGGCTGCCCTTCGACCGATTACTGTGGCTGCACTTTACAACCACTCCATGCAATAACAGGGTTAAAAAACAAGAGCATTTTACAAGGTTATTAGTAATAGCCCTGAGTCAAAAACCAAACAGCTCGCACCAGTGTGCAGAAATAGCACATTTCACAATGCATATTCCTACTTCAGATATACCAGCAAGATCATTGAATGTGCTTTCAGCTTCTTTTAAGAGTGATTCAGCATGGGACCAGGCCCTTCAATCCAACACATCTATGCCCACAACAAGCTAGTTCCATTTGCCGATGTTTAGCCCACATCCTTCTGAACCAGGAGTTCCCAACTGTTATTACCCTACCCATTAACCAAGGGGTCCATGGACCCTAGGATGGGTGCACTTGCTCTAAACAATTCCAATCCACACACTTATCCAAATGTTAACATACCTACTTCCTCTGGCACCTCATTCCAACCCCAGTGAAGAAGTCACCTCTCAGGTCACTTTTAAATCCTTCCCCTCACCTTAAACCTTTCCTTCTAGATTTTGGCAAGGGAAAGGTGGTTACATGGAAACTGCCTATGTTCCAAATGAGCGGAGGCAATGGGCTGACATCGACTCAGTTACAGTGACAATTACAATAGTTTTAAAGTAGGCTTTGGAATCCTGGCCTGAGCAACACCAAGTGTGTTTCTGGACTCTCAGTGTTAGCTAATGAAAAGTTCCTGCTGTGTATGCAAAGAGCCCCAGAATATGTAGGGTTCCTGCTGGTGCCATTTTCCAGGGTTTTCTGCTGGGCTTGGACCATTAGTCATGGATGTAATACAAACACAGATACATCCAACACTGGCATCAAGGATTTCCAGTAATGTAATTTTGGAGATGGGAGTTCAATCCAGAAAAGTGTGAAGTGATTCACTTTGGAAGGTCGAACTTGGAGGCTGAGTACAGGATTAATGGTAAGATTCTTAGTGGTGTTAAGGATTCCCTCAACAGGGATCTCATGGTCCATGTCTGTAGATCCCTCAAAGTTGCTGCACAAGTCGATAGGGTTGAATTAGAAGGCGTATAGTGTGTTGGCCTTTATTAGTTGGAGGATTGATTTCAAGAGTTGCGATGTAACGTTGCAGCTCTATAAAATCCTGCTTATTGTGTATTGTGCTCAGTTCTGGTTGCCTGAAAAGGATGTGGAGTTTTTAGATAGAAAACAGAAGAGATGCTGCCTGGATCAGAGAGCTTGCCAAATGAGGACAGGTTGAGTGAGGTAGGGCTTTTCTCTCTGGTGTGAGGGAGGATGAGAAGTGACCTGCTGCAGGTGTACAGCAATGCTAAAGGCATTGAGAGAAAGGACAGGCAGAAATGGCTAATATAAGGGGACTTAATTTTAAGGTGACTGGAGGAAAGTATAGGGGGATGTCAGAGATTGTTTGTTTGTGTGTGTTTTTTTAAACACACTGGTAGGTCCGTGGAATGCCCCATCAGGGTTGGTGGAAGAGGTAGATACATTTGGGATATTTAAGAGACCCTTAGATAAGCACAGGGATGATAGAAAATAGAACATAGAACATAGAATAGTACAGCACAGTACAGGCCCTTCGGCCCACAATATTGTGCCGACCCTCAAACCCTGCCTCCCATATAAGCCCCCACCTTAGATTCCTCCATATACCTGTCTAGTAGTCTCTTAAACTTCACTAGTGTATCTGCCTCCACCACTGACTCAGGCAGTGCATTCCACGTACCAACCACTCTCTGAGTAAAAAACCTTCCTCTAATATCCCCCTTCAACTTCCCACCCCTTACCTTAAAGCCATGTCTTCTTGTATTGAGCAGTGGTGTTCTGGGGAAGAGGCGCTGGCTATCCACTCTATCTATTCCTCTTATTATCTTGTACACCTCTATCATGTCTCCTCTCATCCTCCTTCTCTCCAAAGAGTAAAGCCCCAGCTCCCTTTATCTCTGATCATAAGGCATACTTTCTAAACCAGGTAGCATCCTGGTAAATCTCCTCTGTACCCTTTCCAATGCTTCCACATCCTTCCTATAGTGAGGTGACCAGAACTGGACACAATACTCCAAGTGTGGCCTAACCAGAGTTTTATAGAGCTGCAGCATTACATCGCAACTCTTAAACTCTATCCCTCGACTTATGAAAGCTAACACCCCGTAAGCTTTCTTAACTACCCTATCCACCTGTGAGGCAACTTTCAGGGATCTGTGGACATGTACCCCGAGATCCCTCTGCTCCTCCACACTACCAAGTATCCTGCCATTTGCTTTGTACTCTGCCTTGGAGTTTGTCCTTCCAAAGTGTACCACCTCACACTTCTCTGGGTTGAACTCCATCTGCCACTTCTCAGCCCACTTCTGCATCCTATCAATGTCACTCTGCAATCTTTGACAATCCTCTACACTATCTACAACACCACCAACCTTTGTGTCGTCTGCAAACTTGCCAACCCACCCTTCTACCCCTACATCCAGGTCGTTAATAAAAATCACGAAAAGTAGAGGTCCCGGAACAGATCCTTGTGGGACACCACTAGTCACAATCCTCCAATCTGAATGTACTCCCTCCACCACCACCCTCTGCCTTCTGCAGGCAAGCCAATTCTGAATCCACCTGGCCAAACTTCCCTGGATCCCATGCCTTCTAACTTTCTGAATAAGCCTACCGTGTGGAACCTTGTCAAATGCCTTACTAAAATCCATATAGATCACATCCACTGCACTACCCTCATCTATATGCCTGGTCACCTCCTCAAAGAACTCTATCAGGCTTGTTAGACACGATCTGCCCTTCACAAAGCCATGCTGACTGTCCCTGATCAGACTATGATTCTCTAAATGCCCAGAGATCCTACCTCTAAGAACCTTTTCCAATAAAGGGCTATGTAGCAGAGAAAGGAGTAGGTTGATAGGTTGTGGGCTGAAGGGCCTGTACTGCGCTGTGCTCTTCTATGTTATTTCCACGCAGCAGTTCACTGAACGTTAATAGTGAATCCCAATACTCAACGATTAGGACATTTGGAACCAGTTCCTTTGACTGGTCCTTAATCAGTATATCAATGAGAAGATAGTGAGGCAAGTTCTACACGACGCCAGGAAGTAAGAAACTGCACCATGTGGCACCACACAGACTATCTTAAAAAAACAAACACCAAAACGTGCTCCAAGAAAAAGAGCAACCAAGAAGTTCCTTACGAGGAAGTAAAATTAAAAGACCCGTCCAGTTGAGGCACAACCTAGAAAACCATCAGAGCACCTTGGAGAGTGGACTGTATGATGCTGGGGTCTGGGGAATGTAAAGGAAATGGAAAAACCTTAAGGCAATAGATGTTTTATCTCCTGTAGTGCCTAGACCAAACTGTTTAACCATATACAGGTAGCTACTCTCCACAGTCAAGGTGTAGTTTACATTTAGTGACTGATGAAGCGTGAACCAGTTCGCTGGTCTGAGAGCGGGAGATCACCTCTCACTGTCACGCTGCAGTTCATGATCACGTATTGCCTCAGGAAACCCTCAACTGGCCAAACCTGTCCCCCTTAACATCCGACTTGCCCAAGCTTCCTTTATGAATTGCATCTGCCTTGCAACGTCTGCCCAGCTCCCTCACAAGGCAGGCAAACTGCAGGCTCAGAGCACAACATATGGTCTGCTCAAGATGTAGATCAGGAATCAGGAACTCTTTTCAGTATTTTGCAGCAAATTGACTTCAGCCCAGGTTTGCTTTGGAACAATAAATGCTGCAGACCGCAGCCCAGAGTAGTTCCAAGCTGTACCTAGAATACATCTCGGCAGTCCCAGGCCCCGGCACAATGCAGTCGATATATTTTTTTGCTTTCTTTATTGATAGTGCTTTGAACTTTAAGGAAGGAGCAAAATCCTACATAAAAACTTTATGAAGGCACGCCTATGACAGCACCCTTTGTTTCTACCATTGGGCTGCAGCTGTTCCTGGTGTCTAATGAGCAGAGCCTTTAGCTGTCAGCCTCTCCCCGCGGCCTGTGGTCCCCAGTGGGTTGCTGCTCACCCACGCTGCGGCTCAGCAAGCGGTTGATCAACTGGCTGACCTTATGCTGGCCTCGGTAGATGCGCCTTAGGTCCTGGGGCAGACAGTAACAGGATGTAAGGTTCAGGTAGCTGAGTTGTGAGCAGCTGCTCACCACCACCCTGGAGAACAGAGAAAGAGAAAAATCAAACCTCTCTCCACAGACCTAAAGCAACAAACAGAAACATTTCCTGAGAGAACTGTGGTAATGAAAGGCAGGCTCTGCTTGCAGAGATTCTGCATGGAAAGGAAGATTTAATTAGACCGAATGCTTTTGTGACGAGAAAGCGTTTCAGGATGTATACTGTATACATTTCTGACATTAAACTTGACCTTTGAACTGAATTAAGAAAAGATTAACTTTATTTGCTACATGTATAGCGAAATAGCCATAGACCGTAAAGAAAGCAAAAGCAATGTTAACATTCATTTGGAGAGGATTAGAATACAAAAAGCAAGGATGTAATGCTGAGGTCTATAAGGCATTGGTCAGACTGCACTTGGAGTACTGTGAGCAGCTTTAGGCCCCTTATCTAAGAAAGGGTGTGCTGGCATTGGAAAGGGTGCAGAGGAGGTTCATGAGAATGATCCTGGAAATGAAAAGGTTAATCCATCGGGAGTGTTTGATGGCTGTACTAGCTGGAGTTTAGAAGAATGAGGGGAGATCTCATTAAAAGTAGTACGTAAATGCCATTACATAGAAAGCACGGCAGTACCTCCACTTAGAAGTTTGAAAACATTTGGCATCGGTGTGCAGTGGAGAGTATATCGACCGGCTGCATCACAGGCTGGTATGGAATGCCCTTGCGTGGAAAATCCTACAAAAAGTAGTGGATATGGCCCAGTCCATCACGGGTATGGCCCTCCCAACCACTGAGTGCATCTACACAGAGCACTGTTGCAGGAAAGCAGTACCCATCAAGGACTGCTGTCACCCAGGCCATGCTCTGTTCTCACTGGTGCCATCAGGAAGGTAGTACAGGAGCCTCAGGACACACACCACCAGGTTCAGAAACGGTTACTGTCCCTCAACCATCAGGCTCTTGAACCAGAGGAGATAACTTCACTCACCACAACACTGACCTGTTTCCATAACTTATGGAGTCACTTTCAAAGACTTTTCATCTCATGTTCTCGATATTTATTATTTATATATTTATTTCCTTTTATTCTTTTGTATTTGCCTTTTAAACACTGTCTGTCTATCCTGTTGGTGTGGTCTTTCATTGATTCTATTATGGTTATTGAAGTTACTGAGTATGCCAAAAGGATAATGAATCTCAGGGTTGTATACCGTGATATATATGTACTTTGATCATAAATTTACTTTGAACTTTGATTAGACCACACTTGGGAGTATTGTGTTCAATTCTGGGTGCCTCAGTAGAGGAAGGATGCGGAAGCTTTAAAGAGGGTGCAGAGGAGATTCACCAGGACACTGTCTAGATTAGAGAGCATGTCACATGAGGCAAGGTCTAGTGAGCGAGGGCTTTTCACTTTGGAGTAAATGAGGATGAGAAGTGACCTGATAAAAGTGTACAAGATGATATCAGGCATAGATCGAGTGGACAGCCAGAGACACTTTCCCAGGAGGAAAGGGCTAATTTGAGGAGGCAAGATTTTCAGGTGATTGGAGAACAGTATTGAGGAATGTCAGGGGTAAGTTTCTTTTAAAAAACAGAGTGGTGGGTGCATGGAATACACTGCCAGGGTGGTGGGGTGGTGGTAGAGGCAGATACATTTGGGAATTTAAGAGCCTCTATGATAGCCACATGAATAAAAGAAAAAAAATTTCGGTGGCTCAGGCACATTGAGTGTGAGTGTCAGTGTTGGAGCGCTGCAGACGTCGGGAGAGAGAGAGAAAAAAAAGAGTATAAAAGGAGCAGATTCGGGTAAGGCTGGGCTTTACTGGCAGCACAACGTGATAAGTGTTGGTATCAGAGGCCAAAACAAAACTCAGCTGCAAATAAAATCAAGGGTCAAGCAGAGATGCCAGTACGCCAGTGATAGGAAGGCTTTGGCTTTACGGTTTTCAGTGTACGCACGCAGGCGGAGGCACAGATGAGAAGAAATAGCCTTTTCTTTAGTAGAGAGGAGTCAGGATGGAATGCTCCTCCTGTCAGATGTGGATATTCAGGATACCTGACAGTTTCCCTGACGACTACACCTACAGGAAGTGCACCCAACTTCAGTGTCCAACTGACTGGGCCAAAGAGCTGGAACTGGAGTTGGATGTTCTTGGGATCATTTGGGAGGCTGAAGATATTAAAGCTGACTCTTTTGAAGAGGTAGTCAGACCCAGAGTACAGGCTTCGGACAGTAGATGGGTAACCACCGTGAGGAGTAAGAGGATTAGGAAGTATGTGCAGAGCGTCCTGTGGCCATTGTCCTCAGCAACAAGTATACCTATTTGGATACTGCAAGGGGTTGGGGTGGGGGTGGAGAGACATCCACTGGGGCACAGCAGCAGCAGCCAGGCTGGTGGGTGTGTGGCCGGCTCTGAGGCTCAACAGGGAAGTGTAAAGTCAGGCAGTGCAGTAGTTATAGGGACCCAATAGTTGGGGGGACAGAAAGGAGATTCTGTGGCTTCAAAAGAAACACCAAAATCGTGTGTTGCCTCCCGGTTGCTAGGGTCCAGGACATATCAGAGCATCTGCAGGATATTCTCAATGGGGAGGGTGAACAGCCAGAGGTCCTGTTGCATATTGGCACCAACTACATAGGCAGAAAGGGGGAAGAGGTCATACACAGTGAGAATATAGAATTAAGCTACACAGGCCGATTAAGGTGGTTAAGGCGGCTTATGGAACGCTTGCTTTTATTAGTCAAGGCACTGAGTCCAAAAGTCAAGAGGTTATGTTGTAACTTCATAAAACTCTGGTTAGGCCACATGGAGTATTACATACAATTCTGTTTGCCCCACTAGGAAAGATGTTGAGGGTGTAGAAGATGTTTACCAGGACTCTGCCTGGTTTAGAGGGCATGTGCTATCACGACAAGCTAGATAAGTGTATTGTTTTCTCTGGAGCAGCAGAGGCTGTGGGGAGATCTGATAGAAGTTAATAAAATTATAAGGGACTTCGATAGAGTAGACAGAGAGCATCTGTTTCTCAGGATTGAAATGTTTAATACCAGAGGACGTGCCTTGAAGGTGAGGGGGTAGGTTCAAACTGGATGTGAGGGGTAAGATTTTTTACTCAGAGTCGTAGATGCTTGGAATGTGCTGCCTGGTATGGTGGTAGAGGCAAATACATCAGAGTCTCTTAAGAGATGCTTGGACAGGCACACGGATGTGAGGAAGGTGGAGGCATAGGACATGCTATATAGGTAGGAGGAATTAGTGTTTGGGTGTTTTTAATCTGCTTTTTAGCTGGTTCGGCAAAACATTGTGGGCTGAAGTGCCTGATCCCGTGTTGTACTCTTCTATGTTTAAAAATGGAGGGCTGTATGGAAGAGAAGGGTTAGATTGATCTTCAAGAGCACATTAAAAAGTCACACCACATCATGGGCTGAAGGGTCTGTACTGTGCTGTGGTGTTCTGTAGTCTCTGTGATATTAATTGGTCTTTTCACACTTCAGATCTACAATATAGCAAAGGTGAGCACCACACTGATGACTACCTGACAGCATCCAGGGTGACTTTTGTCGCCGCCAGGTTGAGGGAGCGTAGGATGACATTGCCCTCTGTCCCTGCCAGGATCCCCATGGCTAGCTCAAGGTCCTTCCCTCTGTAGAACTGGCCACTGATATCCAACGCCTCCAAAGAGTGTCTCCACTTCAGAGCTATTTGCTGTGAGCCCGGCTTAGCCAGCTGTAGCGTGCTATACTCTAGTCCCAGGAACAACCACGAGAGGTCTGGTGATGGAACAAGCAGAGAGTTTCGTAAGAACCCAAGAGATTCAATAGATGCTGGAAGTTATGCTCAGCAGGTTAAGCAGCATCCAAGGAGAGGAATAGTCAACATTTCATGAAGGGTCTTGGCCCAAAATGTTGACTGTTGACTCCTTTCCATACGTGCTGCCTGACCTGCTGAGCTTCAAAAGAAATCACTTTGGCTCGTTAGCCTCAGATACTATAAGATTGTCAGGGGCAGGCCATTCGGCCCCTCAAGTCTGTTCCACCATTCAGTAAGATCCAACTTTCCTTATGTAAAAAGGAAAAGACTGGTAAAGACAAATGTAGGTCCCCTACAGACAGAAACAGGTGAATTGATTATGGGGAGCAAGGACATGGCAGACCAATTGAATAATTACTTTGGTTCTGTCTTCACTAAGGAGGACATAAATAATCTTCCAGAAATAGTAGGGGACAGAGGGTCCAGTGAGATGGAGGAACTGAGCGAAATACATGTTAGTAGGGAAGTGGTGTTAGGTAAATTGAAGGGGTTGAAGGCAGATAAATCCCCAGGGCCAGATGGTCTGCATCCTAGAGTGCTTAAGGAAGTAGCCCAAGAAATAGTGGATGCATTAGTGATAATTTTTCAAAACTCGTTAGATTCTGGACTAGTTCCTGAGGATTGGAGGGTGGCTAATGTAACCCCGCTTTTTAAAAAAGGAGGGAGAGAGAAACCGGGGAATTATAGACCGGTTAGCCTAACGTCGGTGGTGGGGAAACTGCTGGAGTCAGTTATCAAAGATGTGATAACAGCACATTTGGAAAGCGGTGAAATGATCGGACAAAGTCAGCATGGATTTGTGAAAGGAAAATCATGTCTGACGAATCTCATAGAATTTTTTGAGGATGTAACTAGTAGAGTGGATAGGGGAGAACCAATGGATGTGGTATATTTGGATTTTCAGAAGGCTTTTGACAAGGTCCCACACAGGAGATTAGTGTGCAAACTTAAAGCACACGGTATTGGGGGTAAGGTATTGGTGTGGGTGGAGAGTTGGTTAGCAGACAGGAAGCAAAGAGTGGGAATAAACAAGACCTTTTCAGAATGGCAGGCGGTGACTAGTGGGGTACCGCAAGGCTCAGTGCTGGGACCCCAGTTGTTTACAATATATATTAATGACTTGGATGAGGGAATTAAATGCAGCATCTCCAAGTTTGCGGATGACACGAAGCTGGGTGGCAGTGTTAGCTGTGAGGAGGATGCAAAGAGGATGCAGAGTGACTTGGATAGGTTGGGTGAGTGGGCAAATTCATGGCAGATGCAATTTAATGTGGATAAATGTGAAGTTATCCACTTTGGTGGCAAAAATAGGAAAACAGATTATTATCTGAATGGTGGCCGATTAGGAAAAGGGGAGGTGCAACGAGACCTGGGTGTCATTATACACCAGTCATTGAAAGTGGGCATGCAGGTACAGCAGGCGGTGAAAATGGCGAATGGTATGCTGGCATTTATAGTGAGAGGATTTGAGTACAGGAGCAGGGAGGCACAACTGCAGTTGTACAAGGCCTTGGTGAGATCACACCTGGAGTATTGTGTGCAGTTTTGGTCCCCTAATCTGAGGAAAGACATCCTTGCCATAGAGGGAGTACAAAGAAGGTTCACCAGATTGATTCCTGGGATGGCAGGACTTTCATATGAAGAAAGACTGGATGAACTGGGCTTGTACTCGTTGGAATTTAGAAGATTGAGAGGGGATCTGATTGAAACGTATAAAATCCTAACGGGATTGGACAGGCCAGATGCAGGAAGATCGTTCCCTTTGTTGGGGAAGTCCAGAACAAGGGGTCACAGTTTGAGGATAAAGGGGAAGCCTTTTAGGACCGAGATTAGGAAGAACTTCTTCACACAGAGAGTGGTGAATCTGTGGAATTCTCTGCCACAGGAAACAGTTGAGACCAGTTCATTGGCTATATTTAAGAGGGAGTTAGATATGGCCCTTGTGGCTACGGGGATCAGGGGGTATGGAGGGAAGGTTGGGGCAGGGTTCTGAGTTGGATGATCAGCCATAATCATAGTGAATGGCGGTGCAGGCTCGAAGGGCCGAATGGCCTACTCCTGCACCTATTTTCTATGTTTCTATGTTTGCTCTCCCCACATGTACTGGTTTTGGTTTATTATCGTCACATGTACTGAGGTACAGTGAAAGCTCGTCTTCTGTTCATGCAGATCATTTAATTACACGGTGCATTGAGGTAGAACAATGGAAAATAATAACAGAATGCAGAATAAAGTGTTGCATTCAGAGGAAGTGCAGTGCAGCTAGACAATAAGGTGCAAGACCATAACACAGTAGATTGTGAGGTCAAGTGTTCATCTGATCGTACTATGCAACCGTTTAATAGTCTTATTACTGCAGGGTAGAAGCTGTCTTGAGCCCACGGCTGCAAGAAACTGCAGAGAGTTGTGGATACAGCTCAGCACATCACAGAAACCGTGGACTCTGTCCGCACTTCTTGCTGACTCAGTAAAGCAGAAGGACACCACCCACTCCAGGCATTCTCTCTCCTCCCCTCTCCCAACAGGCTCAAGGACAACTTCTATCCCACTGTTATCAGAGTCTTGAATGGACTCCCTTGTACAATAATATAGACAATTGACCTCACAATCTACCTCGTTGTGATCTGTTTACCTGCTTTTCTCTGCAGCTTTTCCATTACACACATGAAAAAACTCTAAAATAAAGAACACAATAATAAAAAAACCACAATAAAGATAAATGCATAGATGAGGAGAGAGACAGTTCTCCCTACCTTGGCAGGGCAGAAGCTGTAGCGACGCTGGTGTGAGCTGATAACAACCTCGGAGGTCCAAGCTCCGCAGCTTGGTCGACAGGTGCAGCAGCTTTACCAGAACCTCATCTGTGACCAGCGAGCATGAGGTGGCCAAGCACAGCTCCTCCAACTCAGGGAAGCCGACCTCAGGGGAAACGATCGTTGTGGAAACCCTTGGGAACCAGGCCAGATTCAGCAGTCTTAGGACCTGCACCAAATGACACAATTGGTTAAAGACTGGCAGTAGCTGGTTTACTGCAGAGAGGCAAGTTAGCACAGACAGTAACTTCTACATATCAAAGGATTTGAGCACCTGAATCACCCTAGCATAGAAGACCACAAGCCAAGTGCTGCAAAATGGCAGTAACACAATGGGAGCCCTCCTGATCAGTACGGGAGCAAAAAGGCTTGCTTCGATGCAAAGTGATGTGATGCATTTCTACAATATAGGACAACGCAGCACAGACACAAACTCGTTAGCTATCATGGCTATGACAACCACAATACCAAATTAAACTAAACATAATGAGCAATTGAGACTGCTAAACACGAGAAGAGCCCATGGTGTTACAGGAAAGATACTATATAACCATATAACAATTACAGCAGGGAAACAGGCCATCTCGGCCCTTCTAGTCCGTGCTGAACTCTTAGTCTCACCTAGTCCCACCGACCTGCACTCAGCCCATAACCCTATACTAGCATGGACAGAGCAGTGGCTGACTGGCAGGAAGCAAAGAGTGGGAATAAAGGGGGCCTTTTCTGGTTGGCTGTCATTGACTTGTGGTGTTCCACAGAGGTCTGCTTCTTTTCGTATTATATGTTAAGCTGTATGACGCAATTGATCACTTTGTAGCCAAGTTTGTGGACCATACCAAGATAGGCAGAGGGGCAAGTAGTGTTGGGGAATCAGGGAGTCTGCAGAAAGACCTAGACAGATTAGGAGAGTGGGTAAAGAAGTGGAAGATGGAATATAGGGCAGGGAAGTGTATGGTCATGCACTTTGACAGAAGGAACAAAGGTGTAGACTATTTTCTAACTGGAGAGAAAATTGAAACAGCAAAGGTGTGAAGAGACTTGTGCAGATTTCCCTAAAGGTTTACTTTGCAGGTTGAGTCGGTGGTAAGGAAGGCAAATACAATGTTAGCATTCATTTCAAGGGGACGAGAATATAAAAACAAGGATGTAATCCTGAGTCTTTATAATGCATTGGTCAGTTTTGGGCTCCTTATCTGAGAAGGGATGTGCTGGCACTGGAGGGGCTCCAGAGCAGGTTTACGAGAATTATCTCAGAAATGAAAGGGTTAACGTACAAGAAGTGTTTGATGACTTTGGACCTGTACTTGCTGGAATTTGAAATAATTAGGGGAGGGATCTCACTGAAACCTATCAAGTATTGAAAGGCCTTGATGGAGTGAAAGTGCAGAGGATGCTTCCAGTAGTGGAACAGTCCAGGCAGGCTCAGAGAAGAGGGAAGGCACTTCCAAACAGAGAAGAGGTGGAATTTCTTTTGCCAGAGGGTGGTCAATCTGTGGAATTCACTACCATAGAAGGCTATGAAGGTTAAGTCATTGGGTACATTTAAAGTGGAGGTTGATAGTTACTTAATTATTCAGGGTGTCAAGGGTTATGGGGAGAATGCAAGAAACTGGGTTTGAGAGGGAAAATAAATCAGCCGTGAATGAATGGCAGAACAGACTTGATGGGCCAAATTTCCTCATTCTGATCAAGAGCCTGATGGTTGAGGGCTAATAACTGTTCCTGAACTGGTGGTATTTGACATTCTATGCTGGTGGGGGGCGGGGGCGGGGGGGTTGTTGGCGCGTGGCCAAGTGGTTAAGGCGTTTGTCTGGTGATCTGAAGGTCGCCAGTTTGAGCCTTGGCTGAGGCAGCGTGTTGTGTCCTTGAGCGAGGCACTTAACCACACACTGCTCTGCAACGACACCGGTGCCAAGCTGTATCGGCCCTAGTGCCCTTCCCTTGGACAACATCGGTGGCGTGGAGAGGGGAGACTTGCAGCATAGGCAACTGCCGGTCTTCCATACAACCTTGCCCAGGGCTGCGTCCTGGAAACCTTCCAAGGCACAAATCCATGGTCTCACAAGACTAACGGATGCCTGTTAAAAAATACTGAGGGGGGAGGGGGAAGATGTCTACCCTATATATACTGTATACCCCTTGTAATTTTTGTAACTTCCAACACATGCCAAATGCTGGAGGAACTGAAAGGATAAGGTAGCATCAACAGAGCAGAATAAATGATCTACGTTTCATCTGATGAGGGGTCCCAGCCCAAATGTTATAATTGTATTCCCCTCCATAGATGCTGCCTGACCTGCTGAGTTTCTCCAGCATATTCTTTGTATTGCTCAAGATTTCTAGCACTTGCAGAATCTTTTGTTGCTATAAACTTCAACAGGTCTCCCCTCAGCCTTTGTAGGTGGAACGTACATCGACAGGCAAGGGTGTTCTTTATGAATGAGGGGTCATTGAAAGAGAGTTCAATAGACAGGCAGTAATTTTATTTTCATTAGAAATAAAGCACCTTAACACAAGCCCACACCACCCAATTAGACTCCTGTGACTAATTAACCCACTAACCCATATGTCTTCAGAATATGGGAGGAACCAGAGCACCCAGAGGAAACCCACAATGCTACGGAAACTCCATACAGACAGTGGTGGGAGTTGAACCCGAGTCACTAGCATTGTAATTACATTATACTAACCGCTACGTTACAGTGCCATCACCCTCAACACCCCAAGTACCTGTAGTTTGGGGCAGCCAGTCTGTAGCATCTCAATGCACAACAGGAAGAAGGGATTAGTCTGCCTGATCTCGGAGTTGATCTCCAGTACTCTGAGTTCAGTGCAGCAGCCAGACTAGGAGACAGGAGCACACAGATTAGGTGAATGAAACTGTTAGCAAACTGGACCAAATACCAACCAGCTGCATAAAGACATCAAATAAAACATGGTGATTGTCAGCTAATTGGAAGATTGGATTCACCTATATCAAAACACCTCTCCAGTAACTTTACAGAGATAGTCCATCGTGGGTAAAGTCCTGGCCACCATTGAGCACATCTACACAGAGCACTATTGTAGGAAAGCACCATCTATCATCAAGGACCCCCACCCTCCAGGGCATGCTCTCTTCTTGCTGCTGCCATCAGGAAGGAGTTACAAGAATCTCAGGATCTTCAGCACAAGTTCAGGAACAGTTATTACCCCTCAACCATCAATAAAGCTCTTGAACCAAAGGGGATAACTTCACTCACGCCAATAGTGAACTGTCCCTTCAACCTATGGACTCACTTTCAAGGCCTTTTCATCTCATGTTTTCGATATGTATTATTGTTTTCTTTGTATTTACTGTGAATGCCTGCAAGAAAATTAATCTCAGGGTTGTATATGACGTGTTGGCGTGTGGCCAAGTGGTTAAGGCGTTCGTCTAGTGATTTGAAGGTTGCTAGTTCAAGCCTTGGCTGAGGCAGCCTATGTGTCCTTGAGCAAGGCACTTAACCACACATTGCTCTGCGACGACACCGGTGCCAAGCTGTGTGGGTCCTAATGCCCTTCCCTTGGACAACATCGGTGGCGTGGAGAGGGGAGACTTGCAGCATAGGCAACTGCTGGTCTTCCATACAACCTTGCCCAGGCCTGCGTCCTGGAAACCTTCCAAGGCACAAATCCATGGTCTCATGAGACTAACGGATGCCATAAATAAATATGATGATATATGTACTTTGATAATAAGTTTACTTTGAACTTTAAATCACCTGTAATCTGATCATATAGATGAAATTCTCCTCTGAAAACATTTGAATAAGATTGTATGTTTCAGAATCAGGTTTATTATCACTGACACGTTTCCTATACTGGGGGAGTCTAGGACTGAAGGGCACAACCTCAATTTAGAGGGACACCTACTTTGTACAGAGATGAGGAGGAATTTCTTTCGTCAGAGGGTAATGAGTCTGTGGGATTCATTGCCACAGATGGCCGTAGAGGCCTAATAATTGGGTACATTTAAAGCGGAAGTGAACTCCACCACGAGTGTCCCAAGCCGACCGCAAAAGGAGGCGGGTTGGGCATGGGGCTAGCAACCCCATCCTGTAAAGAAAAAAAAAGCAGTGCTACTGAAACACCAACGGAAGCTCTAAAGATACCATCCCTGGGACAGGAAGGATAAACCAAGAGGCAGGACAGAGGACTCTGGCGAGCTACTGTCAGTGGCCTTTGCCCCAGTAGGGGTGTTGGGGCTTAAGTAAAGCAGAGGTTGGTAGGCTCTTGATGCCTTGACTCAGAAGTTATGGGGAGAAAGCAGGAGAACAGGGTCGAGAGGGATAATAAATCAGCCATGATGGAATGCCGCAGCATCTGCGATGGACCAAGTGGTCTAGTTCTGCTCCTAAGTCTTATCTGATGTGAAATTTGTTGGTTTGCAACAGCAATACAGTGTAAGAACATTTAAAAATATATAAATAGCAAAAATAAATAAATAGTACCAACAATAAAAGGAATAATAGGTGGTGTTCATGGCTTTATGTGTGTGTATATATATATATATACAAGCTCTCACATATTTGGCGATACTCAAACTTGTACATATGTTTTTATGATTGCTTTTACATTTTACATTGTGTTTTATGCTTCTTATTTTTTTGAAATATGCTGCATCGGATCTGGATCTGGAGTAACAATCATCTTGTTCTCCTTTGCACTCATGTAATGAAAAATTACAATAAACAACCTTGAAATTGTGCTGGGGTGGGGGCTGGTCCCTCCTGTCAGTGCTGTCCTCCAGGGTTGGCTCAGTGGAAGGCAAGCTGAACTGCATTCATCTGCAGCTGCACTTGCGCGACATGTGGAACTGCTGTGGGCTGTTCTTCCAGAAACGTGGCTCCGGGACAACATCCCATGTACCATCATTCTACAGGCCACAACATCCAGGGGCTTGGCTACATATGTTTTTGTGTAACTGTATGTTTCACTGACAATGTAATTCTATGTGCAATATGTGCTGTGTAACTGTTGGTACTACACTTTGCATCGAGCTCCCAGAGAAATGCTGTTTTGTTTGGGGATATACACGTGTATGGTTGAATTACAATGAAAACTTGAATCTTGAATCTTGAAGGGATGTGGGCTTCACAGGTTGAGCCAGCATTTAATTACCTGTCCCTAGTTGCCTTCAAGGAGGTGCGTGGTCTTCTTGAATCGTTGCAGTCCCTGGGATGTGAACACACCCACAGTGCAGTGGAGGAGGGAGTTCCAGGACCTTGACCCAGTGACACTGAAGGAATGGTAATGTATCTCCAAGTCAGGATGGAGTGTGGCTAGGAGGTCGCTACTGAACATTCACAAATTTCCTAACAGCAGGTGACCAGAGTTGGATACAGTATTCTGGAGGCAGTGTTCATGGATTATTCAGAAATCTGATAGTGGAAGAGAACAAGGTGACCCTAAAACATTGAGTGTGTTTCTTAAGGCTCCTGTACCTCCTTCCTCATGGTAGTAATGAGAAGAGAGCATATCCTGGGTGATGGGGTCTTTAATGATGGATGCCACCTTTTTGAGGCATCGCCTTTTGAAGATGTCCCAAATGCTGGGAAGGATAGTGTTGAGGATGTTTCCAAATGGAGGTTCCCTCCATATCAGATGGTGATGCAACTAGTCAGAATGTTCAATCAAAATTTGCTGGAGTTGGAGATAACTCAGAAAATGTGTAGCTCGGGTGGTTGATGGTAGGGTTGCTAGAGTCTTTGGTGACATACCAGATCTCTTCAAATGTCTAATGAAATATGACTGCAGGTGTGACTTCTTCATAACTGCACAAATAAGTTGGGCCCAAGACACATCTTCAGTGATGTTGAGACCCAGGAACCTGAAGCTGCTCACCTTTTCAACTGCTGATCCCTTGTACAACCAAACGAAATAACGTTTCTCAAGACCATGGTGCACCCACAAAACATATCACTCACACACACACAGGATACAAAGCAAAATATATCATAAATAAGTGAAAATATGATATAAAAAAGACTGTAGTATGCAGCACAAAGAAACAGTAAACTGCTCTCTGTCCGAGTGACAAAAGCTCAGTGGTGACAGGGTATTCATTAGTCTCACAGCCTCAGGAAAGAAGCGGTTACCTAGTTTGGCATCCCTAGTCCTGATGCTCCTGTACCTCCTTCCTGTTGGTAGTGGGTCAAAGCGATTGTGGAATGGGTGGTGGAGAACCTCAACAATACTTTGGGCCCTTCATCTGCAACACTGCTGGTAAATTTCACAAATGGGGGGGGAGAAGAGGCAGGAAACCCCGGTGTCCTCTCAGTTCATCCCTTCCTTCCCATGGCACAACCCAATTATTGTGGGATCCTGCAACTCCATCCCATTGCCCACCCCCTGAGCACAAGGTAACCTTACCATAATGGCATTCAAGATGTTGTGCTGGTGAATGTTGTACGTCACAAAGAGCTGTCTGAGTTTCAAACCTGCTGTCTCCAGAAAGTTGACTACTGCTGCTGTGTCAACCTGCAAAGAAAGGTCAGAGATAGTCAATCAATCGTGACCCCTCAAACCCTCTTTACCTTCGTAAGATCTAGGATCAGAAGATCAATTAGATCATGCCTAATTGTATTTCAATTTTAGTTCATGACTTGGCTTCCACATTCCTGTCTAATCTTCTTTCCTTATTTACAGATAGAGTGCAGAACATGCCCTTCTGGTCCTTTGAGCCACAGTGCCCAGCAACCCCCATTTAACTCTAGCCTCATCACAGCACAACTTACATAACACCATAAGAAATAGGAACAGAATTTGGCCATTTGGCCCATAAAGTCTGCTCCACCATTTCATCATGGCTGATCCATTTTTCCTTTCAACATCAATCTCCTGCTTCCCCGCATCCCTTCATGTGTTGACCAATCAAAAATCTATCAGACTCTGCCTCAAATATACATAAAGACTTGGCCTCCAGAGCTACCTGTGGTGAAGAATTCTACAGAATCACCACTCTGACTGAAGAAATTCCTCATCTCCGTTCTAAACAGACACCCCTCTATTCTGAGGCTGCATCCTCTGGTCTTAGACTCTCCCAACATCAGAAACATTCTCTCCACATCCACTCGATCAAGGCCTTTCACCATTCGATAGATTTCAATTAGGCCACCCCTCATTCTTCTGAATTCTAATGAATATAGGTCCAGAGCCATCAAACGCTTTTCATATGGTAAGCCATTCAATCCTGGAACCATTATTATGAACATCCTTTGAACCCTCTGCAGTTGCAGCATATCCTTTCTAAGATAAGGGGCTCAAAACTGCTCACAATACTCCCAGTGAGGCCTCATCAGTGCTTTATAAAGTCTCAACATTACATCCTAGCTTTTATATTCTAGTCCTCTTGAAATGAATGCTAATGTTGCATTTGCCTTCCTCAGCACAGATTCAACTTGCAAATTAACCTTTATGGAATCCTGCACATGACTCCCAAGTCCCTTTGCACCTCAGATTTTTGTATTTTCTCTCCATTTAGAAAATAGTCAGCCCTTTCATTTCTTCTACCAATGTGCATGACCACATAGTTTCCAACATTGTATTCCATCTGCCTTTTCTTTGCCCATTCTCCTAGTCTGTCTAAGTACCCCCTCTTCTTCCTCAAAACTACCTGCACATCCACCTATCTTCAAATCGTCTGCAAACTTTGCAACAAAGCCATCAATTCCATTATCCAAATCATTAACATATAACACAAAAAGAATCGGTCCCAACACTTTGGAACACCACTATTCACCAGCAGCCAACCAGAAAAGGCTCTTTGCCTCCTGCCTATCAGCCACTGCGTTATCTATGCTAGAATCTCTCCTGTAGTACCATGGGTTTGTAGCTAATGAAGCAGCCTCATGGGTTAAAGGCCTTCTGAAAATCCAAGTACACAACATCAAGCGATTCCCCTTTGTCTATCCTGCTTATTAGTTCTTCAAAGCATTCCAACAGATTTGTCAGGCAAGATCTTCCCTTGAAGAAACCACCCTGACTACAGCTTATTATCATATGCTTCCAGTACCCCAAAACCACACCTTTGACAATCGACTCCAACATTTTCCCAACCACTGAGGTCAGGCTGACTGACCTATAATTTCCTTTCTTCTGCCTCTGTCCCTTCTTGAAGAGTTGCAATTTTCCAGTCATCCGGAACCATTCCAGAATCCAGTGATTCTTGAAAGAACATTACTAATTTCACCACAATCACTTCAGCCAACTCTTTTAGAACCCTTCGTGTATACCATCTGGTCCAGGTGACTTCATTTACCTTCAGACCTTTCGGTTTCCCAAGAACCTTCTCTCTAGTTATGGTAACTTCACGTACTTTATGAACCCTGACTCCTGGAATTTCTACCATACACAGTGAAGATGGATGGAAAATAATTAGTCAGTTTGTCTGCCATTTCTTTGTCCCCCATTACCACCTCTCCACCACCATTCTTCCGGCGCTCTGATATCCACTCCCCCCTCCCTTTTACACTTTATGCATCTGAAGAAACTTTTGGTATCCTCTTTGGCTAGCGTACTTTCTGATTCCATCTTTACCTTTTTAATGTCTTTTTCGGTGCCTTTTGTTGGTTTTTAAAAGTTTCCCAACCCTTTAACTTCCCACTAATTTTTGTTCTATTATATACACTCTCTTTGGCACTTATGTTGGCTTTGACTTCTCTTGTTAACCACGGTTGTGTCATCTTTCCTTTAGAATACTTCTTTCTCTTTGGGATCTACATATCCTGTGCCTGCTGAATTGCTTCCAGAAATTCCAGCCATTGTTGCTCTGCTGTCATCCCTGCCAGTGTTCTTTTCCAATCAGTTCTGGCCAACTCTTCTTTCATGCCTCTGTAATTCCCTTTACTCCACTGTTATACTGATACATCTGACTTTAGCTTCTCCCTCTCAAATTTCACAGTGAATTCAATTATATTATGATCGGTGGCATTGACCTCCCACATCATGAAGACCCTGGAGACACCTATTCTGGAGCTGCTCCGGCCTATGGTCAAGCCACACTTAGATCCCCTCCAGTTCGCCTACCAGTCCCAACTAGGAGTTGAGGATGCCATCGTCTACCTGCTGAACCATGCCTACGCTCACCTGGACAAGCCAGCTAGCACTGTGAGGGTCATGTTTTTTGACTTCTCCAGTGCGTTCAACACCATCCGCTCTGCTCTGCTGGGGGAGAAGCTGACAGCGATGCAGGTGGATGCTTCCCTGGTGTCATGGATTCTTGACTGGCAGAACCACAGTACGTTTGTTTGCAACACTGTGTGTCCGACAGAGTGATCAGCAGCACTGGGACTCCACAGGGGACTGCCTTGTCTCCCTTTCTCTTCACCATTTACACCTCAGACTTCAACTACTGCACAGAGTCTTGTCATCTTCAGAAGTTTTCAGATGACTCTGCCATAGCTGGATGCATCAGCAAGGGAGGTGAGGCTGAGTACAGGGCTACGGTAGGAAACTTTGTCACATGGTGTGAGCAGAATTATCTACGGCTTAATGTGAAAAAGACTAAGGAGCTGGTGGTAGACCTGAGGAGAGCTAAGGTACCGGTGACCCCTGTTTCCATCCGGGGGTCAGTGTGGACATGGTGGAGGATTAGAAATACCTGGGGATACATATTGACAATAAACTGAACTGGTCAAAGAACACTGAGGCTGTCTACAAGAAGGGTCAGAGCCGTCTCTATTTCCTGAGGAGACTGAGGTCCTTTAACATCTGCCGGGCGATGCTGAGGATGTTCTACGAGTCTGTGGTGGCCAGTGTTATCATGTTTGCTGTTGTGTGCTGGGGCAGCAGGCTGAGGGTGGCAGACACCAACAGAATCAACAAACTTATTTGTAAGGCCAGTGATGTTGTGGGGATGGAACTGGACTCTCTCACGGTGGTGTCTGAAAAGAGGATGCTGTCTAAGCTGCATGCCATCTTGGTCAATGTCACCCATCCACTATATAATGTACTGGGTGGGCACAGGAGTACATTCAGCCAGAGACTCATTCCACTGAGATGCAGCACAGAGCGTCATAGGAAGTCATTCCTGCCTGTGGCCATCAAACTTTACAACTCCTCCCTTGGAGGGTCAGACACCCTGAGCCAATAGGCTGGTCCTGGACTTATTTCATAATTTATTAGCATAATTTACATTTTACTATTTAACTATTTATGGTTCTATTACTATTTATTATTTATGGTGCAACTGCAATGAAAACCAATTTCCCCCGGGATCAATAAAGTATGACTATGACTATCACTTTCCTCTAAGGGTTCTTTTCCCTTAAGCCCTATTGGTTAATTGCACAACACCCAGTCCAGACTCGCAACCACAAGTTGCTCTAAAAAGCCAATTCATAGGCATTCTAGAAATTCCCCCTCTTGGGATCTAGCACCAGCCTGATTTTCCCAATCTACTTGCATACTGAAATCCCCCATTCCTATTGTAACGTTGCTCTTGGCCTTCATTTTCTATCAGTTTGAGGTCTGCATATAACTCCCATCACAGTCTTTTTACCCTTGCAGTTCCTTCATTCTATTCACCAAGATTTTACACCTTCTGACCCTATGTCATCTCTTTCAAATGATTTGATTTCATATTTTACCCACAGAGCAATGCCACCCCTTCTGCCTTCTTGCCCATCCTTTTGGAACAATGTGTATCCTTGGACATTAAGCTCCGAGCTATAATCTTCTTTTAGCCATGATTCAGTGAGGCCTAAAACATCATACGTGTCAACCTGTAACTGTGCTACAAGTTCATCCACCTTATTCCCGTATACTGTGCACATTCATAGACAACACCTTCAGTCCTGTATTCACCCTTTTCGATTTTGTTTGCCTTTTACATTGCAACTCATCCTGTTGACGGCAATTTTGCCCTATCACCAGCCTGTCCTTGCTAGAAATCTCACTACTCACTGGCTTTGTTTGTAAACCAAGCACCTCATCCTCAGCACTATACTCCAGTTCCCATTCTGCTGCCAAATTAGTTTAAACTCTCCTGAACAACTCTAGCAAAGGTGCCACAAGAGTCTCAGACTCCTCGGGTTCACGGGTAACCGATTCCTTTTGTACAGATTGCATCTTCCCCAGAAGAGATCCCAATGATCCACCAGTCAGAACCCCGCCCCCTGTATCAGTTCCTCAGCCACGCATTCACTTGCCAAATCATCCTATTCTTACCCTGATTGGCATGTAGCATGAACAGCAATCTAGAGATTACTATCCTGGAGGTCCTGTTTTTCAGCTTTCTACCTAGCTCCTTAAAATCTCTCTTCAGGACCTCTCAACTTACCTACCTATGTCATTGATGCCAATATGTACCAAGACTTCTGGGTGCTCACCCTCACTCTTGCAAATGTCATGGAGCCAGTCCAAGACATCCCTGAACCTGGCTCCAGGAAGGCAACATCCCCCCTAGGTGTCTCTATAACACCCACAGAATCTCGTGTCTGTTCCTCTGACTATGTATGGAATCTCCTATCAACACTTCCCCTATCTCCTCTTCACCCGGTCACTGTGGCTTCCCCCGGTAGGTCATCCCCCTCAATAACATCCAAAGTTAGATATCTCTTATTGAGGGGAATGGCTACAGGTGTACTTTGCACTGGCTGTGTATTTCCCCTCCTTCTCCTGACTCTCACCTGTCTCCTACAATCTAGAGGTGACTACCTCCCTCCAGGCTCCTGTCTATCACCTCCTTATTCTCCCGCACGAGTCCAAGGTCATTGAGATGCAGCTCCAGTTCCTTAACATGTTCTCTCAGGAGCTGCAACTCAGTGCACCTGGTGCAGATACGTTCAGACTTCCCACGTCCCACACAGAGTACAAAACACTGTCACTGAACTACTATGCCCAATACATGAGGAAGGAACAAATAAGAACAGTAAGAGCGAAACCAACCAGAGCCTTTACCTCGCCCTGCCTGATGAGCCAAAGTCGCTCTGCTTGCACGCAGACATTGAACGGTAGCCCTTTTTACGTACTACCTCTTGCTGATTAGCCGCTCAATGCAGAGAAAATGCCAGAAAGCAGTTACAAAGGCCAATTAACCTACTAACGGGTAATCTTTTCACTGTGGGAGGAAATGCACACATTCCACACTGGGAGAACGTACATACTCCTCACAGAGAACATCGTATTGAACTCCGAAGTCCAACACCCTGAGCTGGTATAGTGTCATGCTAACGGCTACATTACCCTGGCACCCAATTACATCAGTTCAATTAGATTAGATAAATTCAATTAGGTTGTGACTAATGATACTTTAATTATCTCATTACTTTGCTTGCATGTCCCTTTCTTATCTTCTCAATAACATGTTGTTCAAAAAGAAAAGAAAACTGTAAATCATAAGAGATTCTGCAGATGCTGGAAATTCAGAGCCACACACGCAAAATGTTGGAGGACCACTGCGGGTCACACAGTATCCATGGAGAGGAATAAACATTCAACGTTTTGAGATGAGATCCTTAATCAGGATAAGAAAGGAAGCGGGCAGAAGCCAGGATGGAAAGGTGTACAAGCTGGCAGATGATAAGTGAGACCTGGTGAGATGAAGATGGGTGGGTGGGGAAGGGGGCTGAAGTAAGAAGCTAGGATATGATAGGTGGAAAAGATAAAGAGCTAAAGAAGATGGGGCTCATCAGCTGTGGTTGGCAATTCTTCCGGGAGAGGAAAAACTCTGACCTCATCCTCCTCTGCCTGCAACTACACCCACTCATGGGGAAGGCTTCAGGAGTAAACCCTGAAAAAAATCCTTAGCTGGAGTCCCTAAGGCAGTCCTACGTTGAGTTCAACACTGACTGGCGGACCTTCGCCTGCGGCTCGATGGAGTAATACATAAATTTTGCGGCTGCCTTTAATTTCTCCTTTTCCCCAGTTTAAACCTTGAATTTTTAACTTTTATTTCTCGGATCTTAGAGGGAAATAGTTGTCATGATGTCATATCCTTTAAGAAGTGGAAAGCAGCCTCTTGAATCCAGCAATGGAAAGGGAAAAACTTTGAAAGAAAAATCGGAAGATATGCCTGTCTGGGCTGAGCGTTTGGAACGTGCGTTGATGGCTCTCGACAACAAAACAGACAATAACACTTTTGAGTTGAAGTCGTTCCGACAGAGTTGTCAGACTATTGAGGAAAATATTATTTCCTTGAATACTGACTGTAAAGAGTCGAAACATCAAACTGTGGATATTTCAACCCGCTTGGAACAGGCACAAAGTAAAATTGTCGATTTGGAGGCGAAGTCTCGTCGGAATAATATACGAATTATCGGACTAAAGGAAAATCCTCAGAGTGGGAATTTATTGGACAATTTTGCCAATTTGTTTTAATCTTTGTTTCCAGATATTCTCCCTCAACCTCCCGATGTTGAAAGAGCTCATAGAATTTTCATTTCGAATTCTCAGATTTCAGGTAAACCTTGGCTTATTTTGGTCAACTTTCTTTGCTTTAAAGTTAAAGATCAAATCATAAAATGTGCAAGGAAACAGAGAGTTCTTAAATTTAACGGTTCCAAGATCCATTTTTATGAAGACTATCCACGGGAAGTTATGGAACAGCGGATCAAATTTGTCCAGCGATGAAAATTGCTCATGCAAAGGGATTTTTTCCATTGCTTCGCTACCCCGCTAGACTAAAATTATTTCCTAACGATTCTGCACCTCGTGAGTTTTTGGATCCCTAAGCGGCATTGGACTTTAAATCGTGGAGTCGGCTGTCGCATAAAGGATATTTGGGTTGCTGAATAATTTTCTGAAAGAAAACAGGCTTTGAAGATTTTTGATATGCTGAAGATTTCCTTTGATCAATGAACTATTTCAAGAAGAGGTGAACTTCTTGGTTTGACTAATGAATGACTTTTTTGAAGTCTGTTTGGTATATGGAGTGAACTAACACAGTGGACAGGTTATTAACTGGTTTGATTATCTGCTTCTTTCTTCCTTTTCTTCTATTAATTAAGTGATAGCTTTCATAGTTTATACAGACTCTTTCTTATATAGTGAAGAGTGTTTAGAATAGATAATTAGCTTTACTTTCCTTTGTTAAAGTTGGGTAGTAAGCTAAAGGAATAATGGTGTCTTTTTCTTGTTAGAGATTGTATTGTTTAGGTTTAATAGCGTTGTCTTGACGCTTCTGGAGACTGTTTTTGCACTCCTAGTTTATTTTCAATGATTAACTATAACCATCTTTTTTCTGCTTCTCTGGTATCTTAGGGTCATCTGATTTCTTTGTAAAGAGGAGGGGGGGAATTGGGAGAAAAACTTTTAAATCACTATTTATATTGAGCCGCACGCGGAGTTCTGCTTTTCCTCTTCTCTTTGGGGAGGCATTCCGGCTTTTTCCTTCCTTTTTGCCGGATTTCTACCTTTTGGGATGGTGGGAGGATTCGGGGTTTTTTTGCATTTTGGGGTTTATTACAGGTTTTTTCCCGTTATGGAGCTCTGGAGCATGCGTGTTTTCTATATGGTTATACTCATCACCGCCATCTTTGATTAGCCCATGATGGTATGTGTGTATTTTTGTGTTTAAAACAATATTCTACGGTTACTAAACAGATAAACACTATTAGTTGGAAAGTACGTGGCTGGAATCACCCTATTAAGCAAGAGAAGACCTTTAAAATTATTAACCGATTCCAGCCCGATATAATTTTTGTTCAAGAAACGCATATCAGAATGGGCGACCAAAATAGGTTTTTTAAAACGTGGAAGGGCCTTCAGTATCATGCTACTTGTCAAAATAAAACAAAGGGAGTATCTATTTTTATTAAATCTAATATTTTATTTATCCAAGAAGATATCGTCTCAGATATCAATGGTAGATTTTTAATTATTAAAGGAACAATTTGGAATAGAAAAATTGTCTTGATTAATCTATATGCACTTAATGTAGATGATCCTTCTTTTTTTAAATATGTATTCGGTTTATTACCAGACTTAAATGAATATATGCTGCTGATGGGAGGTGACTTCAACTGTTGTTTAAACCCTGTGATTGTCAAGAGTTCAACCACTCAGCAGCTTCTGAGTTGTTCAGCATCACTTATTAATTCCTTTTTAATTGATTATGGTTTGATAGAAATCTGGAGAAATCTACATCCTAATGATAGAGATTATTCTTTTTATTCACACATGTCCATAAAAAATACTCGCGAATTGATTATTTTATAGCTGATTTCAGATTTTCGTCCAAAGTCCTGAAATGTGAATATTGTTCTATTGCTGTCTCGGATCATGCACCTTTAAGCTTAATTTTTGAATTGAATGATGTTAGTAATGTAAACTTGCCTTGGCGTTTTCCAGAAAACTTATTACAAAGTTCAGACTTTGTCAAATTTATAGAGATTCAAATAAAAGATTTTTTTCTTTTTAATAATGCGGGAGATGTGTCGAATTTGATTATATGGGATACATTTAAAACGTATTTGCGAGGTCAGATAATCTCCTACTTGGCTAAGCTTAAGAAACAGACAAAAATAGAGTTGGATAGGATTTCAAAACAAATTAAAGACTTGGATAAGACTTGTGCAGTTTCTCCTAATATTGATTTATTTAAACAAAGGGTTGAACTTCAATCACTATATAATTTATTATTAACTTAGCCTATTGAAAAAGAATTGCTTAAATTAAAAAGTAAATTTTATGTGTTTGGAGATAAAAGTAATAACTACTAGCATCCCAACTAAAAGCAGTTAGAGCTTAAGAGACAAATTTTAAAAATTCGTAAGGGAGATGGCAGTTTAGCTTGTAACTATGAAGATATTAATAAAATTTTTCAAGACTATTACAGTGAACTCTATAAATCTCAATTTCCAGCCGATCCTTCTAAATGAATGCCTTTTTACAAAAGATTGATTTTCCTAGAATATCTGTTCAAGATCAACAAATTCTTGATACTCCTTTTACTGAAAGAGAAATTCAGAAAGCTTGTTTTTCAATGTAATCTGGTAAAGCTCCTGGACTAGATGGTTCTTCTGTAGGATTTTATAAAAAAAGTTCAAAATTTGCTTACTCCTTATATGTTGGAAATGCTTAAAGATTCTTTTTTGTTAGGACAGTTACCTTCTACATTTTATGAAGCTTCTACTTCTTTAATTCTCAAGAAAGATAAAGACCCTACGGATTGTGCTTCATATAGACCTATCTCATTATTAAATGTAGATGCCAAAATTCTTTCAAAAATAATGGCTAATCAGTTGGAGAATATACTAGCTAAAATTATTTTTCAGGACCAAACAGGTTTTATAAGTCATAGTCATAGTCATACTCTATTGATCCTGGGGAAATTGGTTTTCGTTATAATAAGTAGTAATAGAACCTTAAATAGTTAAATAGTAATATATAAATTATGCAAGTAAATTATGAAATAAGTCCAGGACCAGCTTATCGGCTCAGGGTGTCTGACCCTCCAAGGGAGGAGTTGTAAAGTTTGATGGCCACAGGCAGGAATGACTTCCTAAGATGCTCTGTGCTGCATCTCGGAGGAATGAGTCTCTGGCTGAATGTACTCCTGTGCCCAACAAGTTCCTGATGTAGTGGATGGGAGACATTGTCCAAAATGACATGCAACTTAGACAGCATCCTCTTTTCAGACACCACCGTGAGAGTGTCCAGTTCCATCTCCACAATATCACTGGCCTTACAAATGAGTTTGTTGATTCTGTTAGTGTCTGCTACCCTCAGCCTGCTGCCCCAGCACACAACAGCAAACATGATCGCACTGGCCACCACAGACTCGTAGAACATCCTCAGCATCGTCCGGCAGAAGTTAAAGGACCCCAGTCTCCTCAGGAAGTAGAGACGGCTCTGACCCTTCTTGTAGACAGCCTCAGTGTTCTTAGACCAGTCCAGTTTATTGTCAATTCGTATCCCCAGGTACTTGTAATCCTCCACCATGTCCACACTGACCCCCGGATGGAAACGAGTCACCGGTACCTTAGCTCTCCTCAGGTCTACCACCAGCTCCTTAGTCTTTTTCACATTAAGCTGCAGATAATTCTGTTCACACCATGTGACAAAGTTTCCTACCGTAGCCCTGTACTCAGCCTCACCTCCCTTGCTGATGCATCCAACTATGGCAGAGTCATCAGAAAACTTCTGAAGATGACAAGACTCTGTGCAGTATTTGAAGTTCAAGGTGTAAATGGTGAAGAGAAAGGGAGACAAGACAGTCCCCTGAGGAGCCCCAGTGCTGCTGATCACTCTGTCGGACACACAGTGTTGCAAGCACACGTACTGTGGTCTGCCAGTCAGGTAATCAAGAATCCATGATACCAGGGAAGCATCCACCTGCATCGCTGTCAGCTTCTCCCCCAGCAGAGCAGGGCGGATGGTGTTGAACACACTGGAGAAGTCAAAAAACATGACGCTCACAGTGCTCGCTGACTTGTCCAGGTGGGCATAGACACAGGTAGGCGACGGCATCCTCAACTCCTAGTTGGGGCTGGTAGGCGAACTGGCGGGGATCTGAGTGTGGCCTAACCATAGGCCGGAACAGCTCCAGAACAAGTCTCTCCAGGGTCTTCATGATATGGGAGGTCAATGCCACCGGTCTGTAGTCATTGAGGCCGCTGAGGCGCGGCGTCTTTGGCACAGGAACGAGGCAGGACATCTTCCACAGCACAGGAACCCTCCGGAGCCTCAGGCTCATGTTGAATACATGGTGAAGTACTCCACATAGCTGAGGGGTACAGGCTTTGAGCACCCTGGTACTGACACCATCCAGTCCTGCAGCCTTGCTTGGGTTGAGACGTTTCAGCTGTCTTCTCACCTGTTCAGCTGTGAAGCCCACCGTGGTGGTTTCGCGTGGGGGAGGGGTATAATCATGAGAGCAGGGTGGGGGACTGTGAGAAGGGGTAGGAGGGGAGAGTGGAATATATGTTGGTTGGGGGCCGACAACAGATGGCTCATGTGGGGGATGGGCAGGGGTCACAATGTCAAATCTGTTAAAGAACAGGTTAAGTTCGTTGGCCCTGTCCACACTGCCTTCAGCTCCTCTGTTGCTAGTTTGCCGAAACCCAGTGATGGTCCTCATCCCCCTCCAGACCTCTGTCATGTTGTTCTGCTGGAGTTCCCACTCAATCTTCCTCCTGTACCTGTCTTTAGCCTCCCTGATCCTGGCTTTCAGGTCCCTCTGTATTGCCCTCAGCTCCTCTATGTCCATCTCTAAACGCCCTCTTTTTAGCGTTCAGGATAAGAGGCCGATATTCTTTTTCTAACACTTGGAGACTGTTAAATGCTATATAACTCATCCCCCTCGAAAACTCCCCAATGTGTTGTTTCTCTTGATGCTGAAAAGGCATTTGATAGAGTTGAATGGAAATATTTATTTAACGTTTTAGAGAAATTTAGCTTTGGTACTACTTTTAATAAGTGGATTAGAATGATATATAAAAGCCCTATTGCCACTGTGATTATTAATAATTGTAGATCCCCCTTTTTTCGACTTTCACGGGGTACGAGACAAGGATGTCCGTTAAGTCCTTTGTTATTTAATTTGGTGCTGGAACCTAAAGGGCTATTGCACTTCGTGAAGGTAAGGATACTCAAGAAATTTCCATAAATGGGTTTATTTAAAAGATCTCCCTTTATGCTGATGATCTCTTAGATCATCAGCATCGAAATCAGGATTTCGAATCCTGAAGAATCTATTCCTAGTTTATTGAAATTATTAAGTGAATTTGGAATGTTTTCAGGATATAAATTAAACCTGCATAAAAGTGAATTATTTCCTTTAAATGATTCTGCTTTTATATATGATATTCCTTTTAAAGTTACGGATTCTTTTAAATATTTAGGTATTATCATCACTAAAAATTATGGAGACCTTTATAGAGCTAATTTAGTTCCATTAGTGGATTTTACGAAGCAATTATTTTCTAGATGGAATCCTCTTACACTTTCGTTAGTTGGTGGAATTCATGCAGTTAAAATGATGATCTTACCAAAATTTTTTATATGTATTTCAAAATATTCCTATTTTTTTAACTAAGAAGTTTTTTGATCAGGTTGATTCCATTATTTCATCTTTTGTTTGGAATAATAAAAGACCAAGGAAAATGTCATTTAAAAAAATTAAAGAAGGATGGAGGTCTTGCTTTGCCTAATTTAAGAATGTATCATTGGGCGGTTAATATACGCTATGCGTGGTCTTGGTTATATTGGACTGATAAAAATGAACGACCACCATGGGTTGACTTGGAATTGAAAGCTGTGAAACAATTTTACTTAAGTTCGTTATTAGGAGCTTCTTTACCTGTACAACTAGCCAAAATTTCTATTTTAAATATAAATCCTATGATTAAGCAGTCATTACGAATTTGGTACCGGTTTCGTAAGTTTTTTAATCTTAGAAAATTTAACCTTCTTAGTTTAATTTATCGAAACTATTTATTTAAACCTTCACTTAGTGATCCTACCTTATCCCTTTGGAGCAAAAGGAATTTATTCCTTTATGGATTTGTTTCAAGAGAGCCGATTGATGTCCTTTGAGAAATTAGTAACTAAATACTCTCTTTCATACTCACACTTTTTGCATTATCTTCAGGTCAGACATTTTTTACAAGAATATTTAAGTAATTTTCCATATATCAAGATTCTGACCTGTTAGACGCTATTTTAAAAATGAACCCTTTAGTGAAAGGTTTTAACGGGAAAATTTATAATTCACTATTACAACAGGATAATTATCCCCTATTTAAGATTAAGCAAGATTGGGAAAGAGAACTTAACATGACCTTGATAACAGAGGATTGGTTGCGAATTTTGAAGTTGGTTAATTCTTCTTCGATTTGCGCCAGTCATTCTTTAATTCAATTTAAAATTGTACATCATTATTACTTGACAAAGGAGAGACTGTCCAAAATATTTCCGAATGTTAATAGTCAGTGTGATAGCTACACTGGCACATATGTTTTGGTCATAGAAACCATAGAAAAACTACAGCACAGAAACAGGCCTTTTGGCCCTTCTTGGCTGTGCCAAACCATTTTCTGCCTAGTCCCACTGACCTACACACAGACCATATCCCTCCATACACCTCCCATCCATGTATCTGTCCAATTTATTCTTAAATGTTAAAGAAGAACCCGCATTTATCACCTTGTCTGGCAGCTCATTCCGCACTCCCACCACTCTCTGTGTGAAGAAGCGCCCCCCCCCCAGTGTTCCCTTTAAACTTTTCCCCCTTCACCATTAACCCATGTCCTCTGGTTTTTTTTCTCCCCTTGCCTCAGTGGAAAAAGCCTGCTTGCATTCACTCTATCTATACCCATCATAATTTTATATACCTCTATCAACTCTCTCCTCATTCTTCTGCACTCCAGGGAATAAAGTCCTAACCTATTCAACCTTTCTCTGTAACTGAGTTTCTCAAATCCCGGCAACATCCTTGTAAACCTTCTCTGCACTCTTTCAACCTTATTAATATCCTTCCTGTAATTTGGTGACCAAAACTGAACACAATACTCCAGTTTCGGCCTCACCAATGCCTTATACAACCCCATCATAACATTACAGCTCTTATACTTAATACTTTGATTAATAAAGGCCAATGTACCAAAAGCTCTCTTTATGACCCTATCTACCTGTGACACCACTTTTAGGGAATTTTGTATCTGTATTCCCAGATCCCTCTGTTCTACTGCACTCCTCAGTGCCTTACCATTTACCCTGTATGTTCTACCTTGGTTTGTCCTTCCAAAGTGCAATACCTCACACTTGTCTGTATTAAACTCCATCTGCCATTTCTCAGCCCATTTTTCCAGCTGGTCCAAATCCCTCTGCAAGCCTTGAAAACCTTCCTCACTGTCCACTACACCTCCAATCTTTGTATCATCAGCAAATTTTCTGATCCAATTTACCACATTATCATCCAGATCATTGATATAGATGACAAATCACAATGGATCCAGCACTGATCCCTGTGGCACACCACTAGTCACAGGCCTGCACTCTGAGAAGCAATCCTCTACTACCACTCTTTGGCTTCTTCCGTTGAGCCAATGTCTAATCCAATTTATCATCTCTCCATGTATACCTAGCGACTGAATTTTCCTAACTAACCTCCTATGCGGGACCTTGTCAAAGGCCTTTCTGTATTGAAACAGTTTTGGAAATCTATTTTTTCTACAATTTCTAAAGCTTTAAAAATTAATTTACAACCTAATAAATTGACAGTTTTGTTTGGTATAATTCCTCAATATATTCATGGTATTTCTATATCAGACCAACATTTAGTTGCATTTGTTACATTATTGGCTAGAAGGGCTATGTTATTAAAATGGAAAGATGCTTCTGCTCCCACTTTGACACAATGGTTCTCTCAGGTCTTAATTTGGAAAAAATCAGAAGTCGAACTTTTAATCCTCGATTGGACTTTCAGAAAAGGTGGGGCTCTTTTGCCTGCTACTATCATTTGATTTGAGTTAATTAAGATGGTCCCCTTCTGATCCTTGGGTAAATAGATTTGATTGGCGGATTGATGTCTTTTTTTTAATAGAAGCTTTTATGGCGTATACCTTCGGGTTTGTGCTCCAAATGGGGTTTTTTTCCTCGATTTTTTTGTTAGCTGGGGTTTATTTTTGTTTTAGTTAGTAGGGATTCTTTTTTCCTTCTTTCTTTTTTCAAAAAAAATAGTTTTAACATTTTTAAAATTATTATTATTGATATACTGTTTAGCTTGGTTAATAGTTTGACTCTTATACATATTGATATATTGACTTGATTATGTTAATGTATTTTTTGTTGTGAATTTTCAATAATAATTGATAAAAAGACTTAAAATAAAAAATAAAAACACTGACTGGCAATATTTGCAGTGCTGCTGGTGCCAATCTGAGTTCATCAGATGCATGAAAAGGGGGAGCTTGCTACATGGGCAACAGCTTCTTCTCCATACTGAGCTGCCCTGGCAACATCCATGGTCGACCCTGACCAACAGAGGTCTCACTGCTAAAGAAGGAGTCTGACTGGCGAGTAAATTGAACAAAGAAAACACAAAAGTGCTGCAAATACTCAGCAGGTTAGGCAGCGTCTATGGACAGAAAACCAAGAGTTGATGTCTCACCAAGGTGAAACTGAAAATTAATTCTTCACTCTTCAAGGTGTACGATGACACACTGGACAGTGCTGCTGCCTCTCAGCTCCAATCAGCCATGACAAGATAGGCCAAAGCCAGCATGGTTTCCTGAAAGGAAAATTCTGCCTGACAAACCCACTGCAATTCTTTGAGGAAATTACAAACAGGGTAGACAAAGCAGATGCAGTAGATGTGGTGTACTTGGATTTACAGAAGGCCTTTGACAAGGTGCCGCACATTAGGCAACATAAGAGCCCATGGAATTACAGGGAAGTTACGAGCATGGGTGGAGCACTGGCTGATCGGCAGAAAACAGAGAGTAGAAATAAAGGGATCCTATTCTGGCTGGCTGCTGGTGACCAGTGGAGTTCCACAGGGGTTGGTGTTGGGACCACTGTTTTTTAACGATGTATGTCAATGATTTGGATTATGGGATTAATGGATTTGTGGCTAAATTTGCCCATGATACAAAGATAGGTGGAGGAAACAGAGAGACTTAGATATTTGAGGGGAATGGGCAAAGAAGTGGCAAATGAAATACAGCATTGGAAAGTGTATGGTCGTGCATATTGATGGAAAAATAAACAGGCAAACTATTATTTAGATGGGGAGAGAATTCAAAATGCAGAGATGCAAAGGGACTTGGGAGTCCTTGTGCAGGATACCCTAAGGGTTAATCTCCAGGTTGAGTCGGTGGTGAAGAAGGCGAATGCAATGTTGGCATTCATTTCCAGAGGTATAGAATATAAGAGCAGGTATATGATGTTGAGGCTCTATAAGGCACTCGTGAGACCACACTTGGAGTATTGTGTGCAGTTTTGGGCTCCTTGTTTTAGAAAGGATATACTGACATTAGAGAGGGTTCAGTGAAGATTCACGAGAATGATTCCAAGAATGAAAGGTTTACCGTATGAGGAACGTCTGGCAGATCTTGGCCTCTATTCCTAGGAGTTCAGGAGAATGGGGAGGGAGATCTCAAAGAAACATTCCAAATGTTAAAAGGCCTGAACAAATTAAATATGGCAAAGTTATTTCCCATGGCAGGGGAGTCTAGGACAAGAGGGCTTGACTTCAGGATTGAAGGACATCCATTTAGAACTGAGATGCAGAGAAATTACTTTAGTCAGAGGGTTTGTGGAATCTGTGGAATTTGTTGCCAAAAGAGGCCGTGGAGACCAAGTCACCGGGTGTATTTAAGGCAGAGATAGATAGGTTCTTGATTAGCCAGGGCATCAAAGGGTATGGGGAGAAGGCAGGGAAGTGGGGATAACTGGAAGAATTGGATCAGCTCAAGACTGAATGGCAGAGCAGACTCGATGGGCTGAATGGCCTACCTCTGCTCCTATATCTTATGGTGGCATGGCTCATTGGGTGGAAGGACCTGTTTCGCACTGTATCTCTCAATAAATAACCGGGGAATTCATTCACAACTCAGCTGCAAAAACTTACGAACATCTTACCACTGAGTGCTGGAGATTCAGACTTTCCAGCTTCTGGGAATGGGCGGCCAGCGCTTCAAAGACATCAGATGAGATATCGTTACAGTTGATCAGTCGCAAGGAGGTTAAGTGAGGGCAGGACTCAGCGACAACCTGGAGAGAGATGGTGATATTGTAAGAACAGTGGAATAACTTAGTCTCTACATCTTAAGTTGGACTCTACAACTCACGTTACCAGCACTGCTTATTTACTTACTTATTCATTTATTATTAGTATTTGCACTTTCTGTCTTCTGTTGTGCATTAGTTGTTTGTCTGCCTTTGTGTGTAATTTTTCATTGATTCGATTGTATTTTCAAATTGAAAATGTTTAATGTCATTTCTAGTACACAATGTAAAGAAGAATGAAGTAATTGTTACTCTGGATCTGATGCAGAACAAAAATAACTCAACAGGATAAAAAAACAACAAATATAATTACATAACACGTCTGATATAAATAGATTGATTGTACTCTTTACTGTGAATGCCTGCAAGAAAATGAATCTCAGTGTAGCACAAGTACATTGAAATTAAATTTACATTCAACTCAACACTCTGCTCCTAAGTCAAACAGAATTAGAGTGCATAAAACAGATTTACTGTACTGGAGTTCTCCATGGATGAGGGATTTCAGTGACAACATTAGACTGGAGAAGCTGGGCCTGTCTCCTTGGAACAAAAAGAATGGAAGGAAATTTAAATTGGTAACTTGGTGTATTATTGTCCCATGTTCCACGGTGAAGAAAGAAGAAAGGTAAGCAGACATCCCACCCTGCAAAAACTCATTTCAGGCAGGGAGCACCACCATTTCAGGGAGGTAGCACCCCGCACCCCACAACCCCATATCCCCCCCGCCCAGTTGACCTCCAAGGGCGTATGTAATACTTTGTTTAGTCATTTTGTCTAATCTGTAAACCAAGTTGGGTATATGCAGAAAATGTGACATTAAAATATGTACTTACATGAAATGATCATGTTTATTCTATTACAACTTTAAGCAAGTCTACAGGGGGTTTGGCCTCATCACGTAGGACATCAATAGCGTAGCTCCTCAGCAGCTAGCCAGCTAGTTTAAATAACGTTAGCTATGCTAATGAATGAATGACACCTGTTAAACTCACCTCAGCATGTCTTTTACATTTTAACCCACCATGGGCAATAGAAAAGTCACCGTTGCAAACAGTGCAGCGAGCAACACTGTCATTATTTTTGAGGTCGACTGTAAAGCCCGTCCACAGAGAAAACAGGTAGGTCTACTTAGCAGGGGTCCCCAACATTTTCTGCACCGCAGACCGGTTTAATATTGACAATATTCTTGCGGACCGGCCAACGGTCGGGGGGTGGGGGGGGGCGGAGGTGTTAATCACGACCGGAATATAGGTAATAAGGCAACTACAAGTCACTTATATGTGGCTAATACACTCAATTTCATTTCTAAAAGGGTTTATCTAACCAATTTAATATTAAACACACAGCGCATATTTTCCTCGCATGAATACAGTGAGAAGTCAATTATAAGTCAATAGCATCATAACATCTTAAGTAACGTTTGGATATTAAACAGCGCATATATTCCTCGTATGAACATATAAAATCATTGTAACACACCAATATCGCTGAATCAGTGGGAGCCCTGGGCTTGTTTCCCTGCAACAAGATGGTGCCATGGAGGGGTGATGGGAGACAGTGATACTCAAAGGGGGTTCCTTATGTCCAGCCTATTCCACAATTTAGTTTTCGTTGCATTCATTGCAGAAAACTCCACTTCACAGAGATATGTTGGAAATGGAAACAACGTTTTCAGTGCTCAGGATATTCAGCCTTGACTCTGATCCAGAATGCCGGCAAAGATGTTATGTCAAACATACGTTTCAGCCCACCGTCACTTGCAAGCTCGAGGAGTTGATCTTCTTCCCGCGCTGACATGGACGTTCACTCTCCCTCTCCCTCTCTTTCTCAAAAAAATCGATTTCCGGGATATTGTATATAATTTCCAGGCATCAGGGAGCAACTATCAATATGCGGGAGACTCCCAGAACTTCCGGGAGAGGTGGGATGTCTGGGTAAGGTACAGTAAGAAGTGTGTCCTGCACACTGTTCATAGAGATCAATTCATTTAACAGTGTATTGAGGTACAAGAAGGGAAAACCCCAAATGTACAAAAAGCGTAAATCAAGTGGGCACCCAGAGACTTTTTCCTGGGGCAGAAATGGCTAATATCAGGGGCCATAATTTTAAGGTATAGGATGGATGTCAGAGGTAGGTTTCTTACACAGACAGTAACACACACAGAATGCCGGAGGAACTCAGCAGGCCAGGCAGCATCGAAGGAAAAGAGTGAACAGTCAACCTTTTGGCTGAGACCCTTCATATTCTCGGCCTGAAATGGCGACTGTTCACCCTTTTCCGTAGAAGCTACCTGGCCCTGCTGAGTTCCTCCAGCATTAGGGTGTATTACTTTGGATTTCCAGCATCTGCAAATTCTCTGTTGTTTGCGGTTACACAGAGTGGTAGGGGCGTGGAACACACTGCTGGGGTGCTGGCAGAGGCAGGTACATTTAAGTGTACAAACATAAGACACAGATGAAGAATTAGGCCAATCAGCCCATCGAATCTGCTCTGGCAGTCCATAATGGCTGATCTATTATCCCTCTCAATCTCATTCTGCTGCCTTTTGCCCATAACCTTTGACACCCTGACGAATCAAGAACCAATCAGCCTCTGCTTTAAATAATCCCAATGAACTGGCCTGCACACCTGTCAGTGGCAACAAATTCCACAGATTCATCACCCTTCATCTCCATTCAAGAAGGATGTCCCTCTATTCTGAGGCTGTGTCCTCTGGTCCTAGACTTGCCCACTACAGGAAACATCCTCTCCACATCCGCTCCCTCTAGGCCTTTCAGCGTACGATAGGTTTCAATGGGACCACCCGCCCCCCCCACCCCCACCATTCCAGCAAGTACAACCCTAGAGCCATCAAATGTTCCTCATATGTTAACTCCTTCATTCTCGCGCGCTTCTCCAATGCCAACTCATCTCTTATGAGGTAAAATGGAGTACTGTGTGGGAGGGAAGGATTAAATTGATCTCAGAGTAGGTTAAAAGGTTGGTCCAACATTGTGGGCTGAAGGACCCGTACTGTGCTGCAATGTTCAATGTTATAAGACAACAGAAGAATGCAAAATGATGTCCTAATAAAAGGACATCATATTAAATTGATGGGCAAAAGATGTTGGATGACATTAGATCTTTTGTTTTCAGTAACCAGTCTAACCACAACTGCTCAAGTGCACCCTCATGAATTTTCCACAACCAATATCAGGATCCTTCTATCTTGAATGACAACTACCACATATGTACAGCAGTACAACACAGTACGGGCCCTTCGGCCCGCAATGTTGGACCAAACTTTTAACCTACTCTGAGATTAATCTAACCCTTCCCTTCCTCAAACCTCTCCATTTTGCTATCATCCACGTGTCTATCTAAGAGTGTCTTAAATGTCAATAATGTATCTGCCTCAACCACCACCTCCAGTTCCAGAACCTAGCTCTGATATCCCTGCTATACTTCCCTCAAATCACTCTTCCTCACCCTAGGAAAAAGTCTCTGGCTATCCACTCGATCTATGCCTCTAATCATCTTGTACACCTGTATAAAGTCACCTGTCATTCTTTTTCTATCAAAAGAGAAAAGTCCTTTCTCAGTCAATCTGTTTTCCTCTCTAATCCAGGCAGTATTCCGGTAAATCTCTTCTGCACCCTCTCTAAAGCTTCCACATCCTTCCTACGATGAAGCAACTAGAAATGAATACAAGCTGTTACGTATACGTGGCTTTTGACTAAAGAAGAGATGGTTGGAGTCGCTTCGCACTTTTGTGCCTGGGTGTTTACTTGGTGCGTCAAAAAAAAATCAAAAAAAGGTTTCTACTAATATTTACAAAAGATATCTACCAGAATAGGTCCCCACTACTTCCAGTGTGAACTCCTGGCAGCTTGATCTCTTCCAGCTACTGACAGCAATCAGCTCTGTTATGTTTTTTAGACACGAGGACATGCCATCTTTGATTCAGCAGAAAATCCTACAAAAGGTAGTGGATTCAGCCCGGTACATCATGGGTCAAACCCACGAAGAACATCGACATGAAACGCTGCCATAGAAAAGCAGCATCAATCATCAAAGATCCTCACCACCCACGCCATGCTCTTTTCTCACTACTGTCATCAGGTAGAAGGTAGAAGTACCTCAGGACTCACAAGGGAATAACTACACTCAGTTACCTTTCTATAGCTTTGCTAAGTATGCCCGCAGAAAAAGAATCTCAGGATTGTATGTTCTCTGAAATAAATTTTACTTTGAACTTTGAATTAAAATATGATGCACCCACAATGTAGTTACAATCACACTACAAAATAAACAGAAGTAGCTACTTTAAATACAGTATACAAACAACATAAACATATTTTCACATCCCCGTTACCAAAGAGATGGAATATTCCGCAGTGCATGGTGGGAAGGGCACCATAAAGCCAACCCTTTACAAGAATATACTTGGGGTGAAAGACACTGAGGTGCGCACTCTCAGCACCTTAACAACAGAATGACAAAGTAATGTCTGTATGTTTATAAATGGTATGTTTTTTATTGCACCTCTACATGCATGTACATTTGACAATGAACAAAGTTAATTCTCATCTATATTTCAAGAATAACTTCATTTGGCTATCACATGTACATTGAAACGTACACTTAAAATACATCAGATGCAAGCATTGCATTTCACTGTGTTTCAATGTACATGTAACAAATAAAGCTCATCTATTATCTGAAATGTGTCTTATGCATCAATGGTCAAAGTACTCCGAGCATGTGCTGGGGGCATCTCGCAAGTGTCACCACATCTCCAGCACCATCAGAGCATGCCCATAACTTACTAACACTACCAATTTCAGATTCCCTCATTGCAACTTCACCATCCAGTACAGATGTACTGTGGAGGGCATTCTGACTCCCTGCAACACCATCTGATATTGGGGGCTACTGCACAAAATCAAAGTAAACTACAGAGAGTTGTAAAATTAGTCAGCTCCATCATGGGTCCTAGCCTGCATAGTATCCAAGACATTTTTAAGGAACACTGCCTCAGAAAGGCAGTATCCATCATTAAGGATTCCAGCCACCTAGGACATGCTCTCTTCTCATTGTTACCATCAGGAAGGAGGTACAGATGCCTGAACACACAATCAATGATTCAGGAACAAAATTCAAAGTTCAAAGTAAAATTTACTATCACAGTTAATGCATGCCATCATATACTATAAGGCACAGAAACAGAAATAGGCCATTTGGCCCATCGAGTCTGTTCCGCCATTCAGTCGTGGCTGATCCTTTTTCTCCCCCTCCTCAGCCCCACTTCCTGGACTTCTCTTCATAATCATCAATACAGTGTCCAATCAAGAACCGACCAAGCTCTGCATTAAACACACCCAACAACCTGGCCTCCACAGCTGCCTGCGGTAACAAATTCCATAAATTCACCGCCCTCTGGCTCAAGAAATTTCTCTGCAGCACTGTTTTAAATGGACCCCTCTCTATCCTGAGGCTGTGCCCTCTTGTCCTGGAGTCCCCCACCACGGGAAACATCCTTTCCACATCTACTGTCCAGGCCAGGGGTCGGCAACCTTTTTGCCTCTGTGGGCCAGGTCGCGTATTAATGAGCGGACAGTGAGCCAGATAAATGCCATAAGAAACTTGAAATATGGGAATTATCCATTTAAATACATTTAGTTATGTTTTGCCTCAAATTAGTGAATAACGCATGCTAGAAAATCATTTGTGCTTAACCAAGGATGCCAATTAGTAATCAAGGAACTCAGTTTAGTTGCAATTTATTTCAATCAAGGCATCTTTTGAATCTATTAAAAGGACACAAAGAATCCTTAAACATAAAAGGTATGAACATGATGCAGTCAATGGTGGTAAATTAAGTGTAATAAAAAAGAACATTTTAATGCAAAATCGATAAATCAATGTGAAACTTGATGCTGTTTGTTGCTTGAAAGCTTCTCAATATTGGGTGTCAGACTTGTTGATGCCAAGAGCGAAACATCATCCAGATGGGCATTAGTCAATCTTGTTCTCAAATGGTTCTTGGTATGTTTCATTTTTGAAAATAATTGCTCACACAGATAAGTGCTGCCAAACAATGATGCCATCTTTTTTGCATGGTCCACTAAGTTAGGAAAGATGAATATATTTTCTATAGAAGACAAGCACTGACACATCTTCAATCTCAATATGTCATCACACTGCATCTCAATCAATTCCATTTGAAGAATTTCTGATGCAGTGTCCACTTCCACATCAAATGGAGTAGCAAACAGCTTGAACTCATTTGCATGCAAGCGAAAATCAGCAAAACGAGATGAAAACTCTTTTCTCAATTCTTGGACCATATTCACAAAACTGCCTAGATCTTGTGCTTTACTTTTTTGACATTTCTTCAAATCGCCGTGTGATCGTTCTTGCTGACAGGCTGATAGATGCAAATAAAGATTTCTTTTCAGGACAAACAATATCCACCACTGCCAGTAAACATTCTTTGACAAACTCTCCATCTGTAAAAGGCTTTATCTTTTCTGCAATACGTTTTGAGACTTCGTAGCTGGCACAGGTATTTCCTTCATTTTCACTGCTTTTCTTGGGAAAAAAAGGACGTTTGTTTTCCAAAACTAGCCTTCATTTGCTCAACTTCATCTTTCCTTGCTTGCCCAGTAAACTTGTTAAAATTTCCACTATGGCGGGTCTCGTAATGTCGCCTGATATTTGCCACCTTCTTCACAGCAACATTTTCCAGGCAACTGAGACAAACTGGTTTCCCAGCTTGCTCAATGAAGAAGTAACCGAGTGTCCAAGTGTCTTGGAAATTCCTGCGTTTTGCATTCATTGCCATTGGAATTTTTTTCTTCGATTTTATTTCGTAACGTGAGTTATTCAACAAGTATCATAGCACATGTAGATATCTGGATATTTAGCGTGAATTTCTTGTTGAAACACAGTGATGCTGTTTCTGTTTACAAATTTGAACGATCCCATCTGAAAACCTGCGCGTGCATGGAGAGTATCTAATACATATTAATAAGGTAGTCTGCCTTCCCGTCATTCGTATATGACCAATGTTTGGTTTGGAAGAAAACAGAACCTGGGGCCAGTGTAACAAGACGCCATGCATGTCCATCAGTGTGGTCGTGCGAAACACTCAGAATAAGGAAAAATCGCTCACGGGCTGGATAAGCATAGTTTCCTAATATTTGCTCGTGGGCCAGTCAAAATACCTTCACGGGCCGGAATAGGCTGCCTACCCCTGGTCTAGGCCTTTCAACATTCCAAAGGTTTCAGTGAGATTCCCCTCCCTCATCCTTCTAAGTTCCAGCGAGTACAGACCCAGAGCCATCAAACTTCCCTTGTAAAATAACCCTTTCATTCCCAGAATCATCCTTCTGAACCCTCTCCAATGCCAGCACATTATTTCATAGATGAGGGGCCCAAAACTGTTCACAATACTCAAGGTGAGACCTCAGCACCACATCCTGCTCTTGTATTCCAGAACTCTTCAAATGTATACTAACGCTGCATTTGCCTTCCTCAGCACCAACTCAAACCTGCAAGTTAACCTTTAGGGTGTTCTCCGCAAAGACTCCCAAGTTCCTTTGCATCTCAAATTTTTTGAATTTTCTAGCTTGCTTTCATATTTCAACTTTTCCTTCCTAATGATTCTTTTACTTTCTCTCTGTAGGTTTTTAAAAAGCTTTCCAATCCTCTGTCTACTCACTAATTTTTGCTTTGCTGTATGTTCTCTCTTTTGCTTTTACATTAGCTTTGACCTCCCTTGTAAGCCACGGTTATACTATATTGGCATTTGAGTATCTCTTTCTTTTTGAAATACATCTATCCTGCGCCTTCCTCATTTTTCCCAAAAACTCACACCAATGCTGCTCTGCTGACATCCCTGCCAGCAGCTCCTTCCAATTTACTTTGACCAACTCCTCTTTCATACCACTGTAATTTTCTTAATCTACTGCTACGTCAGACTTCACTTTCTCCCTATCAAGTTTCAAGTTGAACTCAATCATATTGTGATCACTGTCGCTTCAGGGTTCTTTTACCTTCAGCTCCTTAATCACCTCCGCTTAATTTCATAACACCCAAACCAGTATAGCTGATCCCCTAGTAGGCTCAATGACAAACTGCTCTAAAAAGCCATCTCGTAGACATTCAACAAACTCACTCTCGAGATCCATTACCAACCTGATTCTCCCAATCGACCTGCATGTTGACATTTTCCCATGACTATCATAACATTGCCCTTTTGACACGCCATTGTACTTACCATTGTAATCTGTGGTCCACATCTCAGCTACTGTTGGGAAGCCTGTATATAACTGCCATGAGGGTCATTTTAACGTCACAGTTTCTTAACTGAACCCACAAGGATTCAATGTCTTCTGATCCTAAGTCATATCTTTCTACTGGTTTGATGCTATTCTTCACCAGCAGAGCTACACCATCCCCTCTGTCTACCTTCCTATCCCTCCGATACAAGGTGTAATTTTGGCTATTCTGCTCCCAGCTACAACCATCCTTTAACCATAATTCAGTGATGGCCACAACATCATACCGGACAATTTGTAATAGTGCAATTAGATAATCCACCTAAATTCTTATACTCCGTGCATTGAGATACAACACTTTAAGAGTACTGTATTTGCTACCCTTCTTGATTCTGCATCCCTAATGCACTGGTACTCACTCTGATAGCTACAATTTTGTCCCATCATCTGCCTGCCCTATCTTAAGTCTGACAGCATGCAACCTTTGCTTTTTTTTTTTAACCATCCTTCCTATCCTGAGTCCCTTCACTCCAGTTCCACCCTGTCCGATTAGATAAAAACCTCCCCAACAGCTCTAACAAATCTGCCCGCGAGAATATTGGTCCCCCTTGGGTTCAAGTGCAACCCATCACTTTTGAACAAGTCATACCTTCCCCCAGGAGATCCCAATGATCCAAGAACCTGAAGCCCTGCCCCACTGCACCAGCATCTCAGCCACACATTAATCTGCCAAATCATCCTTTTTCTACCCTTATTGCTGCATGACGCTGGCTAGCTTTCTGCCTGGCTCTCTAAATTCTCTTTTCAGGACCTCTTTGCCTTTCCTTCCCATGTCACTGGTACTAATATGTACCAAGACATCTGGCTGCTCTCCCACCCTCTCCAAAATGTTATGGACGCGATCTGAGACGTCCCTGACCCTGGCACCTGGGAGGCAACATACCATTCGGGTGTCCCATTCACGTCCACAGAACCTCCTGTCTGTTCCACTGACTATTGACTTCCCTATCACTACCACAACCCTCTTCTCCCTCTTTCCCTTCTGCGTCACAGACCCATGCTCTGTACCAGTACTCTGCCGTGGTATTCCTCAAGGAGGCCATACCCCACAACAGTATCCAAAACAGTATACTTACTTTTGAGGGGAATAGCCACAGGGGTGCTCTGCACTAACTGCCTATTCACATTTACATTCCTCCTGACAATCACCCAGCTACTCACCTCCTGCGACTTAGGGGTGACTACTTCCCTGTAACTCTGATCAATTATCTCCCCACTCTCCTGTACAAGCTGAAGGACATTCAGCTGCTGCTCCAGATCCTTAACATAGTCTCAAGGTGCTGTAGCTACACGTATTTCACGCAGATTTAGTTCCCTGGGAGATCCTGGGTCTCCCAGGACTCTGATATCCGGTATGGAGAACACACAACAGCCAGGTACAGCAAGAGAGAAAAAAGGGAACCTTAACAGAAGATGACCCAGAGCCAATGCCTCTTTGAGCCAAAGCCTGACACCTCTACTCTCATCACTGGCCAACTCTGCCCCAACAATGGCCATCCCTTTTGTACTTCTAAACTGCGAGAAACCTTGTTGCTATGGCCTGCTCCTGCCGCTGATTGTGCCACCAGAATGACCCTGAATGCCACGAAGCTCTCCTTTTAAACAAACGTTGCTGATCTGTGACAAACCACGTCGCTGTGGCCTGCTCCTGCCGCTGATGGGCCACCGCAATACAACCTGAGAATCTTTTTCTGTGAGCATATAGAACAGTGACTGTAAACAGGGTCAGTGCACAACACACTGTGCAAATGCAGATATGAATAAATAGCAATAAATAATAAGCATGAAATAACAACATAAAAGAGTCCTTAAATGAGTGTAGTTATCTCCTTTTGTTCAAAAGCCTGATGGTTGAGAGGTAGTAGCTGTTCCTGAACCTGGTGGTATAACAGCTTCTTCCCCTCTGTCATCCGGTTTCTGAATGGACATTGAACCCATGAACACTACCGCACTACTTTGCAAAATTTCTGTTTTTGTATTACTTATTTAATTTAACTATTTAATATACATACAGTGCCTATAAAAACTATTCACCCTCCTTGGAAGTTTTCATGTTTCAGTTTTACAACATTGAATCACGGTGGATTTAAGTTGGCTTTCTTGACACTGATCAACAGAGCAAGACAAAGTGAAAGCAGATTTCTACAAAGTGATCGAAATCAATTACAAATATAAAACACAAAATAATTGATTGCACAAGTATTCACCCCCTTCAAGTCAGTATTTAGTAGAGTAGATGCACCTTTGGTGGCAATAATAGCCTTGAGTCTGTGTGAATAGGTCTCTATCAGCTGAGCACATCTGGACACTGCAATTTTTCCCCATTCTTCTTTAAAAAACGCACAAGCTCTGTTAGATTGAATGGGGATCATGAGTGAACATCCCTTTTCAAGTTCAGTCACAAATTTTCAATTGGATTGAGGTCTGGACTCTGACTTGGCCACTCTAGGACATTAACTGTGTTGCTTTTAAGCCATTCCTGTGTAGCTTTGGCTTTATGCTTGGGGTTGTTGTCTTGCTAGAAAACAAATCTTCTCCCAAGTCGCAGTTCTCTTGCAGACTGCATCAGGTTTTCCACCAGGATTTCCCTGTATTTTGCTGCATTCATTTTACCAGCACCTTCACAAACCTTCCAGACCCTGCAGCAGTGAAGCATCCCCACAAAATGATGCAGCCACCACCACCTTTTACGTTAGGGCTGGTGTGTGTTTGGCTTACACCATATATAGAAACAGAAAATCAACAGCACATTACAGCCCTCAGGCCCACAGTGTTGTGCCGACCGTGTAACCTACTCTAGAAACTGCCTAGAACTTCCCTACCGCACAGCCCTCTATTTTTCTAAGCTCCATGTCCCTATCTAACAGTCTCCTCAAAGGCTTTTATATTCTATTCCCTTTGAACTGTGTGTTATTTCCCTTAAGTGTGTTGGACACTTTACACCCTGGTTCGAAGAAACGTTGTCTCATTTCTACATACATTATATATGTTATATACATTTATGCAGTTAAACGACAATAAAGTTCACTTGATTGGAGTTGAAAAGAACACTGGCAGGGATGGCAACAGAGCAGCAATGGCTGGAATTTCTGAAAGAAATTCGGAAAGAACAGGATATATACATCCCAAAGAAGAAGAAGTATTCTAAAGGAAATATGAAGCAACTGTGTCTAACAAGAAAAGTCATAGCCAGCATAAAAGCCGGAGAGGGCAGCTAATAAAGGAAAAATCAGTGGGAAGTTAGAGGATTGGGAAGCTTTTAAAAAGCAACACAAAGCAACTAAAAAAGCCAATCAGAAGGTAAAGATGGAATACAAAAGTAAGCCAGCCAATAATATTGAGGAGGATACTAAATATTTCTTCAGATACATAAAGTGTAAAGGAGAGGTGAGAGTGGATATCGGGCTGCTGGAAAACAATGCTGAAGTAGTAGTAATAGGGGATGAACTGAATAAATGTTTTGCATGTTTTCACTGTTCATGTTGTGTAGTTGGATGTTCAGAAGGCCTTTGACAAGGTGCCACACATAAGGCTGCTTAACAAGCTACGAGCATGTATATGACAGGAACGACCCTAGCATGACCAAGAACATAGAAATCTATCTCACATTACAGGACCTTTGGCCCACAATGTTGTGCTGACCATATAACCTAGTCTTGAAACTGCCTACTATTTCCCTACTGCATAGCCCTCTATTTTTTGAAACTCCATTTATCCCTCAAAAGACCCTATTGTATCCACCTCCACAACCATCGCTGGCAGTGCATTCCACGCACCCACCACTCTCTGTGTAGAACAACTTAGTTCTGTCATCTGCCTTGTACCTGCTTCCAAGCACCTTAAAACTATGCCCCCTCGTGTTAGCCATTTCAGCCCTGGGAAAAAGCCTCTGGCTATCCACACGATCAAAGCCTCTCATCATCTTATATTCCTCCCTCACCAGTCCCCTTCTTGCACGGTCACTCAGTGTTTGAGGATGGCCTGCTCTAGGCAGATTTACAGCTGTGCCATATTCTTTCCATTTCTTGATGATAGACTTAACTGTACTCCAAGGGATATTCAGCCACTTGGAAATTTTCCTGTATCAATTTCCTGACTTCTGCTTTTCTATAAACTTTTTGCGGAGTTGCTTCAAGTGTCCTTTTGTCTTCGTGGTATAGTTCCTGTTAAGATACTGACTCACCAGCAGTTGGACCTGTCTGTCTGTATCTTGTTTTACGGCAGTTGGCATCCAGCTTAATGGTGCATTACCGCCACCCTCTGCTCCAGAATGTGCACTAGACATACATTCTAAATCCCTTCACCCAATCTCACTCACACACACACACACACACACACACACACACACACACACAAACCTACACTTCACCCTCCCATCTTTGACCATCCTAGTGTCCTATTCCTGTTTATTCGTCATATTCTATTAAAAACCCCTATACCCCTTAAAAACACTAAAAATACCCGGACTTGTGCTCTCTCACCCATGCCCAGCAACCCTTTTAATGTGAATTCCTGCATCCCCAACTCCCTTAATTTATTTCTCATCATCTCTCTCTGTATCCCATACTTCCTGCAACTCAGAACTACATGTTCTACTGACTCCTCTTCCTGACATTCCTCACACAATCCTGTCTGGTGTTTCCCTATCATTTTCAATGTTTTGTTTAATGCACAATGCCCCAGCCTTAACCTAGTCCACACAATTTCCTCTCTTCTGTTTCCATTACCTACCCTAGTAACTGCAACACTCTTTTGTATTTGATATAAATGCCTCCCTTTCCCCTCCCTGTCCCATCTTTCTTGCCACATTCAGTTGACTTTTTCCCAGATTACACACTTAACCTCTACTTTACTGATACTAATGTGCATTTCCACATTTTCTTTCTTTAACCCCCTCTTTGCCAACTCATCCACCCTCTCATTCCCCTTCACCCCTACATGTGCTGGAACCCATAGAAATTTTACCTGACCGCCCTGATTTGCAATTCTTGTAACTAACTGAAGGACTTCATAAAGTACATCTTGCTGTCTGTTTGTGGGAAAAGACCTTAAACTTGCTAGAACTGAGGATGAATCTGAACATATCAATGCTTTGACTTGTCTGGCTTTCTGCACCCATTGCAACGCAACCAACACTGCCAGCATCTCCACTGTAAACACCCCTAACTTATTAGATGTTCTTCTGCTGATTCCAATTTCTTTTGCTGGTATTACCACCCCAAACCCTGTCACTCCTGTTTCAGGTTCCTTCGCACCATCCGTATAAATGTGAGTATAATCACTATACTTCAGCAGTTGGACATTCCAGATACAGGTGTATTTTTACTACAATCAATTGAAACACCTTGATTGCACACCATAATCTCCATTTAACTAATTATGTGACTTCTAAAACCAATTGGCTGCACCAGTGATGATTTGATGTGGCATATTAAAAAGGATGAATAATCATGCAATCAATTATCTTGTGTTTTATGTTTGTAATTGATTTAAATCACTTTGTAGAGATATGTTTTCCCTCTGAAACAAAAGTGCCTTTTTCTGTTGATCAGTGTCAAAAAAGCCAAACTAAATCCACTGTGATTCAATATTCTAAAACAATAAAACATGAAGACTTCCAAGGGGAGAATAGTTTTTATAGGCCCTGTATATATACTTATTGTAACCTTGATTGCACACCATGATCTCCATTTAACTAATTATGTGACTTCTAAAACCAATTGGCTGCACCAGTGATGATTTGATGTGGCATATTAAAAAGGACGAATAATCATGCAATCAATTATCTTGTGTTTTATATTTGTAATTGATTTAAATCACTTTGTAGAGATCTGTTTTCCCTCTGAAACAAAAGTGTCTTTTTCTGTTGATCAGTGTCAAAAAAGCCAAACTAAAATAACTGTGATTCAATATTCTAAAACAATAAAACATGAAGACTTCCAAGGGGAGAATAGTTTTTATAGGCCCTGTATATATACTTACTGTAATTCAGTTTTTTCTTTGCAATATTTATCACATATTGCACTGTACTGCTGCCACAAAGTTAACAAATTTCATGACATATGCCTGTGATATTAAAACTGATACTGATTCTGATTCTGAGGTCATGATCTGTTCTTGCTGCTACCATCAGGCAGGGGGTACAGGAGCCGTAGAACACACACCACCAGGTTCAGGAACAGTTATTACCCCTCAGCCACCAGGCTCTTGAACCAGAGGGGATGACTTCAACTCAATTTCACTTACCCCAACATTGAACTTTTCCTGCAACCCATGAACTCACTTTTAAGGACTATACAACTCATATTCTTAATATTTATTACTCATTTATTTTTTATTTTTTCTTTTATTTCATATTTGCACAGCTTATTGTGGTTTGCACACTGGCTGTTTGTCCATTTCTGTCGTGTGCAGGTCTTCAATGAAGGGACTGTTCCATGTTGTATCCCAATAAAAAATTACGATGACATATAGGTACTTTAATAATAAATTCTGAGGAGCCGAACTGAAACAAAGTGATGCTGCTGATGTGTCAGGAGAGGAAGTTACTGGCTTACCTTCAGGGTGTAACCCACTAGGCTGTTCCAGTGGCAGAGAGAGAACACGCGAAGTTGTGAAAACCTGTGTGTAAAAAAGCACATCAATGCAGATCAATCAGTTGGCAACTCCTCTCTCTGTTCCCTACCTCTATAGTAGGAAAGGAACCTGAATTCGGAGAACCAATAACTGTCTACACATTAAACTCATTTCACCGCACGTTTCTTATCAACTTGGGTAGCACGGCCAGACATAGGAGCAGAATTAGGCCATTCTGCCATTTATCTTCCCTTTCAATCTTGCTTTCTCTCTGTGACCTTTGATGCCTTTATTAGTTAAGTACCCATGAACCTCTGCTTTAAATATACCCAATAAATTGACTTCCACAGCTTATAACAGTGGGATAGAAGCTGTCCTTGAGCTTGGTGGTACGTGTTTCCAGGTCTTTGCATCTTCTGCCCAATGGGAAAGGGAAGAAGAGAGAATGTCCGGGGTGGGGGGGGAGGTTTGGTCATTGATTATGCTGGCCGCTGTATCAAATCAGCGAGTCCATTGAGGGAGGCTGGTTTCCATGATGTGCTGGGCTGCATCTCGAAGACATGGAGGTTGGTGGGGTGATTGGCCAATGTATGTAGGCAAGTGGTGGAATCTTGGGCAGGGAGAATCAAAAAATGGATCTGCAAGGACTCAGTGGGCCAAATGACCTTTGCTATTGCCTCTCTTACAGAGGTAGAATCCAGGTAAGAGGGTTGACAGGATTAAGGGGAGAATAAAACAGGATTAGTGAAAATAGGTGCAGACTCAGTGGGCCATAGGACTATGTTTAAAATACCGTATGAATGTTTGATGGCTCTGGGTCGGAACTCACTGGAGTTTAGAAGAATGGGGGGGATCTAACTGAAACTTAACAAATATGAAAGCCCTACATAGAGTGGATGTGAGAGGATGTTTCCTATAGTGGGGGAGTCTAGGCCTCAGAATAGAAGGATGTCCATTTAAAACATTGTTTTGCGGCAGCAGCACAATGCCAATACATAATAAATTACAATATGAAATACATACTGTACATAAAACAAATTAAATTAAATAAGTAATGGAAAAAGGGAGCAAAGAAAAAAGTAAAAAATAGTGAGTTTGTGTTCAGGGTCCATTCAGAATTTGGATAGCAGAGAAGAAGCTGTTCCTGAAACATTGAATATGTGTCTTCAGGCTCCTGTACCTCCTCCCTGATGGTAGGAATGAGAAGAAGGCATGTCCTGGGTGATGGGGGTCCTAAGTGACTGATGCCGCATTGCCTTTTAAAGAAGTCCTCGATGCCCTCCTGGGGCATGACTTGATTCCTCTGCAGACTTGCAGTTCTTGTCCTCAAGTTTAAGTCCATTCAGAGACAGAGCATTTCATCTCTCTTCACGGTACATCAGAGCCCTCATTTATGTCCCCCAGCTGAAAATACATCAGCTCTGACAACCCCAACCAATCATGTCAAAACCACTAATGACAACACTTTTGCCTTAACAAACCTGTTCTCTGTCAGCCAGCTTAAGGTGTTCTGGATTTTTTGCTGAACCGGTGGCTGCAATTTATTTCCAGGCCTGGCCCAGCAACGAGAGATGGTAACATTGCGCCACAGTGTGGGGGTTTCAGCGGCTGCGTTCCATAGCTGACACACTCGAGCCATTCTGTTTCAAAATGCAGGATCAAAGATCAGATCAAAAGAACACCTCAGCCAAAAGATAGAGATTAGCTTTAACTGTCACACGTAAATCCAAATGCATTGAAACAACCAACACAGTCCAAAGAAAATGTGTGGCCTACAAATGTCGCTCACTTCCAGTGCCAACAGAGCATGCCCATAACTTACTAACTCTAACCCGTACACCTTTGGGATGTGGAAGGGAAGTGGAACACCCAGAGGAAACACACAGTCACACGGAGAATGTACAAGCTCCTTGCAGGCAGTGGTGGGAATCGAATCCCCATTGCTGGCACTGTAAAGCACTGTGCTAACCACGCTACCATGCCGTGTATATCCAGTCTGTAACTCTCAGGATGCAGCAGAGGCATTCTTGTTCTATCCAACTGTATGAAACAGAAATTTAAAGTCACCATCCCACCTCCAACTTCGAGCTCTCTCATGATCCTCCCACCTCCCAAATCCAGAGTACTCCCAAGTTCATTGACAGTACAGAACACCCAAAGGGTTAATTAACTAGTATAAACCTGGAGCACCACACACCAAGTGCTGGAGGAACTCAGCAGGTCAGGAAACATCTATGGAAATGAACACATTTGACGCTTTGGGCAAAGACCCTTCATCAGGACTGAAAAGGAAGGGGGAAGACGCCAGAATAAAAAGGTGGCAGGGAGAGAAAGGAGGACAAGCTAGAAGGTAATAGATGAAGCCAGGTGGGTGGGAAAGCTGAAGGACTGGAGAAGCAGGAATCTGATAGGAGAGGACAGTGGACCTTAGGAGAAAGGGAAGGAGGAGGTGATAGGTAGGTGAGAAGAGGTAAGGGGCCAGAATGGGATCTCAAAGAGGGAAGGGAGTGGGGAAAAGAAAAAAATGTGAAAAAAAAAGTTACCCGAAGGAGTAATTGATGTTCATGCCATCAGGTTGGAGGCTCCTAGACCTCCTCCACCCTGAGAGTGGCCTCATTGTGGCACACGTCAGAACAGGAATAGGGATAGGAATTAAAATGGTTGGTCACCAGGAATTTCTGCTTTGGCGAATGAAGTGAGGTCCCCAATGTATACTGTAGCTGAGTGGTGGAATCAAAGGGGAGCTAATGGGAGTGCAGGGAGAATGAAATAGGATTGGTTGTGGGATTGGCATCAATGGGTGTTTAATAATTAGCACAGACATTGGGACAAAATTCCTGTCCTTGTCTAAATTCTGTACTCATCACCATCCACCTCCCATGGGAACCAGTTACCACCCTACCCTCCCCTCCATCTCCAAATCCCACTTTCATCAGCCCTACACTCACATGCCACTAGTCACCACACATGTGCATCAATACCTCAACGCAGAACATAGAACAGTATATCACAGTACAGATCCTTTGGCCCACAATGGTGTGCTAAACTTTTAACCCACTAAGATCAATCTAACCCTTCCCTCCCACATAGTGCTCCATTTCACAGTCATCCATGTACCTAAGAGTTGAGAGTCGAGTCATATAACACTACAGCACAGAAATAGGCCATTCAGCCCATCTAGTCCATGCCAAACTAATCTGCCTAGTCCATTGACCTGCACCCGGACCATAACCATCCATGTGCCTATCCAAATTTCTCTTAGGTGTTGAATTTGAACCCACATCTACCACTTGCACTGGCAGTTTGTTCCACACTTTCACCACCTTCTATGTGAAGTTCCCCCTCATGTTCCCCTTAAACATTTCACCTTTCACTCTTAACCTCTAGTTCTAGCCTCACCCAACCTCAGTGCAAAGAGCCTGCTTACAAATTACCCCATCTATACCACTCATAATTTTATATACCTCTATCAAATCTCCCCTCATTCTCCTACACTTTAGAGAATAAGGTCCTGACCTGTTCAACCTTTACCCATAACTCAGGTCCTCAAGTCCTGACAACATCCTTGCAAATTTTCTCTACACTCTAAATATTTCTTATGTATCTGCCTCTACCACCACCCACACATCCATGCATCTACCACTCTCCAAGTAAAAAGCCTACCTCTGAAATACCCCTATACTTCCTTCCAATCACTTTAAAACTACGCCATTTCATATTCACCATTTGGCCCTGAGAAAAGGTCTCTGGCTGTCCACTCAATTTACACCTCTTATCATCTTATACACCTCTATCAAGTCACCTCTCATCCTCCTTCACTCCAAGAGAAAAGCCCTAGTTCACTCAGTCTATCCTTATAAAACATGCTCTCTAATCTTGGCAGCAACCTAGTAGATCTCCTCTGCACCCTCTCCCACCTTGGCCCCTCACCTGCAGAGAACTGGTACAGCTCCACTGGATGACACCACGTAACGGAAGATATAAACCAAGACTTCAATCGGAAGCCGTTGACCCCACCAGTCGACTTCCTCTTCTTTCTGGTCCTCTGGTTCTGGATCTGTTGCTTTGTCCTGACCTTCAGCACGTTCGGAGCTGGTGCCCCTCATCTTTGTTTTGGGCAGAGAGAGATTCACCGCACGGGCATTAGGCGTCTTGTTGAGCCAGTAGTTGTTTCTCTTGCCACTTGACTGTCTGGGCCTGGGCCTACAGTGTAAGAGAATGAAAGGAGATTTGATAGAAATATACAAAATTACTTCTCAAGTCACCTTCTCAGAGTCAGCAGCTGCTTCATACACCTTTGCCTCTGCTAAGGCAGTCTCAACTTCACACTCCTCCTTGAACACACTCAATGTAGCTCCTACATGAGCTTTACCTATCAGCATTTCAACTTCACACTTAGCATGAGCTGCTCTCATTCTTGCTGCTTCAGCCTCGCTGGATTGGCTTGTGCAGCGGCTATGCTAGTTGTGATTTTGTCTGAGCGTTGCGAAGACATGACAGATGCGCCGCATTCTGACCTGATCCAGTGCTCGGTGATTGACGTTGCTGGGGTTAGAAGCTGACACTGTAGCATACGGCTTTCAGACACGTCTCCAGTCTGTGGCAATGGCTTTGAAGATGTGTTATATTTTCACTCTACTGCCCTCGCAGTGCCATGTGTGCAAAGCTGGGCAAAGCTGACTTAGACAGTGATGAGTCCACATATAACCAGAATCAGTCATGCTTTGTCATCACAACAGCCAATGCAGCTTCTGAAAGAATATGTCCAAATGCACTTTGGCTATGAAAAAGTCAGTGCTCCAGCTCTACAGGTAGAAGCTGTTCACACCATTCAGCCAACCTTTCACTTAGTCCAGGGATTGACAGTCATGGTCAAAACCCACAACATCCCCTTCTACAGTTTCAACACAGCACAGAGTTGCTACTGCTGCTAATCCCATCTGCACAGGCATGGACAGGCTGAGCTTCAATCCATCCGAGGACACATGTTGAGCAAACCAGTCTCCACAATATCCTCATTCAGGAGCTGCAGGTGCATTAGATTTGGCTTGGTATCTGGCTTGTTAAGACCTAATCATTGCAGGACTAAAAGTGAAAAAGGATCTAGCCGAGAGAAATCATCAGCAGCAGAACATTACATTCACAATGACCATAGGATTGATTTCGACAGCACAGAACTGCTGTGCCATGCCAATGGCTTTGAGGCCACCTGGTGAAGGAAGCCTCTGAGGTAGAATGACAGAAAAAGAATTTTAACAAAGATGAAGGTCAAAAATCACTAAGCAATTACCATCAACAGATTACTTGCAATACCAGAGGAAACAACACACTGGACCATCGCTACACCACCATCAAGAATGCCTACCGTGCTATTCCATGCCCTCACTTCGGGAAGCCTGATCATCTGGATGTACTTTTAGTCCCTGAGATTCGGCAGAGACTGAAAACTGCAGCACCAGCAGGAAGGACGAAGAAGGTATGGACAAGGGAAGCACAGGGGCACCTACAGGACCTCTTTGAACCGGGTGGACTGGACTGTATTCAGGCATTCATCTTCCAACCAGGATGAGCATGCTGCAGTTGTTTCCGACTTCATTAACCTGTGTGGATGAGTGTGTGCCGACAAAGACTTACTGTATATTCTCAAACCAAAAGCTGTGGATGAACCAGGGGGTACATCGTCTGCTGAAGTCTAGATCTGTGGCAATCAAATCTGGCAACCCAACCCTGTACCAGAAAACCCAGTATGATTTGTAGAGGGCTATTTCAAGGGCGAAGAGACAATTTCGAACGAGGTTGGAGGTGATATCAGCTGCACAACAACTCTGGCAAGGTCTGCAAGACATTACTTCCTGCAAAGTGAAACCCAATAGCACTAATGGCAGCGATGCTTCACTACCAGATGAACTCAATGCCTTCTATGCACACTTTGAAAGGGAGAACACAACTACAGCTGTGAAGATCCCTGCTGCACCTGATGACCCTGTGATCTCTATCTCAGAGGCTGATGTTAGACTGTCTTTAAAGAGAGTGGACCCTCGCAAGGCCAAAGGTCCCGATGGAGTACCTGGTAAGGCTCTGAAAACCTGTGCCAACCAACTAGTGGGAGTATTCAGGACATTTCCAACCTCTCATTGCTTCAGGCAGAAGTCCCACTTGCTTGAAAAAGGCAACAATTATCCCAGTGCCTAAGGAGACTAATATGGACTGCCTTAATGAGTGGTAGCACTCACATTGACAGTAATGAAATGCTTTGAGAGGTTGGTCATGGCTAGACTGAACTCCTGTCTCAGCAAGGACCTGGACCCACTGCAATTTGACTTATTGTGGTGATAGACAACGGCAGACGCAATCTCAATGACTCTCCACACGGCTTTAGACCACCTGGACAACACCTACATCAGGATGCTGTTCATCGACTACAGCTCAGCATTTAATACCATCGTTCCCACAATCTTGATTGAGAAGTTGCAGAACCTGGGCCTCTGTACCTCCCTCTGCAATTGGATTCTCCACTTCCTAACTGGGAGACCACAATCTCTGCAGATTGCTGATAATATATCCTCCTCGTTGACAATCAACACTGGCACACCTCAGGGGTGTGTGCTTAGTCCACTGCTCTACTCTCTGTATACACATGACTGTGGGGCTAGGCACAGCTCAAATACCATCTATAAATTTGCTGATTGTGGACTTCAGGAAGGGTAAGATGAAGGAACACATACCAATCCTCAGAGGGATCAGAAGTGGAGAGAGTGAGCAGCTTCAAGTTCCTGAGTGTCATGATCTCTAAGGATCCAACCTGGTTCCAACATATCAATGCAGTTATAAAGAAGGCAAGACAGCAGCTATATTTATTAGAAGTTTGAAGAGATTTGGCATGTCAACAAATACACTCAAAAACTTCTATGGTTGCACCGTGGAGAACATTCTGACAGGCTGCATCACTGTCTGGTACGGAGGGGCTAATGCACAGGACCAAAAGCAGCTGCAGAAGGTTGCAAATCGAGTCGGCTCCATCTTGGGTACTAGCCTACAAAGTACCCAGGACATCTTCAGGGAGTGGTGTCTCAGAAAGGCAGCGTCCATTATTAAGGACCTCCAGCACCCAGGGCATGCCCTTTTCTCACTGTTACCATCAGGTAGGAGGTACAGAAGTCTGAAGACACACACTCAGCAATTCAGGAATACCTCCTTCCCCTCCACCATCTGATTCCTAAATGGACATTGAATCTTTGGACACTACCTCATTTGTTTTAATACACGGTATTTCTGTTTTTGCATGTTTTTTGGTAATCTATTCAATATATGCAATTGGTTTACTTGTTTATTTATTATTTTTTTTCTCTGCTAGATTATGTTTTGCATTGAATTGCTACTGCTAAATTAACAAATTTCGCATCACATGCCGGTGATAATAAACCTGATTTTGATTCTGAGTAACACTTGCAATTTTCCAATGATCCAGTACATTGCCAAAATCTATCGATTCTTGAAAGATCATTGTTAATACCTCCGCAATCTCCCCAGCTACTTCCTTCAGAACCCGAGGGTGAATTCCATCAGGTCCAGGAGATTTATCCAGCCACAGACCATTAACTTCCTGAGCACCTTCTCAGTCGTAATTTTCACTGCAATACTTCACTTCCCTAACACTCTTGAATGTCCGGTATACTGCAAATGTCTTCCTCTGTGAAGACTGATGCAAAATACGCATTCAGTTCCTCTTACAATATCTCCAGCATCATTTTCTATGGGTTCTATATCTACTCTTAACTCTCTTTTACCCTTTATATACTTAAAAAGGCCTTAGTATCTTCTTTGATTTAGTCACCAGCTTCTTTCATAATTCATCTTTTCCTTCCAAATGACCTTCGTTTCTTTCTGAAAGTTATTAAAAAGCTTCCCAATCCTCTATTTTCCCACTAGCTTTGGCTTCCTTGTATGCCATCTCTTTTGTTTTCACTTTGGCTCTAACTTCACTGTCAGCCACGGTAATGTCCTTCTTCCTCTTGAAAATTTCTTATTTGAAATATATCTCTTACCCTTCCCCCATTTTTCGCAGAAACTCCAGCCACTGCCGCTCTACTGTCCTTCTTGCTAGTGTCCCTTTCCAGTCAGCCCTGGCCAGTTCCCTTCTCCTGCCATTGTAATTTCCTGTATTCCACTGAAATACCGACACATTGATATTTAGTTTCTCTTTCTCAAATTTCAAAGTGAACTCGATCATATTGTGATCACTGTTCCCTACGGGTCCGTTAACCTTAAGCTCTCTTGTCACCTTCGGATCATTGTACAACAGACAATCCCCTGGCGGGCTCAACGACAAGCTGTTCGGAAAAGCCATCCCTTAGACAGTCTACAAATTCTCTCACTTGACGTACAGTACTGACCTGGTTTTCCCAATCCACTTTCTTGTTAAAACCCCCAACAATTATCGTGACATTGCCCTTCTGTCACACCTTTTCTATCTCCTGCTGTAATTTGTAATCCACATCCCAGCTGCTGTTTGGAGGCCATTAGGGTCCTTTTACCCTTGCCATTGCTTAACTCAACCCCTAGATACTCTACACTCGTGGTCACCAACCTTTTTAAGCCCAAGATCCCCTACCTCGACCTTAGTGAAAGGCAAGATCTACCAACTAAATCGTTCAGAGAAAAAACAGCTCAGATTGTACTTCTAATTTGAGGCCATAGTTGCCTTTCTTTAAGAATATTACAATACTTCACATCTTTAATTCTAAGTTTCATTATTTAATTTTATTTCAACAGGAAAAATAAATGAATAAAAATTGATTCTTGCACTCAGTGTGATAAATGGGGCTGAATACTTTCTGCTAGTTCCTGAAATTTGGCTCATAACTACAGACAGCCAGTCTGAGACAGTCTGTGAGGTGTGAGTCAGTAAGACAGCTCCTGTACTTAGATTTAATAATTTTCATCTGTGAAAGTGGAATTTCACATGGTGAATTTGACCCGAAGGAGGCATTGACTTTGAGTACTATAAAACCAACGTGCACACCGCTCATTGCTGGGGCCCCATCAGTAGTAATTGCCACCAGTTTATGAATGGGGATGTCATTTTCACAGACATATTTTTTAAACTCATTGTAAATATCCTCACCTCTCGTTCTCTCCTTTAATTGCAAAAGAGTGAGGAAGTCCTCCTTTGCTGTAAAATCCTGGAAAGCCATTCTGACAAATACAACAAGCTGAGCTGTTTGCATTACATCCAGGGATTCATCGAACTGTAGTGAAAAATATCCACGTCCTCTGACAGTGATTCTACCCCCCTTGTCACTGTTGCAGGGCCAAGCGGTATATTATGTATTGCGGTTGTGATGTCGTTTTTGTTTTTAAAGTCATTAAAAACAGTCTCTGCGGTAATTGCCATTGCTTCCTTGAATAAAAATCGCCATCTGTAAAAGGCTTCTTGTGTTCCAGTGGTCCCCAACCTCTGGGCTGCTGACCGATACATTGCCACGAAGAATGCAGGGGTGCAGCGATAGTCGGAACACACCCAGCACTTCTTTAAGAAAAGCCAAAATAAAGATCATCTGGGCCGACATTAGGACATTAATTAGGGTGGCACTTAATTAATTAGCTTGTTTATTTTGGTTTTTTCTGGTGGTTGGTGTTGTGGTGCCGCTCCAGATTCCCTCTTTTAGTCAGTGCTTGTGTTTGGTGGCACAACATACATACACACTTGTCTTTCACCAAGGTAAACAGAAATTCCTCTTCCTATTCTGGATGGAATTTGTACGTTTTCGCCTTCTTTCGCGTAGCCTCCGCCATGCTATCAGGATATCACCAGCGTGTGTTGTACCAATGTGTACCAAGACATCAGGCTGCACCCTCTCCCTTCAGATACGCTGCACCCGATCCGAGACATCCCATACCATTGCACCTGGGAGGTAACACACTATGTTACCAGCCAGCTATCTATCCTGGAAGGCAAGCTTTCACAATGCTGTGGAAGGACTAAGTCTTAAACTTAGTGAAGAGCTGGACCTTCTCTGTAATTGGCTTGGCTTCCAACATGCCACAAGGGTTAAGGCAGTGTACACTGCTAATGCAGCTCTGGGTCTAAAAATGCTGGGGCAGAGGCTGGTCAATCGAAGAATGTCTTTTCAGCAGTCTCGACAACTTTCCAAAGCTCTCACACAGAACGGTGGGAGCTACTGGAACGTGCGGATCTGTCGTTGGAACTACAACCAACAAAAAATGAGGGTTACCTACCAGGACTGAATTTCTCAGATGCTGTAAGAGGAATGAACCCCACAGTGGAGAAGTGAAACAAGATGAAATTCATCTGCCGATACACAAACGTTGAAATTACCCTAGTTCTATCCGTTTAACTTCTGGCAACACCTCATTCAAAGAGAGGTCATCAGCAGAAAGACGGAAAACCAAAACCCCTATCACGATCAATAAAAAGAAATAGAAAGCTCTGCCACAGACAATTACCCGTCCATAAGAAACTTCACTCCCTAAAGGAAATGCAGCGGTTTCAGAGAAAAACCACTGGCAGCCTGGCAGCACTTTCTAAAAGAGCACTCAGTATGTTTCACATCTTGTGCTTCAATGGGACACCAAAGGACGGTAAGGCTATCATACACTGCACTGAGAGCAACAGTGACCAGGACATATCAGTGCTACATTTAGGGCCAGTACCTTGGCTTCTACCGGTTCCAGCATACCCACAGCAGAGTACGGTGAGGAGCCAGATGATCGTCCGTCAGATGTAGCTACTTCTCAGGCACAGAGGTATGTGGGAAAGGGTTCCAAGGCAACCGGAGAAGATAACTTCACTTGCCCCATCACTGAACTATTCCCACATCCTATGGACTCACCTTCAAGGATTCTTCATCTGTTCTTGATATTTATTGCTAATTTATTATTGTGATTGTTTCTTGTCTGTTTCTTTGTTTGTACTTGCAGTCTGTTGTTTTTTTTTTGCTCATAGGCCATTGTCCGTCCTGTAGGGTGTGGTCTTTTATTGAATCGATTGTGTTTCTTGCATTTACTGGGCTTGCCCACAAGAAATGAATCTCAGGGTTGTATATGGTGATAAATATGTACTTTGTTAATAAATTTACTTTGAACTTTTTCCCCCCTCGGCCCTTTAACAGCAGTGTGACGAACTCACTAAGTGTGTTATCCACAACATTCCCAGCATCGCAGAAGCTCTAAAGCAGAGGTTCCCAACCTGGGTGTACAGACCCCTCAGTTAACGGTGGGGGTCCGTGGCATAAAAAAAGTTGGAAACCCCTGATCTAAAGTGAATCCATGCACAGATCCAGGGCCGTCACGTGGACTGTCAGGGGCTGCACACACACAGTCATCCGGGACTCCAATACCCTCCCTGAGTTTCCACATTGCACAGGAGAAGCACGATACAGAACTGAGCTCATCTGCAATAACTAAAAAGCTTTTGAGGGTGGAAGGAAAGACAAAAAGAATGAACCTACGCTCACCTCAATGTTACTCACCTCCTCACCAAAGTCCACACTATGACAGCCATCAGGACTCAGATTAGAAATCAACCCTCTCCAACGGGCCACTGTGCGTGACCCTACTTCTTTTTATTGGCTGCTAGTACTTAGCCAATCATCTATTAATTGACAGGTGACATGGTAGCGTACCAGTTAGTACAAAGTTATGACAGCTCAGGGCATTGGAGTTCGGAGTTCAATTCACCCCGTGAACTGCGGGCGGTTCAAAGACCTACCGGATAGTAGGTTAATTGGTCATTGAAAGTCGTCCTGTGATTAAGGTGGGTTGCTGGGTGGTGCAGCATATTGGGCCGGAAGGGCCTGTTACGCACTGTATCTTTAAATAAATAAAATTAACAATCAGCTGACCCACCTCTTTTCCTGCGAGTGAAATTCTCGCACAGGCAACAAGAATCGCTTCTTTTCAATTTTCCTGTTCTTGCTCTGTCCCGGGCCGGGTCCTGCGAATGAAACTTAATAATAAAACAGAAAGATGTTCCTCTTAGCCTTGGCCTCAGAGCCAAAGCCTCAGCTCCCTCCTCTAACCCTGTCCACTCAGACTGCAGCTGCTCCCAGAATAGCTGTGCCACTTAATCCCAACTTTTTATTGGCCCTAGGGAAACACACAACCAAGGAGGCTTGTTCTTTTCAATGTTTTCCACTGCTATTCACAATCCTTCAAGTCCTCAGGCAACATCTATGGGATGAGAAACAGAGTTAAAGTTTCACAGGTGCAAGCACCTCGACCTCAACGAGAAAAGAGCAATAATAAAGAAAGTTAAGATGCAGAGAAGGCAGCAGGATGAATGAGAAGGACAAAGGTGAAGGTCTGAGAAAAAGGTGAAGCCAAGCTAACCCTGCCGCAAAGAGTCATAGAGATCTGACACCTGACCAGGTTCATTTCCTAATACCAGATCAAGTACAGCCTCTCCTCTTGTAGGCTTATCTACATATAGTGTCAGGAAACCTTCCTGAACGCACTTAACAAACTCCACCCCATCTAAACCCCTTGCTCTGGGGAGACACCAATCGATACTGGGAAAAATAAAATCTCCCATCACGACGACCCTGTTATTACTGCACCATTCCAGAATTGTCTCCCTATCTGCTCCTCGATGTCCTTCTTGAAGCTGTTCACCCTCTCAACTCCAGATCCGTTGATGTCAATAGGCCTGTCTCTATTTCTCCTGTAGTCCACAACCACCTCCTTTGTTTTTGCAACATTGAGGGAGAGGTTGTTTTCTTGACACCACTGTCAGGCTGATGGCTTCTCCTCTGGAGGCTGCCTCGTTATTATTTGAGATAGGGCCAATCAATGTAGTATCATCTACAAATTTAATTAGCCAGTTGGAGCTGTGGACGGCAACACAGTCATGCGTGTACGGACAGTAAAGGAGGGGGCTTAGGACACAGCCCTGGGTGGCTCCTGTGTTGAGGGTCAGAGGGGCAGAGGTGAGGGAGCCCACTCCTACTACTTGCCAGCAATCTGACAGGGAAGTCCAGGATCCAGCTGCACCAGGCAGGTGAAGGCCGAGGTCTCTGAGCTTCTTGTCAAGCCTGGAAGGTATTACGGTGTTGAATACTGAACTGTAGTCCAAGAACAGCGTTCTCACATAAGCATCCCTATTCTGCAGGAGTGTAAGGATGGTGTGTACAGCTGTGGCTATTGCGTCACCTGTCCATCGGTAGGCGAATTGTAGGGGGTCCAGTGTGGTTGGTAGCATGCTGCAGATGTAGCCCTTGATTAGCCTCTTAAAGAGATAAGAGACCAGAGTGGGGAATAGAAGAGGGAAGTGTAAAGGAAAAAATAAAAATAGCAGCAGGAGAAATCGATGTTCATGCCATCAGATTGGAGGATACCTAGACAGAAGCTGAGGTGTTGCCTCTCCACCCGGAGGGGGTCTCATTGTGGCAGAAGAGGAGGCCGTGGGCCGACGTGTCAGAATAGGATCGGGGATGGGAATTCCAAAGGAAAGGTGGGAAATACTGACTGAGATTAAACAATCTAAGAGAGAAAATACTGATGGTGTTTGAAGGCAGATAAATCACTGGGCCTGCATGAAATCTAACCCAGACAGCGGAGGGGCTCGTTCCATTAGAGCAGAAGGACCTTTCCGGACCTGCCTCTCGGTCTTTTTTTGCACTACCTTACTTCCCATTTTTCTATTTTCTATCTATGATTTATAATTTAAATGTTTAATATTTACTAATTTTAATATCTTTAATATTTAATATGTGTGAAGCACAGAACCAAATATCGCTGTGATGATTGTACGTTCTAGTACCAAATGCTTGGCGACAATAAAGTACCATGGGGTAAAGAAGAAGAAGAAGAAGAAGAAGATTTTTATTGTCATTGTTGTGGAGCAATGAAACACAGTTTAGCAGCTCAACGTTTTGCAGCATGACAAGAATATATACATAAAATAAACTCTAAAACCTCAGGAGTGCAGTCCAAAATTAAGAATATATGGATGGGGGAGGGGGGGTAGGACTATTGCACACCTGCCATTCCTGGAAGTGTGATGCATTTAGCTGCCGCCGTCTTGGTGGGGGGACAGGAGAAGGGAAGGGGGTGTTATACATTTCACTGCTTGTGGGTAGAAGCTGCTAAGGAGTCTCTTTGTTTTCATCCTTAATGCTCTGTATCTCTTCCCAGAAGGTAGAGGGGAAAACAGGTGATGTCCAGGATGAGTGGGATCCTTTGAAATACAAGTAGCCTTCTTTTGAAGTCTGCCAGTATAAATGTCTCTGAGGGAGGGTAATGTTGTGCCAATAACCCGCTCTGCTACCCTCACCACCCACTACAAGTCCTTCCTGTTCTGTTCTGTGCAGCTGGCAAACCACACTGCACAGCAATACGTCAGGAGGCTCTCTATAGTTGTCCGATAGAAGTTGATCAGTAGGTGATGAGGGAGGAGAGCGTGCTTTAGTTTCCTTAGGAAGTAGAGCCTCTGTTGGGCCTTCCCCACCTGATAAGAGATATGGGCAGTCCAGGTGAGGTCAGCCGAGATGTGGACGCCGAGGAACTTGAAACTCTCTACTCTCTCCACCTCTTTCCCGTATATGTGCAGAGCAGAGTGTTCGACGCGCTTTGATTTCCTGAAGTCTACTATCAGCTCCTTGGTTGAAGAAGGTGCAGATGGTCACAAGTTCAAGTTTATTGTCTTTCAACTGTCAGTATGTGTACCACCAAACAATGTGATGTCTGTGCAACATAGTACATATAACTCACACACCTAACACTTCAAATAACATTACCACAAATAAATTAACAAATAATAAGGTGCATATATGATACAAGTTAAAAAGTAAACAGTATAGTGCTGCTGGCACTTCATATTGTGAGGAAACCTGGGTGGTGACAGGGAGATCTGTATTCCTACGGGTTGGGGGGAGGGAGATTTTCCCATCCTAATTCCAATGCTGTGGTACCTCCTGCCTGATGGTAGGTCGAAGAGATTGTTGGACAGATAGGAGAGACCAATGGCAATGCTAAGGGCCCTGCGTACACAGCGCTTCTGATAAATATCTCTGATGGGTGTCAGAAAGGCCCGGATGGTCTTTGATGACAGGGTGAAGTAGGGGAAAGGATGCCACAGGGCAAGGAGTGGGTTATTGAAGGACGGACTGGAGGTCCATAGAGGGGAGGGTAGCACAGTAACCATGGCAACAAAGACTTGACTTTACAGGCACCGCCCACTCCTCTAAGGCGACATCCTCATCTTCATCCTTATCCTCTACTGCCGTCCAAAGCTCACCCTCCGACCGCCGTCCCTCTGATCCCGCACTCACTCCACTCACTCCCTCAGGCGTCGCCACACTGAAACTTCCCGCCGTACGCCGCCTCTCTTACTAACCCGATAAATGGTTCTAGGTTCCGCCCACACCTCAAGACAATTGGCTCTGTCACCACAGCTCCACGAATAGGAAACCAGGGTCCTGCAGATCTATTGGTCCAACTCTCCCGTCAATCACCAGACGCCGGCGGCCGCTCGCGATCAAGTGGGGTTGACACCTTTAAAAGGACGCGCGACTTTCTTTTCAAACTGGCAGTGAGACGCTTTAAAACATATATGTTGTTTTGAATTTGCGTAACGCGTGTGACACAAAGCAAAACGCTGACGTTTATGTTTTATTGTGCTGCTTATTTGCATGAACAGCCACTGCTAGAGGCATTTTGAATCATCTCGGCTGTAAATTATTAAACGTACCATTTAATTTATTGTTTCATTTTACTTAATAGCTCTTTAGAGGTTTGGTAAACGGATTCTTGGCTGTTCTAAATTTGTAATAGCGACATCCAGTTCTCATTTGGGGGGCGGGGGCATTAACTGAGAGGCTGTCACAAACACACATATCCAAGGTACAAATACCATGACAAATGTTTTTTTTACAGCAGCAGCACGCTAAATTACAAACATAAATGTTGCATGAAATTATGGAATCCCTCCAAAAGTCTCTTTGAACCCCAACCATCAGGCAGGAGGTATTGGACAAGGACTGTTGGGATGGGAAACAGGTTCTTTCTCCAAGCCATGAGACTACCGAACTCTCTGCCACATCACATATAAATAAAGCGCACGTACTTTTAAATTGCCTATACTCATGCCTTATTGTTTGTTAATTTATTTGTGGTTGTGGAACTTCATGTGTGAATGATATGTATGGTGTTTTACAGTTTGGTCTGGAGGAATATGGTTTCATTTGTCAGTATACATGTGTACAGTTGAATAACAATAAACTGAAATTGAACTTAAATTTGAATTATGAAATTATGGATCTGGTGCTCCCAACATAGTGGTACAATTATGAAGAAGAGTTGCAGGTGAATGGGAACCAGAGTGCCAGAACAGATAGTGGAGAGGTTGGGGAGACAGATGTTGATAATACATAAGACTAAGTCAGGAATCAAAAGGTTGAGCAGAGTGCGACTACAGTCCTAAACTGCACATATTTCAATGCAAGAAGTATCGTAGGAAAGGCAGATGAGCTCAGTGCATGGATCAACACATGGAATTATGACATTGTGGCCATTAGTGAGACTTGGTTACTAGTAGGGCAGGACTGGTGGCTCAATATTCCGGGGTTCACTTGTTTCAGATGCGACCGACAGGAGTGATTAAATGGGGAGCGGTAGCAGTACTAGCCAGGGGAGATGTCACGGCAGTGCTCAGTCAGGACAGGCTGGAGAACTTGTCCAGTGAGGTGTCAGGGGTGGAAATGAGAAATCAGACAAGCATGACCATGTTAATAGGCTATATTACAGACCACCTAACAGTCCGAGGGATTTAGAAGAACGAATTTGTAAAGAGGTTGCAGACTTGCAAGAATAATAAGGTTGTTATATTAGGTGATTTTAAGTTTCCACATATTGACTGGGACTTCCATACTGTAAAGGACTGGATGGGATAGAGTTTGTTGTATGTGTTCAGGAACGTTTCCTTCCTCAGTACGCAGAAGTCCCAATGAAAGTGTGCGATACTTGACCTGCTATTAGGGAATGACAGGGAGTTTGTGTAGGGGAACAGTTTGCATCTAATGATCACAATGCCATTCGTTTCAAAACAAATATGGAAAAACATAGGTATGGTCCACAGGTGAGATTCTAAATTGGACAAAGGACAATTTTGATGATATCAGGAAGGATCTGGCAAATGTGGATTGGGGCAGGCTGTTTTCTGGCAAAGGTATACTTGGTAAGAGGGAGGCCTTCAAAAGTGAAAATTTAAGACCACAAAACTTGTATACTGTCAGAATAAAATAGGGAACCTTGGTTTTCAAAAGATATTGAGGCCCTGGTTAAGAGACAAAAAGGGAGGTGCATTGCAGGTATAGGCAAGTAGGAACAAATGAGGTGCTTCTGGAGTACAAGAAATACAAGAGAACACTTCAGGAAGAAATCGGGAAACTAATTCCTGATGAGGTTTCTGCCAGGAGCCAAAGTGAAGCAGAATCCTAAGGGATTCTACAGTTATGTTAAGAGCAAAAGAATTGCAAAGGACAGAATTGGTCCTCTGGAAGACCAGAATGGTAATCCATGTGTGGAGCCCAAAGGGATGGGGAGATCTTAAATGAATTTTTTTTGCATCTGTATTTACTCAGGAGTTGGAAACCCCCAAGTGAGGCAAAGTGACACCAGCTGCATGGGGTCTACAGAGGAGGAAATGTTCACAGGCAGATTAGGGTGGATAAATCCCCAGTGCCTGACAAAGTGTTCCCTCAGATCCTGCGGGAGGGAAATGCAGAAATTACTAGGACCCTAGCAGAGATATTTAAATTATTCTTAGTGACAGCTGTGGATCTGTCAGAGGATTGGAGGATAGCCAATGTTGTTCCATAGTTTAACAAAAGCTCTACAAATGAACCAGGAAATTATAGGCCAGTGAGTCTGACATCAGTTGTGAGAAAGTTATTGGAAGGCATTCCAGGGGACAAGATATACAGGTATTTGGATAGACGTGACTGATACCATTGTTCAGCATTTCCCCTTCTGGTTACATTTCTTTGAATGATTCTGGAATCTACTCTGGTACCGAATTACAGTTTTTGAACTTGGATTATCGGATTGATTAACTCTTATTTACAAATTTGTATGGAGTATTTATCACCTCTGGGTGTAAGTAGGGCTGAACATGTTGGCCTGCCATCCTTTTTTCTTTTTCTATTTTGATCTTAGCTACCGTACTTTAACTCTCGACATTCCTGGTTCCCTTTGTTCTATCAGCACTTAATAAAGTAATTGTGAAGAAACAAGTTCAAAGTTCAAAGTAAATTTTTAATCAAAGTACATATATGTCAGCATAAACCAATCTCCATATCCATTTTCTTGCAGGCAATCGCAATTTTATGCCTTTATCCTGAGAGAACGAGACATAAAACTTCGAAGAACCTTGAATGAGAATCGTCAGAATCCAGCAACACGTATATCTAAAAATGAATAAATAAAAATAGAATAAAAATTGTTAAGACTACAGCTGGAGGTCATGGGTTAAGAGTGATAGGTAAAATGTTTAAGGGGAACATGAGGGGAAACATCTTCACTCAGAAGGTCGTGAGAGTGTGGAATGGGCTGCCAGCACAAGTGGTGGTTTTGACTTCATTTAAGGGGTTTAGATAGGTACGTGGTTGGGAGGGGTATGGAGGCCAATGGGTTGAGGAAGTTTAAGTGGTTCAGCATGGACTACATGGGCAGAAGGGCCTGTTTGTGTGCAGGTTTTCTATGACAATAAATGAATATAGAAGTGGCAGGATATGTTGCGATTGTACTTGGTGAGGTCTCACTTGGAATATAGTGTTCAGTTTTAGTCACCCTTTAATAGCAGACATCCCACTTCTCCTGGAAGTTCCGGGACTCTCCCGCACAGTGGCAGCGCCAGAGATTTCTTCTTGCTGGTGCTACGGAGGGGCTGAATTATTCAGTGATGGTGCTGAGGGATGCACTGTATGGTAATATGTATTCACAAGGCCAGATGCGAGGCGTTAAAAAGCCAGTTTCAAGCATTATGTGACTACTATAAATGCCTCTTTTGATTCACAAGCAACAGCAATTGGTAAATATAATATAGAAGTGAACTGTGACAGTGTCAACAGCATCAAACACAACCCGGGCTACACAGAGCATAAACAAAAAAAAACAAACAGAGCATCCGAGCAACAGCGCACAACATCAATCACGCACCAATTCCGCAATCAGAACCGTCTTTTCATTTCAGTCAGAAGTCTGCCTATAACCGGATGGAAACAGTGATTGCGAAGGTCATCAGAGTATGTGACAGGTGTGCGTTCAGTTTGGGCCTCAACAACAAAATCATGTCGGCGGTGGGATGGCTGGGCCTGTCTCCTTTCATGTGGTCTGCTCTGTATACCGGCCTTGACGCACAGGTCCCTAGCTCTTGTCTGAATTTCACTCTATGATTCCTCTCTCCGTTTTGCTGAGATTGCATGGATAACAGACTGAGCCAAGTCCACAGCAGATGAAAGCTCCAAACTGGGAGATTGTAGCTGGTCTGACATGAACTTGGTGACTCGGAATAAGTACTCAATCAGAGTGAGAAGTAAAGCAAACTGCTCATCAATCAGTCCATTTACAGCTCTGGCCTCTGTTTTCCTCCGTGCATTTGGTTGACCTATAATATCCTGCAGTGTAGCTAGAATGGCAGGGAGTGATTTCCTAATGGCCCACAAAGCTGTATACTGCCATGCCCAGCGTGTATCTAACAATTTCTTCAACTCCACGGGCTGTGCAGTTGATTCCAGTTCTCTCTGTTTCTTCATTAAAAGATCGTGGGCAACAGAGTTTGGAATGAAGTTGTAAAGCAGCTGCACAGATTCAAAAAACTCACCCATTTGTGGTACATTGCTCACAACATCCACTAAAACAAGGTTAAGTCTGTGAGCATGGCAGTGTATATATAATGCTTGTGGGACCTCTTTCCTGAACCTCTCTTGTACCCCGTTATTGCACCCAGACATCACTGCCACCCCGTCATAACACTGACCTATACACGCATTCTTATCAATAACACACTGGGCGAGTGTGTTCAATGCTTTTAAGAAGCGACTCTGTGTCCAACCCTTCTGCTGGAGTGAAGTGCAAGAATTCTTCAAGCACTGTTTCGTTATTCAAATACTGCACCACCACTGATATTTGCTCTTTTTACTCAAGTCTTTACTTTCATCCACCATGATGGCAAAATGTCCAGCCTCCTTGATTTCTGCACTTATTTGAAGTCTGACCATATCTGCCATAATAACCATAATATCATTTTGGATATCGTGGTGGGTTTTATTTGCATTTCCAGGATTGGCCTCTTTTTTTTTTTAGCTATAGTCTTATCAAACTTCCCAATTACACTGAGCAACTCAACAAAGTTTCCCCTATTGCCAGATCCATCATTCTCCCGGTGTCCCCGCTGGGCAATGCCTTGGCACGCAGTATAGTGTAGAGACTCAACTACTGCTCTCATATGCTCACGATTTTCTTGGACAATCTTTGCATGTCCTTTATCAAGCATATTTCCCAATCTTGAACTGTCTTGTTTTCTCAATCTGAATTCGGCTCGTGCCTCCATCGCAAACTTATGAGCTGCACCTACGCGGTGGGTTTTGAAAGCTGTTGTAGCTTTCCGCCAGTTACGGTAACCGGTGACAGTGAAGGTAGACTCAGAATGGAACCCATGTCCTCCACACAGGAAATGCCTGCATGCGAAGCAGAGTGTAGCATCTTTTGTGACTGAATATTCCAGCCAGGAGTACAGGTCAAACCAGCCACGAATAAAACTCCTTTGCTGATTGCCAAACTGTTGGGAAGGGTACTTTTACAATGCTGGCCGATGGGGTCCTTCCTCAGGCTGCTGGCTAACGTTGCTAACAGTATTCCTACTCGCACTAACAGCAGCTTCATCCACGTTCTCTTCCGAATCTCGCTCCATTTCTTGTTCCTCTACTTCACCCTCACACTCCTTCGATGAACTGCTGTCGTCCTCATCCCCACTTACTTCTTCCTGCATGTCACTTTCAATTAAGACATGCTCAGGCTGATTCCTCTGGATGAGGTCGTTTTCTGACTAAAAATCGATCTATTTTTCACGCCGGCCAAAATAATGCACGTGCCAGGCCGACGCTAGCTTGTAAAAGCACAATGTGCGCGTGTGGCATCCGTTAGTCTCGCGAGACCACGGATCTGCGCCTGGATGTATACTATCAATCTCTCGCGTGAGAGTGAGTGACATCACCACCTTGAGTGATCTTAGATCAGCTTAACTGATCTGAGGTCAGCAACGGCAAGACATTGATAATGAACGAATAAGCAGAAGTGTAGAGTGGATCTGAGAGAGTTTTTAACTTTATTGCTGCGTGGGTGCTATGGTAATTGGGGGCGCTGTTTCACTAGATCAGCTGGAAAAACAAGCTGTGTTCAAAACTATACAGAGAAAGCAAAGCAGCTGCAGTTAATTTCTTGGTGGTGCTATGGTGGGGCTACTGCAATTTTTGCTGGACCTTAGTGGGGCCCCTACTCCCGCATATTGATAGTGGCTCCTTGACGCCTGCAAATTATATACAATATTCCCGAAATGATTTTTTTGAGAGCCAGTGAGTAAGAGGGGGAGGGGGTGGGGTAGAGGTAGAGGGAGAGGGAGAGGGGGAGGGAAAGGGAGAGGGAGAGAGAGGGAGGGAGGGAGAGAGAGGGGGAGAGAGAGAGAGAGAGAGAGAGAGAGAGAGATGGGGAGGGAGGGGGAGAGAGAGGGGAGAGGGGAAGAGGGGGAAGAGAGGGGGAGAGGGGTGGAGACGGAGATGGGGGGAGAGAGAGAGAGAGAGAGAGACTGAGAGCGAATCATAGGGGTCAAAAATAATGACAGTGTTGCTCGCTGCACTGTTTGCAACAATGACTTTTCTGTTGCCCATGGTGGGTTAAATGACTGTAAAAGACATGGTGTGGTGAGTTTAACAGGTGTCATTTGTTCATTAGCATAGCTAACGTTATTTAAACTAGCTGGCTCGCTGCTAAGGAGCTACTCTATTGATGTCCTACGTGATGAGGCCAAATTCCCTGTAGTTAGAGGAAGGAGGAATTCACTTCCCAGCTTCTCACTTCATCCACCCACCTACCTTACCCCTCACCTGGCTTCATCTGGTCAGCCAGCCTGTCCTCCTTCTCCTCCACCCACCTTATTATTCTGGCTTCTTTTTCCTTCCATTTCAATGCTGATGAAGGGTCTTGGCCTGAAACACTGACTGTTTATTCCTCTCTGTAGATATTGCTGACCTGCTGAGTTCATGCAGCATCGTGTGTGTTATTATATCTACTACCTGTTGTATAACAAAAAAGTTTCCCCTCAGGTTCTTATTAAGCTTTTTACTCACCCCTGCACTATTTTTCCATTCCCCATTCTGGTTCCCCTCTCACCCATTCTACTCTCCTCACCTCCCTCTGGGTCCCCTCCTCCTTCCCTTTCTTCCATGGTCCACTCTCCTCTCCTATCAGATTCCTTCTTCTTCAGCCCTTTACCTTTTCCACCCATCTGCTCATTTATTCCAGTTTCTTTCCCCTTCCTTTCCAGTCCTGATGAAAGGTCTCCACCTGAAACATCGGCTGTTTACTCCTCTCCATTGATACTGCCTGACCTGTGAGGTCCTGCGGCATTTTGTGTGTGTGAATATGATTTTGCAGAATCTCTTGTAGAGCCAGTTACCAGAGTCAGTGGATGAGGCAAACACATTAGATACATCTAAGAACGATGTGGACAGGTATATGGATGTCAGGAATTTAGAGGTATGTCGACTAGGTGTCGTGTTAGGGTAGCTATTAGCACAATGCCATTACCCCCTGGGGCACCGGAATTCAATCTCAGCGTCCTCTGTAGTCCTCCCCATGGAATTAATAAAAATTATTTATTTTATAAATATACTTTTAAAACATGGTGAGAAATGGGATTAGATTGAATATATTCAAGGAAGGTTAGTTAGGAAGGTTCAATCATTAGGTATTAATATGGAAGTAGTAAAATGGATTCAGCAGTGGCTGGATGGGAGACGCCAGAGAGATGTGGTGGATAACCGTGTGTCAGATTGGAGATCGGTGTGTAGCGGTATGCCTCAGGGATCTGTACTGGGTCCAATGTTGTTTGTCATATATGTTAATGATCTGGATGATGGGGTGGTAAATTGGATGAGTAAGTATGCAGATGATGCTAAGATAGGTGGAGTTGTGGATACTGAATTAGGTTTTCAAAGCTTGCAGAGAGATTTAGGCCAGTTAGAAGAGTGGGCTGAAAGATTGCAGATGAAGTTTAATGCTGATAAGTGTGAGGTGCTACATTTTGGTAGGACTAATCACAATAGGACATACATGGTAAATGGTAGGGCATTGAGGAATGCAGTAGAACAGAGTGATCTGGGAATAATAGTGCATGGTTCCCTGAAGGTGGAATCTCATGTGGAGAGAATGGTGAAGAAAGCTTTTGGTCTGCTGGCCTTTATAAATCAGGGCATTGAGTATAGGAGTTGGGATGTAATGTTGAAATTGTACAAGGCATTGGTGAGGCCAAAATTGGAGTATTGTGTACAGTTCTGGTCACCGAATTATAGGAAGGATGTCAACAAAATTGAGAGTGTGCAGAGGAGATTTACTGGGATGTTGCCTGGGTTTCATCTCCTAAGTTACAGAGAAAGGTTGAACAAGTTAGGTCTTAGTTCTTTGGAGCATAGAAGGTTGAGGGGGGACTTGATAGAGGTATTTAAAATTATGAGGGGGATTGATAGAGTTGACGTGGATAAGCTTTTTCCATTGAGAATGGGGGAGATTCAAACAAGAGGACATGAGTTGAGAGCTAAAGGGCAAAAGTTTAGGGGTAACATGAGGGGGAACTTCTTTACTCAGAGAGTGGTAGCTGTGTGGAATGGGCTTCCAGCAGAAGTGGTTGAGGCAGGTTCGATGTTGTCGTTTAAAGTTAAATTGGATAGATATATGGACAGGAAAGGAATGGAGGGTGATGGACCGAGTGCAGGTCAGTGGGACTAGGTGAGAGTAAGAGTTCGGCATGGACTAGAAGGGTCGAGATGGCCTGTTTCCATGCTGTAATTGTTATATGGTTATATGGATATATATCTTGGCTGGTATGAACAACTCAAGATGACAGATTTTTTTTTTCTTAAAGATCTTTCATTCCAGCCCGTAATTTGTCATTCCTCCTTTCTGCAGATCACTGGCCAGAGCAGGTTCAGTCCTTTCCCACCTACATCCATAGCACTCCACATGCCCTCAATCTTCTTGACAACTTTCAATTCCCTGACCCTGATTGCCTTGTTTTCACCATGGATGTCCAGTTCCAATACACTCCTATTCCCCATCAAAAAGGCCTTAAAGTTCTCTGCTTCTTTCTCGACAACAGACCTGACCAGTTCTCCTCCATCTGGCAGAAATGGTCCTCACCCTCAACAATTTCTCCTTTGGTTCTTCCCACTTACTGTAAACTCAAGGAATAGCCATGGGCCCCAACTGTACCTGCCTTTTTGTTGCCTACATAGAACAGTCCATCTTCCAGCCTTCCATGGTAATTTTCCCAACTCTTTCTGTGCTACACTGACAACTGCATTGTGCTGCTTTATTCGCCAATGCTGAGCTTGTCAATTTCAACTGAGCTTGCAACTTTGCCTGCAACTTCCACCCTGACCTGAAATTCACTTGATCCATTCTGACACCTCTCTCCCCTTTTTCTCAATCTTTCTGTCTCCATCTCTGGAGACAAACTGTTTACCAACTACCAACATATAAACTGGACCTTCAACGTGATGGGACCAGAGTGCCAGAACAGATAGTGGAGTAGTTGTGGAGAAAGATTTCGTTAAGCCTGCATACAAGGTCTGGCATCAAAGTTTGAGTGGACTGAGACTAACGTTCTGAGCTGCATATATTTCAATGTAAGGAATTTTATAGGAAAGGCAGATGAGCTCCAGACATGGATCGACACCTGGAATTATGACATTGTAGCCATTAGAGATACTCAGTTGCAGGAGGGGCAGCTCTATGTTCTGGGTTTCCATTGCTTTAGATGTGATAGAGCAAGAGGGATTAAAGAGGGAGGGGAGGCACTAATAGGGAAACATGCCAGGACAGACTGATCCTCTGGTGAGGCTTTATGCGTAGAACTGAGGAATAAGAAAGCTACAACCATGTTAATGGGATTATATTATGAACCACTCAACAGGCTGAGGTACTAAGAGGAGCAAATTTGTACAGATCGCAGACTATGCAGGAAACTTAAGGTTGTGATAGTTCTAAATTTTAAGTTTCCACATATTGACTGAGACTTCCATACTGTAAAGGACTGGATGGGATAGAGTTTGTTGTATGTGTTCAGGAACGTTTCCTTCCTCAGTGCGTAGGATAAATAACGTTCACGAAGGAGCGGAGGGTTTGTCTATGATGGAGTTTGAAGGAAAGAATACCTCCACTATGGAACTTGAAATTGAGAGGGCCCATCGTGCGCTCGTCCAGAGGCCTACTGAAGACAGAGAAGATAAGCCACGCTCAATAGTAATTGGATTCCTTCGATACAATACCAAGGCGGAGATCCTACGAAGGGCCTAGGGTAAGAAGAGGGTGTTTTTGAATGGGAAATTAATATATTTCGATCAAGATCACCCTCCGGCGGTCCTGCAGAAACATAAAGAATACTCTGCAGTAAAGCGAATATTAAAGCAAGGAAAGATTAGATTCCAAACTCCGTACCCTGCTGAACTGCGGCTCTTTTATGAAGATGGTATGCAACTGTATCAGACAGTGGAAGAGGCGACTACAGACATGAGGAACAGAGGGCTGCCTGTCAGTGTAGTCAAACCGAGGGAAAGCCTGGCTGAGCAGTTATCCCGATCTGCTTGGGAAACAGTAAGAGAACCAAGAAAGCAGGGGACGGGAGGAGGGCGAGAGAAGAATAGCAGGAAGAGACTGTGAGTTTTCTGAAGACAGCCCTCACCCCCTCCAGAACAGCCATAAGGTTTGACTAACTTTAAAAGTGTTGATAAGATACAGAAGCAAAAATAGACGGTGCTATAACTCTTTCAAGAAATACTTATTATAATGTGGATTTTATATCACTCAATTTTTTAAATTACATAGTGTTCTATGTTCTATTCACTAGAATAGTGCAGTACAGTACAGGCCCTTCGGCCCACAATGTTGTGCTGACCCTTAAACCCTACCTCCCATATAACCCCCCCACCTTAAATTCCTCTATATACCTGTCTAGTAGTCTCTTAAATTTCACCAGTGTATCTGCCTCCACCACTGACTCAGGCACTGCATTCCACGCACCAACCACTCTCTGAATAAAAAACCTTCCTCTAATATCCCCCTTCAACTTCCCACCCCTTACATTAAAGCCATGTCCTCTTGTACTGAGCAGTGGTGCCCTGGAGAAGAGGCGCTGGCTGTCCACTCTATCTATTCCTCTTAATATCTTGTATACCTCTATCATGTCTCCTCTCATCCTCCTTCTCTCCAAAGAGTAAAGCCCTAGCTCCCTTAATCTCTGATCATAATGCATACTCGCTAAACCAGGCAGCCTTCTGGTAAATCTCCTCCGTACCCTTTCCAATGCTTCCACATCCTCCCTACAGTGAGGCGACCAGAACTGGACACAATACTCCGGGTATGGCCTAACCAGAGTTTTATAGAGCTGCATCATTACATCGCGACTCTTAAACTCCATCCCTCGACTTATGAAAGCTAGCACCCCATAAGCTTTCTTAACTACCCTGTCCACCTGTGAGGCATGTACCCCGAGATCCCTCTGCTGCTCCACACTACCAAGTATCCTGCCATTTACTTTGTACTCTGCCTTGGAGTTTGTCCTTCCAAAGTATACCACCTCACACTTCTCCGGGTTGAGCTCCATCTGCCACTTCTCAGCCCACTTCTGCATCCTATCAATGTCTCACTGCAGTCTTCAACAGTCTTCTACACTATCCACAACACCACCAACCTTTGTGTCGATTGCAAACTTGCCAACCCACCCTTCTACCCCTACATCCAGGTCGTTAATAAAAATCACGAAAGACAGAGGTCCCAGAACAGATCCTTGTGGGACACCACTAGTCACAACCCTCCAATCCGAGTGTACTCCCTCCACCACGACCCTCTGCCTTCTGCAGGCAAGCCAATTCTGAATCCACCTGGCCAAACTTCCCTGGATCCCATGCCTCCTGACTTTCTCAATAAGCCTACCATGTGGAACGTTGTCAAATGCCTTACTAAAATCCATGTAGATCACACCCACTGCACTACCCTCATCTATATGCCTGGTCACCTCCTCAAAGAACTCTTATCAGGCTTGTTAGACACGATCTGCCCTTCACAAAGCCATGCTGACTGTCCCTGATCAGACTATGATTCTCTAAATGCCCAGAGATCCTACCTCTAAGAATCTTTTCCAACAGCTTTCCCAGCACAGACGTAAGGCTCACTGGTCTATAATTACCCAGGCTATCCCTACTACCTTTTTTGAACAAGGGGACAACATTCGCCTCCCTCCAATCCTCCGGTACCATTCCCGTGGACAACGAGGACATAAAGATCCTCGCCAGAGACTCAGCAATCTCTTCCCTCGCCTCGTGGAGCAGCCTGGGGAATATTCCGTCAGGCCCCGGGGGCTTATCCGTCCTAATGTATTTTAACAATTCCAACACCTCCACTCCCTTAATATCAACATGCTCCAGAACATCAACCTCACTCATATTGTCCTCACCTTCATCAAGTTCCCTCTCATTGGTGAATAGCGAAGAGAAGTATTCATTGAGGACCTCGCTCACTTCCACAGCCTCCAAGCACATCTTCCCACCTTTATCTCTAATCGGTCCTACCTTCACTCCTGTCATCATTTTGTTCTTCACATAACTGAAGAGTGCCTTGGGGTTTTCCTTTACCCTACTCGCCAAGGCCTTCTGATGCCCCCTTATTGCTCTCCTCAGCCCCTTTTAAAGCTCCTTTTTTGCTACCCTATATTCCTCAATCGACCCATCTGATCCTTGCTTCCTAAACCTCACTAATGCTGCCTTCTTCCACCTGACTAGATTTTCTACCTCACTTGTCACCCATGGTTCCTTCACCCTACCAGTCTTTATCTTCCTCATCGGGACAAATTTATCCCTAACATCCCGCAAGAGATCTCTAAACATCAACCACATGTCCATAGTACATTTCCCTGCAGAAACATCATCCCAATTCACACCCGCAAGTTCTAGCCTTATAGCCTCATAATTTGCCCTTCTTCAATTAAAAATTTTCTTGTCCTCTCTGGTTCTATCCTTCTCCATGATAATGTTAAAGGCCAGGGAGTGATGGTCACTGTCCTCCAGATACTCACCCACTGAGGGATCTGTGACCTGAGCCGGTTTGTTACCTAATACTAAATCTAGTATGGCATTCCCCCTGGTCGGCCTGTCAACATATTGTGACAAGAATCCATCCTGGACATACTTAACAAACTCTGCCCCATCTAAACCATTGGAACTAATCAGGTGCCATTCTGTATTAGGGAAGTTAAAGTCATCCATGATAACAACCCTGTTATTTTTGCACCTTTCCAAAATCTGCCTCCCAATCTGTTCCTCCGTATCTCTGCTGCTACCAGGGGGCCTATAGAATACTCCCAATAGAGTAACTGCTCCCTTCCTGTTCCTGACTTCTACCCATACTGACTCAAAAGAGGATCCTGCTACATTACCCACCCTTTCTGTAGCTGTAAGAGTATCCCCAACCACTAATGCCACCCCTCCTCCCCTTCCCCTCCCCTCTCTATCCCTTTTAAAGCACTGAAATTCAGGAACATTGAGAATCCATTCCTGCTCTGGTGCCAGCCAAGTCTCTGTAATGGCCACTACATCATAATTCCATGTATGTATCCAAGCTCTCAGTTCATCACCTTTGTTCCTGATGCTTCTTGCATTGAAGTACACACATTTTAGCCCTTATACCTTACTACCTTTACACCCTTTATTCTGCTTCTCTTTCCTCAAAGCCTCTTTATATGTTAGATCTGGCTTTACTCCATGTACTATACTTCCAGTTCCCGCATGACCTTTATCTTCCTCCACCTCATTATCTGCTCTAACACTCTGGTTCCCCTCCCACTGAAAATCTAGTTTAAACCCCCCGGAACAGCACTAGCAAACCTTCCCGCAAGGATGCTAGTCCCCCTCCAGTTCAGGTGCAACCCGTCCTGTAGGAACAGGTCCCACCTTCCTTGGAACAAGGCCCAATTGTCCAGAAACATGAAGCCCTCCCTCCTGCACCAACTCCTTAGCCACGTATTTAGCTGCATTATCTTCCTATTTCTAGCTTCACTAGCATGTGGCACGGGTAGCAATCCTGAGATTGCAACCCTGGAGGTCCCGTCCTTCAAGTTTGCACCTAACACCCTAAACTCTCTTTGCAGGACCTCCTCCTTCTTCCTATCCATGTCATTGGTCCCTACACGAACCACGACATCTGGCTGCTCACCCTCCTTCCTGAGAATACCGAGAACTCGATCCGAGATATCGCGGATCCTGGCACCAGGGAGGCAACAGACCATCCGGAATTCTTGATCTCTGCCACAGAACCTCCTATCTGTCCCCCTAACTATTGAATCCCCTATCACTACTGCTCTCCTCTTTTCCCTCCTTCCCTTCTGAGCTGAGGGTCCAGTCTCAGTGCCAGAGACGCAACCACTGCAACTTGTCCCTGGTAGGTCCTCCCCACCAACAGTATCCAAAACGGTATACTTATTATTGATGGGAACGGCCACAGGGGTGCTCTGCTCATTCTGTCTATTCCCCTTTCCTCTCCTGACAGTCACCCAGCTACCTGCCTCCTGACTTTTAGGGGTGACTATCTCCCTGAAACTCCTGTCTATTTCTACCTCCGCCTCATGCATCAGCAAGGGAGATGAGGCTGAGTACAGGGCTACGGTAGGAAACTTTGTCACATGGTGTAAGCAGAATTACCTGCAGCTTAATGTGAAAAAGACTAAGGAGTTGGTGGTAGACCTGAGGAGAGCTAAGGTACCGGTGACCCCTGTTTCCATCCGGGGGGTCAGTGTGGACATGGTGGAGGATTACAACCTGGGGATACGAATTGACAATAAACTGGACTGGTCAAAGAGCACTGAGGCTGTCTACAAGAAGGGTCAGAGCCGTCTCTATTTCCTGAGGAGACTGAGGACCTTTAATATCTGCCTGACGTTGCTGAGAATGTTCTACGAGTCTGTGGTGGCCAGTGCTATCATGTTTGCTGTTGTGTGCTGGGGCAGCAGATTGAGGGTAGCAGACTCCAACAGAATCAACAAACTCATTCGTAAGGCCAGTGATGTTGTGGGGATGGAACTGGACTCTCTGACGGCGGTGTCTTAAAAGAGGATGCTGTCTAAGTTGCATGCCATCTTGGACAATGTCTCCCATCCACTACATAATGTACTGGGTGGGCACAGGAGTACATTCAGCCAGAGACTCATTCCACCGAGATGCAACACAGAGCATCATAGGAAGTCATTCCAGCCTGTGGCCATCAAACTTTACAACTCCTCCCTTGGAGGGTCAGACACCCTGAGCCAATAGGCTGGTCCTGGACTTATTTACTGGCATAATTTACATTTTACTATTTAACTATTTATGGTTTTTATTACTATTTATTATTTATGGTGCAACTGTAACGAAAACCAATTTCCCCCGGGATCAATAAAGTATGAGTATGACTATGAACGACCCGAAGTTCATCCAGCCCCAACTCGGTTTGTCAGGAGCTGCAGCTGGATGCACCTTTTACAGGTGTAGTCATCAGGGACAATTGTGCTCGCCCTGTCTTCCCGCATACTGCAAACGGAGCACTCGACTGCCTTAATTGCTGCCTCCATTACCTACTCCTAAGTTAATTAGAATAATTAAAGGAACTTACCTGGCCTTACCTCACTGGGAGCAAGCTCGTCCTCAGCCTCTGCATGCCGAAGCCTCTCAAGCCAAAGCTTTTCTACTCTGTCTCCCACTACTCCGTCGCCTGCTACGCCATCGCCTGCTCCATTAATCTGCTCGCTTTTTAAACTCTCCCGCTGTCTCACAGGCCAACCTTCACGCGCTCGTGCAGTCGTGCCCCGTTCAAACTGCCAAAGAAATAACCCAACTTTCATTCATTCACTCCTTTTTCCCCACCTAAATGAGAATATATATATATGGGAGCAACACACAGGGAAATCTTTTCTGTGTAATGGGCATAGACTTGTTCACTTACTTTTATGGGTATTGTAATGGGAGCCCCAACTCACAGGGAGGAGGGGCTATCCCCCACGGCTAGATGTTTCCTCCAGTTCAAGCCAGGGTCATCTACTAGAGACCTCAGCCTTGCAATCACACCTTCGTTGCCTTTTTTATTATTCGCATTTCTTGGTTCTTATTTGTAGATTGATTAAGTTTTATTCTGCTAATTTCAATGATATATTGACAGATAAGTACACACGACTAAGGACAAAGTAAAATTCATTTCTTTTAATGTCAATGGGCTGTTAAATCCGATCAAACGCAGTAAAATTCTATCCAAAATGAAAAAAGAACAAGCCCATCTAGTATATTTGCAGGAAATTCACTTAAGTGATAATGAGCATGGAAAATTAAAGAGAATGGGTTTCACTAATTTGTTTTTCTCCTCATATAAATCAGGACATAGGAGAGGCGTTGCTATTCTCATCTCAAGCAAGCTAAATTTTGAAAAAAGTATTCGAAATGGGAGATAAGGAGGGCAGGTATATTCTGGTAAGGGGTAATATGGGTGGAAATCCAGTTACTTTATTGAATCTATATGCACCCCCAGGAAGTGGTATTAGTTTCTTCCAGAAAATTCCTAACATTATGGTAACGGAAACAGGTGGTCTCTTGGTATGTTGGGGAGACTGAAATTTACAATCACAACCAATGTTAGACTCTTCCAATGGAAAAACCTATGAAACAAAATCCTTACATAAGAGAGTTAACACTCTTTTTGAGGATGTTGGTTTAATTGATATATGGAGGGACCTTTTCCCCGACAGAAGGGATTACACTCATTATTCTGCCCGCCCCCCCCCCATTCTGTATATACAAGAATAGACTATTTCATGACATTTGGAAAAGACAAAGACAAAATAAACACCTGTGGAACTGGGACAATAGATGTAAGTGACCAGACACCTATACATTTATCTGTTGATTTTGACCTACAACCAAAGAATACTATTTGGAAACTAAATTCAAGTCTACTCAATGATCCCTACTTTAAGGAACAAATTAAAAAAGAAATGGGTCTTTACTTCAAATTCAATGATAATGGAGAGGTTTCACCTCCCATTCTACGGGATACTCTGAAGGCAGTCTTAAGAGGGAAAATTATAGCAATATCTTCATTTAAGAAAAAAAATGAGGAATAAAACATTAGAGGAATTACAAAATAGGCTGAAGGAACTAGAAAAAAAACACAAATTGAATTTGGCACAGGATACATTAGAGGAAATTTTAAAAATTAGGAATGAAATTAATAGTTTGGCTACTCAAGAAATCAGAAAAAATTTAATGTTTCTGAAACAGAGACATTATGAAAGTGGATCTAACTCTATGAAAGTACTGACGTGGAAACTGACGAAAAAGATAGTAAAAAATACAATTCATAGAATTAGGGATCCACGGACAAAAATGATAAAAAAAAAGCTAAGTAAAATTCAAGAAACTTTTGAAGTGTTTTACGAAACTCTATATTCCAAAGTTTCAGGGGGAAGCATAACCCAAATTGACACTTTCCTGAATTCTCTAGAGTTACCGACTTTAACCGAAGAACAAAATAGAACGATGACTGCTGACATAACTGAAGCTGAACTAAAAACTACAATTGGTAGGCTTAAATTAAGCAAGTCACCAGGATCAGATGGATATACGGCAGAGTGTTATAAAGAGTTTAAAAATGAGTTAATCCCTGTTTTACTTCCCACACTGAACTGGGCTCTCAAAAAGGCACAAATGCCACCCAGCTGGAAGGAAGCGATAATCTCAGCTATACCGAAAGAAGGCAAGGATAAAATGGAATGTGGGTCATTTAGACCAATATCCGTTCTTAATGTAGATTATAGATTATTTACCTCCATCATGGCCAAATGATTAGAAGAGTTTCTACCCATACTGATACATAAGGATCAGACAGGTTTTATACAACAACACCAAACACAAGACAATATACAAAGGACACTTCGCATTTCATATACAAAAAAAATCTCAGCAATAGTGATAGGCGTGGACGCTGAAAAGGTATTTGATTTGGTTAAATGGAATTTTCTTTGGTTTCCATGACACAATTATTAAAACTATACAGGCAGTATATGACAACCCTACTGCTAGGATTAAAATCAATGGATATTTATCAAATAGTTTTACCCTAGAAAGGGACACGAGATGGGGTTGTGCATGGTCACCGCTACTCTTCGCATTATAGCTGGAACCATTAGCTCAATACATCAGACAAAATGAAGATATCAGGGGAATTACTATTAAAGGGACAGAGCATAAATTGGCCTGTTACACAGATGACATTTTGATCTATCTAGGACAACCAACATACTCTTTACCTAAATTGATGCAATCCTTTGAACAATATGGTCAATTATCAGGATACAAGATCAACATAGATAAAACCCAATTACTTTCATATAACTATAGCCCACCAAGAGAAATTAAAAGTAGATATCCCTGGGCATGGCAAACAGATTCTTTCAAATATTTGGGTATCATTATGCCAAAAGATTTGGCAAAATTATCAGAATATAATTATCAGCCTATATATAAAAAAAATTAAGGAAGATATAACAAGATGGAACCTAATTCCTTTCTTTAGTCTCAGCTCAAGGATTGAATCTATTAAAATGAATATATTGCCCAGACTATGACAGGTATGCCCCGCTTTTCGAACGTTCGCTTTATGAAACCTCACTGTTACGAAAGACCTACATTAGTTCCCTGTTTTCGCTAACAGAAGGTGTCTTCACTGTTACGAAAAAATCATTGCGCACCCCGAGCAGCCACTCTCCCCCAGATTCGGAACTGCAATCTCGCCAGCATTGCTTAAACACGTGCCTGTGAGCAGCCGTTCGCAAGATGAGTTCTATGGTATCGGAAAAGCCTAAAAGAGCTTGTAAGGGTGTTACACTTACCGTAAAACTAGACATAATTAAGCGTTTTGATCGCGGAGAACAAAGTAAGGACTAAGTGAGTTTGGTTTGTGGAAGCTGACGAAGATGATGTTGAAGAGGTTTTGGGATCCCATGACCAAGAACTGATAGATGAAGAACTGATGCAGTTGGAAGAGGAAAGGATAACAATCGAAACCGAATGAGTAATGATAAAGTACGACTTTAATTTTGAAAGGGTACGTCGGTTTAGGGGATATTTGCAGGATGGGTTGAGTGCTTACAAAGAACTGTATGATAGAAAAATGCGCGAGGCTCAGCAGTCAAGCAAGCCTTCCACATCAGCCACAGCAGATGACTAACCTGGACCTTCGATATCGAGGCGGGCAGTCATTGGAGAAGATGAGCTGCCTGCTCTAATGGAAACAGACAACGAGATGACACCCCAGTGTCCCACCACCCCAACCCTCGGGCTGCGGACAGATACCGATTTGCGGAGAATGCAGCAGCAGCCGGGAGACACACAGCACATCTTTAAGAAAAAAGCCGAAATAAACATGCTAATTAATTAGGTCCCGCCCAACACGTAATTGTCGGCCCAGATCAGAGGTGATTGGTAATTGAGTTAATTTATTTGTTGTGACAGGAAATGGAGGAATTTACTTTTATTACCCAGCTGGCTGGCTTGATGGACCACCTTCCTATTGGAATGAGACTCTTCATTTCCATGACAGCAGAGGATGGCAACAGGAATTGCGATGAACTTTGAATCTCCTAAACTACCCCACCACCCAGTAAGTGCCAAAAGCTTCAAGAGGTATACAAAACTATCTTTTAAATGGTATTTTTAAATATGTAAATTATAAACACAAATCATGATACTTTGATTCTGACCACACCGGAGATGTATGTTTACATGATATTGAGATATTGATTCTGGAGTATGAGCACTTTGAACATTTGGAACAGAGACCTGAAAATTGGGTCCATCATTAACTCCCCGCCTCTCTCCCAAATCGAGACCTTAACTAAAAATCCAGTACAGTATTGTCTTTTGCTTTTCCAACAGTTCCATGCAGTGGTTACAAATCCTTGCCAAACAAGTCAGTTCCGTGCTGCCGTCTGTCCAGTTCCTTCAGTGTAAGATTTCAGAGTCAGATCCATTTTACAGTTGCAAGCAAAAGAACTCTACATCCGGACCCACATTTGAACTGCCTCCAAGGAATCTTGCTGATTTGGGGATACATTTCAGGTTCCATTATATTGGACTTATCGGTCATCACAGCCCTCATCAATGTTTTCATAATGAAAGTTGAAAATTCTAGAAATGTATTCCAATTGGTCTGACAGACTCACTCCCAGCACTGAGACAGATTATAATTTTTTTTACATATACATTCCCTTCCTCTGGTGCACCTCCTTTTCCTTTTCTCCAGTGGTCCACTCTTCTCTCCCATTCAATTCCTTCCTTCAGCCCTTCACCTCTTCCAGCTGTCACCTCCCTCCTTACTTCATCCTCCTCCCCACGCACTCACCCGAACTTGCCTATCGCCTGCCAGCTTGTACTCCTTCCCCACTTTCTGGCTTCTACCCCTTCCTTTCCAGTCTCGATGGATGGTGTTGGCTGTTGTACTCCCCTCCACAGATGCTCTCTGACCTGCTGAGTTCCTCCAGCACCGTGTTTTGTGTTGCTCTGGATAAAAATGTAGATGGGTGGGTGAGTTATTTTACAGACAACACAAAGATTGGAGCGGTGGATAGTGTAGCATGTTGTCGAAAGGATACAGCAGGAGATAGACCTGTTATGAGTGGAGAAATGGCAGGTGGAACTTAATCTGGACAAATGTGAGGTGTTGCTTTTTGGAAAATCAAATATAAGGGGAAGGTGTGTAGTTAACACCAGGACCCTTAACAGCATTGATATACAGAGGGACCTTTGGTCCAAATGCAAAACTTCCTGAAAGTGATCATGCAAGTAGATAGGATGGTAAAGGTGTATTGAATGCTTGCCTTCACTAGTTGGAAAACTGAGTATAAGAGGAAATCATGGCGCAGACGTATGAGGTCATCACTTTAAAATAGATGAGGAGGAATTCCTTTTGCCACTGCCACAGAAGTGAAGATTGGTACGTTCTTGATTAGTTAGGGCATCATCTCACGCAGATGGTAAACCCCCAGCGCCGCCAACTTGGCGAGGCAGCATCCCGGAAGCTTCCGACCACAGTCTGACTCCGAGTCCGTCCGAAAAACTCCGAGCCTCCGACCACCTATTTGACACCGAGCACTGAGCACCACCTCTGCCGAGCGTTTCGACCCCGGCCCCGGCAACAGGAGATACGCAAAGCCGAGGATTTGGGGCCTTCGTCTCCGGAGATTCTCGATCGCACAGTAGCAGCGGCAGCGAAGCAGGCATTTCAGAAGTTACTCCAGATGTTCCTCTGCACTTCACGGCTGTCCCCATCAAATCCGGATTGATGCACGGCACCCCTAGTTACACATATCGATATTCATACGGAATGGCCGCGCGCTGCGTCGCGCCGCCATCTTCTCCTCCCTCCCACCTTTACATTTATTACATTTTTTGTAATAAACCATGATTTAAGCACCATAGCAAAGGCCAGTGCTTTCCCTTTCACAACACAGAAAGGCAGCCATCCGTTTCTCAATACGTACTCATCAAAAAGGAAGGAGCTGCTGATTAAAGCGGGTCTCTGGCCCAGACCAGGTGACCAGTTGCACCTGCGGAGGACGGTACTTACGGCAGTACCTATACAATGCAAAGGGGGTAGAGGCTGAAGACTCTTGAATGAGCAGAACAAATGCAAGTGACCTGCTCACCACCCTGTGGACTGAACAAAATGCACTGCCTCTGTAGTGGGACCTTGGGTAGGCTGCCCTTCGACCGATTACTGTGGCTGCACTTTACAACCACTCCATGCAATAACAGGGTTAAAAAACAAGAGCATTTTACAAGGTTATTAGTAATAGCCCTGAGTCAAAAACCAAACAGCTCGCACCAGTGTGCAGAAATAGCACATTTCACAATGCATATTCCTACTTCAGACATACCAGCAAGATCATTGAATGTGCTTTCAGCTTCTTTTAAGAGTGATTCAGCATGGGACCAGGCCCTTCAATCCAACACATCTATGCCCACAACAAGCTAGTTCCATTTGCCGATGTTTAGCCCACATCCTTCTGAACCAGGAGTTCCCAACTGTTATTACCCTACCCATTAACCAAGGGGTCCATGGACCCTAGGATGGGTGCACTTGCTCTAAACAATTCCAATCCACACACTTATCCAAATGTTAACATACCTACTTCCTCTGGCACCTCATTCCAACCCCAGTGAAGAAGTCACCTCTCAGGTCACTTTTAAATCCTTCCCCTCACCTTAAACCTTTCCTTCTAGATTTTGGCAAGGGAAAGGTGGTTACATGGAAACTGCCTATGTTCCAAATGAGCGGAGGCAATGGGCTGACATCGACTCAGTTACAGTGACAATTACAATAGTTTTAAAGTAGGCTTTGGAATCCTGGCCTGAGCAACACCAAGTGTGTTTCTGGACTCTCAGTGTTAGCTAATGAAAAGTTCCTGCTGTGTATGCAAAGAGCCCCAGAATATGTAGGGTTCCTGCTGGTGCCATTTTCCAGGGTTTTCTGCTGGGCTTGGACCATTAGTCATGGATGTAATACAAACACAGATACATCCAACACTGGCATCAAGGATTTCCAGTAATGTAATTTTGGAGATGGGAGTTCAATCCAGAAAAGTGTGAAGTGATTCACTTTGGAAGGTCGAACTTGGAGGCTGAGTACAGGATTAATGGTAAGATTCTTAGTGGTGTTAAGGATTCCCTCAACAGGGATCTCATGGTCCATGTCTGTAGATCCCTCAAAGTTGCTGCACAAGTCGATAGGGTTGAATTAGAAGGCGTATAGTGTGTTGGCCTTTATTAGTTGGAGGATTGATTTCAAGAGTTGCGATGTAACGTTGCAGCTCTATAAAATCCTGCTTATTGTGTATTGTGCTCAGTTCTGGTTGCCTGAAAAGGATGTGGAGTTTTTAGATAGAAAACAGAAGAGATGCTGCCTGGATCAGAGAGCTTGCCAAATGAGGACAGGTTGAGTGAGGTAGGGCTTTTCTCTCTGGTGTGAGGGAGGATGAGAAGTGACCTGCTGCAGGTGTACAGCAATGCTAAAGGCATTGAGAGAAAGGACAGGCAGAAATGGCTAATATAAGGGGACTTAATTTTAAGGTGACTGGAGGAAAGTATAGGGGGATGTCAGAGATTGTTTGTTTGTGTGTGTTTTTTTAAACACACTGGTAGGTCCGTGGAATGCCCCATCAGGGTTGGTGGAAGAGGTAGATACATTTGGGATATTTAAGAGACCCTTAGATAAGCACAGGGATGATAGAAAATAGAACATAGAACATAGAATAGTACAGCACAGTACAGGCCCTTCGGCCCACAATATTGTGCCGACCCTCAAACCCTGCCTCCCATATAAGCCCCCACCTTAGATTCCTCCATATACCTGTCTAGTAGTCTCTTAAACTTCACTAGTGTATCTGCCTCCACCACTGACTCAGGCAGTGCATTCCACGTACCAACCACTCTCTGAGTAAAAAACCTTCCTCTAATATCCCCCTTCAACTTCCCACCCCTTACCTTAAAGCCATGTCCTCTTGTATTGAGCAGTGGTGTCCTGGGGAAGAGGTGCTGGCTATCCACTCTATCTATTCCTCTTATTATCTTGTACACCTCTATCATGTCTCCTCTCATCCTCCTTCTCTCCAAAGAGTAAAGCCCTAGCTCCCTTTATCTCTGATCATAAGGCATACTTTCTAAACCAGGTAGCATCCTGGTAAATCTCCTCTGTACCCTTTCCAATGCTTCCACATCCTTCCTATAGTGAGGTGACCAAAACTGGACACAATACTCCAAGTGTGGCCTAACCAGAGTTTTATAGAGCTGCAGCATTACATCGCAACTCTTAAACTCTATCCCTCGACTTATGAAAGCTAACACCCCGTAAGCTTTCTTAACTACCCTATCCACCTGTGAGGCAACTTTCAGGGATCTGTGGACATGTACCCCGAGATCCCTCTGCTCCTCCACACTACCAAGTATCCTGCCATTTACTTTGTACTCTGCCTTGGAGTTTGTCCTTCCAAAGTGTACCACCTCACACTTCTCTGGGTTGAACTCCATCTGCCACTTCTCAGCCCACTTCTGCATCCTATCAATGTCACTCTGCAATCTTTGACAATCCTCTACACTATCTACAACACCACCAACCTTTGTGTCGTCTGCAAACTTGCCAACCCACCCTTCTACCCCTACATCCAGGTCGTTAATAAAAATCACGAAAAGTAGAGGTCCCAGAACAGATCCTTGTGGGACACCACTAGTCACAATCCTCCAATCTGAATGTACTCCCTCCACCACCACCCTCTGCCTTCTGCAGGCAAGCCAATTCTGAATCCACCTGGCCAAACTTCCCTGGATCCCATGCCTTCTAACTTTCTGAATAAGCCTACCGTGTGGAACCTTGTCAAATGCCTTACTAAAATCCACATAGATCACATCCACTGCACTACCCTCATCTATATGCCTGGTCACCTCCTCAAAGAACTCTATCAGGCTTGTTAGACACGATCTGCCCTTCACAAAGCCATGCTGACTGTCCCTGATCAGACTATGATTCTCTAAATGCCCAGAGATCCTACCTCTAAGAACCTTTTCCAATAAAGGGCTATGTAGCAGAGAAAGGAGTAGGTTGATAGGTTGTGGGCTGAAGGGCCTGTACTGCGCTGTGCTCTTCTATGTTATTTCCACGCAGCAGTTCACTGAACGTTAATAGTGAATCCCAATACTCAACGATTAGGACATTTGGAACCAGTTCCTTTGACTAGGTCCTTAATCAGTATATCAATGAGAAGATAGTGAGGCAAGTTCTACACGACGCCAGGAAGTAAGAAACTGCACCATGTGGCACCACACAGACTATCTTAAAAAAACAAACACCAAAAAGCGCTCCAAGAAAAAGAGCAACCAAGAAGTTCCTTACGAGGAAGTAAAATTAAAAGACCCGTCCAGTTGAGGCACAACCTGGAAAACCATCAGAGCACCTTGGAGAGTGGACTGTATGATGCTGGGGTCCAGGGAATGTAAAGGAAATGGAAAAACCTTAAGGCAATAGATGTTTTATCTCCTGTAGTGCCTAGACCAAACTGTTTAACCATATACAGGTAGCTACTCTCCACAGTCAAGGTGTAGTTTACATTTAGTGACTGATGAAGCGTGAACCAGTTCGCTGGTCTGAGAGCGGGAGATCACCTCTCACTGTCACGCTGCAGTTCATGATCACGTATTGCCTCAGGAAACCCTCAACTGGTCAAACCTGCCCCCCTTAACATCCGACTTGCCCAAGCTTCCTTTATGAATTGCATCTGCCTTGCAACGTCTGCCCAGCTCCCTCACAAGGCAGGCAAACTGCAGGCTCAGAGCACAACATATGGTCTGCTCAAGATGTAGATCAGGAATCAGGAACTCTTTTCAGTATTTTGCAGCAAATTGACTTCAGCCCAGGTTTGGCTTGGAACAATAAATGCTGCAGACCGCAGCCCAGAGTAGTTCCAAGCTGTACCTAGAATACATCTCGGCAGTCCCAGGCCCCGGCACAATGCAGTCGATATATTTTTTTGCTTTCTTTATTGATAGTGCTTTGAACTTTAAGGAAAGAGCATAATCCTACATAAAAACTTTATGAAGGCACGCCTACATAAAGAAACAGCACCCTTTGTTTCTACCATTGGGCTGCAACTGTTCCTGGTGTCTAATGAGCAGAGCCTTTAGCTGTCAGCCTCTCCCCGCGGCCTGTGGTCCCCAGTGGGTTGCTGCTCACCCACGCTGCGGCTCAGCAAGCGGTTGATCAACTGGCTGACCTTATGCTGGCCTCGGTAGATGCACCTCAGGTCCCGGGGCAGACAGTAACAGGATGTAAGGTTCAGGTAGCTGAGTTGTGAGCAGCAGCTCACCACCACCCTGGAGAACAGAGAAAGAGAAAAATCAAACCTCTCTCCACAGACCTAAAGCAACAAACAGAAACATTTCCTGAGAGAAGTTACTGAGTATGCCAAAAGGATAATGAATCTCAGGGTTGTATACAGTGATATATATGTACTTTGATCATAAATTTACTTTGAACTTTGATTAGACCACACTTGGGGAGTATTGTGTTCAATTCTGGGTGCCTCAGTAGAGGAAGGATGCGGAAGCTTTAAAGAGGGTGCAGAGGAGATTCACCAGGACACTGTCTAGATTAGAGAGCATGTCACATGAGGCAAGGTCTAGTGAGCGAGGGCTTTTCACTTTGGAGCAAATGAGGATGAGAAGTGACCTGATAAAAGTGTACAAGATGATATCAGGCATAGATCAAGTGGACAGCCAGAGACACTTTCCCAGGAGGAAAGGGCTAATTTGAGGAGGCAAGATTTTCAGGTGATTGGAGAACAGTATTGAGGAATGTCAGGGGTAAGTTTCTTTTAAAAAACAGAGTGGTGGGTGCATGGAATACACTGCCAGGGTGGTGGGGTGGTGGTAGAGGCAGATACATTTGGGAATTTAAGAGCCTCTATGATAGCCACATGAATAAAAGAAAAAAAATTTCGGTGGCTCAGGCACATTGAGTGTGAGTGTCAGTGTTGGAGCGCTACAGACGTCGGGAGAGAGAGAGAAAAAAAAGAGTATAAAAGGAGCAGATTCGGGTAAGGCTGGGCTTTACTGGCAGCACAACGTGATAAGTGTTGGTATCAGAGGCCAAAACAAAACTCAGCTGCAAATAAAATCAAGGGTCAAGCAGAGATGCCAGTACGCCAGTGATAGGAAGGCTTTGGCTTTACGGTTTTCAGTGTACGCATGCAGGCGGAGGCACAGATGAGAAGAAATAGCCTTTTCTTTAGTAGAGAGGAGTCAGGATGGAATGCTCCTCCTGTCAGATGTGGATATTCAGGATACCTGACAGTTTCCCTGACGACTACACCTACAGGAAGTGCACCCAACTTCAGTGTCCAACTGACTGGGCCAAAGAGCTGGAACTGGAGTTGGATGTTCTTGGGATCATTTGGGAGGCTGAAGATATTAAAGCTGACTCTTTTGAAGAGGTAGTCAGACCCAGAGTACAGGCTTCGGACAGTAGATGGGTAACCACCGTGAGGAGTAAGAGGATTAGGAAGTATGTGCAGAGCGTCCTGTGGCCATTGTCCTCAGCAACAAGTATACCTATTTGGATACTGCAAGGGGTTGGGGTGGGGGTGGAGAGACATCCACTGGGGCACAGCAGCAGCAGCCAGGCTGGTGGGTGTGTGGCCGGCTCTGAGGCTCAACAGGGAAGTGTAAAGTCAGGCAGTGCAGTAGTTATAGGGACCCAATAGTTGGGGGGACAGAAAGGAGATTCTGTGGCTTCAAAAGAAACACCAAGATCGTGTGTTGCCTCCCGGTTGCTAGGGTCCAGGACATATCAGAGCATCTGCAAGATATTCTCAATGGGGAGGGTGAACAGCCAGAGGTCCTGTTGCATATTGGCACCAACTACATAGGCAAGGCAGAAAGGGGGAAGAGGTCATACACAGTGAGAATATAGAATTAAGCTACACAGGCCGATTAAGGTGGTTAAAGCGGCTTATGGAACGCTTGCTTTTATTAGTCAAGGCACTGAGTCCAAAAGTCAAGAGGTTATGTTGTAACTTCATAAAACTCTGGTTAGGCCACATGGAGTATTACATACAATTCTGTTTGCCCCACTAGGAAAGATGTTGAGGGTGTAGAAGATGTTTACCAGGACTCTGCCTGGTTTAGAGGGCATGTGCTATCACGACAAGCTAGATAAGTGTATTGTTTTCTCTGGAGCAGCAGAGGCTGTGGGGAGATCTGATAGAAGTTAATAAGATTATAAGGGACTTTGATAGAGTAGACAGAGAGCATCTGTTTCTCAGAATTGAAATGTTTAATACCAGAGGACATGCCTTGAAGGTGAGGGGGTAGGTTCAAACTGGATGTGAGGGGTAAGATTTTTTACTCAGAGTCGTAGATGCTTGGAATGTGCTACCTGGTATGGTGGTAGAGGCAAATACATTAGAGTCTCTTAAGAGATGCTTGGACAGGTACACGGATGTGAGGAAGGTAGAGGCACAGGGCATGCTATATAGGTAGGAGGGATTAGTGTTTGGGTGTTTTTAATCTGCTTTTTAGCTGGTTCGGCAAAACATTGTGGGCTGAAGGGCCTGATCCTGTGTTGTACTCTTCTATGTTTAAAAATGGAGGGCTATATGGAAGAGAAGGGTTAGATTGATCTTCAAGAGCACATTAAAAAGTCACACCACGTCATGGGCTGAAGGGCCTGTACTGTGCTGTGGTGTTCTGTAGTCTCTGTGATATTAACTGGTCTTTTCACACTTCAGATCTAAAATATAGCAAAGGTGAGCACCACACTGATGACTACCTGACAGCATCCAGGGTGACTTTTGTCGCCGCCAGGTTGAGGGAGCGTAGGATGACATTGCCCTCAGTCCCTGCCAGGATTCCCATGGCTAGCTCAAGGTCCTTCCCTCTGTAGAACTGGCCACTGATATCCAACGCCTCCAAAGAGTGTCTCCACTTCAGAGCTATTTGCTGTGAGCCCTGCTTAGCCAGCTGTAGCGTGCTATACTCTAGTCCCAGGAACAACCACGAGAGGTCTGGTGATGGAACAAGCAGAGAGTTTCGTAAGAACCCAAGAGATTCTATAGATGCTGGAAATTATGCTCAGCAGGTCAAGCAGCATCCAAGGAGAGGAATAGTCAACATTTCATGAAGGGTCTTGGCCCAAAATGTTGACTGTTGACTCCTTTCCATACGTGCTGCCTGACCTGCTGAGCTTCAAAAGAAATCACTTTGGCTCGTTAGCCTCAGATGCTATAAGATTGTCAGGGGCAGGCCATTCGGCCCCTCAAGTCTGTTCCACCATTCAGTAAGATCCAACTTTCCTTATGTAAAAAGGAAAAGACTGGTAAAGACAAATGTAGGTCCCCTACAGACAGAAACAGGTGAATTGATTATGGGGAGCAAGGACATGGCAGACCAATTGAATAATTACTTTGGTTCTGTCTTCACGAAGGAGGACATAAATAATCTTCCAGAAATAGTAGGGGACAGAGGGTCCAGTGAGATGGAGGAACTGAGCGAAATACATGTTAGTAGGGAAGTGGTGTTAGGTAAATTGAAGGGATTGAAGGCAGATAAATCCCCAGGGCCAGATGGTCTGCATCCAAGAGTGCTTAAGGAAGTAGCCCAAGAAATAGTGGATGCATTAGTGATAATTTTTCAAAACTCGTTAGATTCTGGACTAGTTCCTGAGGATTGGAGGGTGGCTAATGTAAACCCACTTTTTAAAAAAGGAGGGAGAGAGAAACTGGGGAATTATAGACCGGTTAAGATAACGAACACAATAATAAAAAAACCACAATAAAGATAAATACATAGATGAGGAGAGAGACCGTTCTCCCTACCTTGGCAGGGCAGAAGCTGTAGCGACGCTGGTGTGAGCCGATAACAACCTCGGAGGTCCAAGCTCTGCAGCTTGGTCGACAGGTGCAGCAGCTTTACCAGAACCTCATCTGTGACCAGCGAGCATGAGGTGGCCAAGCACAGCTCCTCCAACTCAGAGAAGCCGACCTCAGGGGAAACGATCGTTGTGGAAACCCTTGGGAACCAGGCCAGATTCAGCAGTCTTAGGACCTGCAGCAAATGACACAATTGGTTAAAGACTGGCGGTAGCTGGTTTACTGCAAAGAGGCAAGTTAACACAGACAGTAACTTCCACATATCAAAGGATTTGAGCACCTGAATCACCCGAGCATAGAAAATCACAAGCCAAGTGCTGCTAAATGGCAGTAACACAATGGGAGCCCTCCTGATCAGTACGGGAGCAAAAAGGCTTGCTTCAATGCAAAGTGATGTGATGCATTTCTACAATATAGGACAACGCAGCACAGGCACAAACTCTTTAGCTTCGATGCAAAGTGATGTGATGCATTTCTACAATATAGGACAACGCAGCACAGACACAAACTCTTTAGCTATCATGGCTATGACAACCACAATACCAAATTAAACTAAACATAATGAGCAATTGAGACTGCTAAACACGAGAAGAGCCCATGGTGTTACAGGAAAGATACTATATAACCATATAACAATTACAGCAGGGAAACAGGCCATCTCGGCCCTTCTAGTCCGTGCCGAACTCTTAGTCTCACCTAGTCCCACCGACCTGCACTCAGCCCATAACCCTATACTAGCATGGACAGAGCAGTGGCTGACTGGCAGGAAGCAAAGAGTGGGAATAAAGGGGGCCTTTTCTGGTTGGCTGTCATTGACTTGTGGTGTTCCACAGAGGTCTGCTTCTTTTCGTATTATATGTTAAGCTGTATGACGCAATTGATCACTTTGTAGCCAAGTTTGTGGACCATACCAAGATAGGCAGAGGGGCAAGTAGTGTTGGGGAATCAGGGAGTCTGCAGAAAGACCTAGACAGATTAGGAGAGTGGGTAAAGAAGTGGAAGATGGAATATAGGGCAGGGAAGTGTATGGTCATGCACTTTGACAGAAGGAACAAAGGTGTAGACTATTTTCTAACTGGAGAGAAAATTGAAACAGCAAAGGTGTGAAGAGACTTGTGCAGATTTCCCTAAAGGTTTACTTTGCAGGTTGAGTCGGTGGTAAGGAAGGCAAATACAATGTTAGCATTCATTTCAAGGGGACTAGAATATAAAAACAAGGATGTAATCCTGAGTCTTTATAATGCATTGGTCAGTTTTGGGCTCCTTATCTGAGAAGGGATGTGCTGGCACTGGAGGGGCTCCAGAGCAGGTTTACGAGAATTATCTCAGAAATGAAAGGGTTAACGTACAAGAAGTGTTTGATGACTTTGGACCTGTACTTGCTGGAATTTGAAATAATTAGGGGAGGGATCTCACTGAAACCTATCAAGTATTGAAAGGCCTTGATGGAGTGAAAGTGCAGAGGATGCTTCCAGTAGTGGAACAGTCCAGGCAGGCTCAGAGAAGAGGGAAGGCACTTCCAAACAGAGAAGAGGTGGAATTTCTTTTGCCAGAGGGTGGTCAATCTGTGGAATTCACTACCATAGAAGGCTATGAAGGTTAAGTCATTGGGTACATTTAAAGTGGAGGTTGATAGTTACTTAATTATTCAGGGTGTCAAGGGTTATGGGGAGAATGCAAGAGACTGGGTTTGAGAGGGAAAATAAATCAGCCGTGAATGAATGGCAGAACAGACTTGATGGGCCAAATTTCCTCATTCTGATCAAGAGCCTGATGGTTGAGGGCTAATAACTGTTCCTGAACTGGTGGTATTTGACATTCTATGCTGGTGGGGGGCGGGGGGGGGGGGGGTTGTTGGCGCGTGGCCAAGTGGTTAAGGTGTTTGTCTGGTGATCTGAAGGTCGCCAGTTTGAGCCTTGGCTGAGGCAGCGTGTTGTGTCCTTGAGCGAGGCACTTAACCACACACTGCTCTGCAACAACACCGGTGCCAAGCTGTATCGGCCCTAGTGCCCTTCCCTTGGACAGCATCGGTGGCGTGGAGAGGGGAGACTTGCAGCATGGGCAAATGCCGGTCTTCCATACAACCTTGCCCAGGGCTATGCCCTGGAAACCTTCCAAGGCACAAATCCATGGTCTCACAAGACTAACGGATGCCTGTTAAAAAATACTGAGGGGGGAGGGGGAAGATGTCTACCCTATATATACTGTATACCCCTTGTAATTTTTGTAACTTCCAACACATGCCAAATGCTGGAGGAACTGAAAGGATAAGGTAGCATCAACAGAGCAGAATAAATGATCAACGTTTCATCTGATGAGGGGTCTCAGCCCAAATGTTATAATTCTATTCCCTTCCATAGATGCTGCCTGACCTGCTGAGTCTCTCCAGCATATTCTTTGTATTGCTCAAGATTTCTAGCACTTGCAGAATCTTTTGTTGCTATAAACTTCAACAGGTCTCCCCTCAGCCTTTGTAGGTGGAACGTACATCGACAGGCAAGGGTGTTCTTTATGAATGAGGGGTCATTGAAAGAGAGTTCAATAGACAGGCAGTAATTTTATTTTCATTAGAAATAAAGCACCTTAACACAAGCCCACACCACCCAATTAGACTCCTGTGACTAATTAACCCACTAACCCATACGTCTTCAGAATATGGGAGGAACCAGAGCACCCAGAGGAAACCCACAATGCTACAGAAACTCCATACAGACAGTGGTGGGAGTTGAACCCGAGTCACTAGCATTGTAATTACATTACACTAACTGCGACGTTACAGTGCCATCACCCTCAACACCCCAAGCACCTGTAGTTTGGGGCAGCCAGTCTGTAGCATCTCAATGCACAACAGGAAGAAGGGATTAGTCTGCTTGATCTCGGAGTTGATCTCCAGTACTCTGAGTTCAGTGCAGCAGCCAGACTAGGAGACAGGAGCACACAGATTAGGTGAATGAAATTGTTAGCAAACTGGACCAAATACCAACCAGCTGCATAAAGACATCAAATAAAACATGGTGATTGTCAGCTAATTGGAAGATTGGATCTCACCTATATCAAAACACCTCTCCAGTAACTTTACAGAGATAGTCCATCGTGGGTAAAGTCCTGGCCACCATTGAGCACATCTGCACAGAGCACTATCGTAGGAAAGCACCATCTATCATCAAGGACCCCCACCATCCAGGGCATGCTCTCTTCTTGCTGCTGCCATCAGGAAGGAGTTACAAGAACCTCAGGACCTTCACCACAAGTTCAGGAACAGTTATTACCCCTCAACCATCAATAAAGCTCTTGAACCAAAGGGGATAACTTCAATCACGCCAATAGTGAACTGTCCCTTCAACCTATGGACTCACTTTCAAGGCCTTTTCATCTCATGTTTTTGATATGTATTATTGTTTTCTTTGTATTTACTGTGAATGCCTGCAAGAAAATTAATCTCAGGGTTGTATATGACGTGTTGGCGTGTGGCCAAGTGGTTAAGGCATTCGTCTAGTGATTTGAAGGTTGCTAGTTCGAGCCTTGGCTGAGGCAGCCTATGTGTCCTTGAGCAAGGCACTTAACCACACATTGCTCTGCGACGACACCGGTGCCAAGCTGTATGGGTCCTAATGCCCTTCCCTTGGACAACATCGGTGGCGTGGAGAGGGGAGACTTGCAGCATAGGCAACTGCTGGTCTTCCATACAACCTTGCCCAGGCCTGCGTCCTGGAAACCTTCCAAGGCACAAATCCATGGTCTCATGAGACTAACGGATGCCATAAATAAATATGATGATATATGTACTTTGATAATAAGTTTACTTTGAACTTTAAATCACCTGTAATCTGATCATATAGATGAAATTCTCCTCTGAAAACATTTGAATAAGATTGTATGTTTCAGAATCAGGTTTATTGTCACTGACACGTTTCCTATACTGGGGGAGTCTAGGACTGAAGGGCACAACCTCAATTTAGAGGGACACCTACTTAGTACAGAGATGAGGAGGAATTTCTTTCGTCAGAGGGTAATGAGTCTGTGGAATTCATTGCCACAGATGGCCATAGAGGCCTAATAATTGGGTACATTTAAAGCGGAAGTGAACTCCACCACGAGTGTCCCAAGCCGACCGCAAAAGGAGGCGGGTTAGGCATGGGGCTAGCAAGCCCATCCTGTGGAGAAAAAAAAAGCAGTGCTACTGAAACACCAACGGAAGCTCTAGAGATTCCATCCCTGGGACAGGAAGGATAAACCAAGAGGCAGGACAGAGAACTCTGGCGAGCTACTGTCAGTGGCCTTTGCCCCAGTAGGGGTGTTGGGGCTTAAGTAAAGCAGAGGTTGGTAGGCTCTTGATGCCTTGACTCAGAAGTTATGGGGAGAAAGCAGGAGAACAGGGTCGAGAGGGATAATAAATCAGCCATGATGGAATGCCGCAGCACCTGCGATGGACCAAGTGGCCTAGTTCTGCTCCGAAGTCTTATCTGATGTGAAATTTGTTGGTTTGCAACAGCAATACAGTGTAAGAACATTTAAAAATATATAAATAACAAAAATAAATAAATAGTACCAACAATAAAAGGAATAATAGGTGGTGTTCATGGCTTTATGTGTGTGTGTATATATATATATTCATTTAATATAAGTATACAAGCTCTCACATATTTGGCGATACTCAAACTTGTACATATGTTTTTATGATTGCTTTTACATTTTACATTGTGTTTTATGCTTCTTATTTTTTTGAAATATGCTGCATCGGATCTGGATCTGGAGTAACAATCATCTTGTTCTCCTTTGCACTCATGTAATGAAAAATTACAATAAACAACCTTGAAATTGTGCTGGGGTGGGGGCTGGTCCCTCCTGTCAGTGCTGTCCTCCAGGGTTGGCTCAGTGGAAGGCAAGCTGAACTGCATTCATCTGCAGCTGCACTTGCGCGACATGTGGAACTGCTGTGGGCTGTTCTTCCAGAAACGTGGCTCCGGGACAACATCCCATGTACCATCATTCTACAGGCCACGACATCCAGGGGCTTGGCTACATATGTTTTTGTGTAACTGTATGTTTCACTGACAATGTAATTCTATGTGCAATATGTGCCTTGTGCTGTGTGACTGTTGGTACTACACTTTGCATCGAGGTCCCAGAGAAATGCTGTTTTGTTTGGGGATATACATGTGTATGGGTGAATTACAATGAAAACTTGAATCTTGAAGGGATGTGGGCTTCACAGGTTGAGCCAGCTTTTAATTACCTGTCCCTAGTTGCCTTCAAGGAGGTGCGTGGTCTTCTTGAATCGTTGCAGTCCCTGGGATGTGAACACACCCACAGTGCAGTGGAGGAGGGAGTTCCAGGACCTTGACCCAGTGACACTGAAGGAATGGTAATGTATCTCCAAGTCAGGATGGAGTGTGGCTAGGAGGTCGCTACTGAACATTCACAAATTTCCTAACAGCAGGTGACCAGAGTTGGATACAGTATTCTGGAGGCAGTGTTCATGGATTATTCAGAAATCTGATAGTGGAAGAGAACAAGGTGACCCTAAAACATTGAGTGTGTTTCTTAAGGCTCCTGTACCTCCTTCCTCATGGTAGTAATGAGAAGAGAGCATATCCTGGGTGATGGGGTCTTTAATGATGGATGCCACCTTTTTGAGGCATTGCCTTTTGAAGATGTCCCAAATGCTGGGAAGGACAGTGTTGAGGATGTTTCCAATGGAGGTTCCCTCCATATCAGATGGTGATGCAACTAGTCAGAATGCTGTATCAAAATTTGCTGGAGTTGGAGATAACTCAGAAAATGTGTAGCTCGGGTGGTTGATGGTAGGGTTGCTAGAGTCTTTGGTGACATACCAGATCTCTTCAAATGTCTAATGAAATATGACTGCAGGTGTGACTTCTTCATAACTGCACAAATAAGTTGGGCCCAAGACACATCTTCAGTGATGTTGAGACCCAGGAACCTGAAGCTGCTCACCTTTTCAACTGCTGATCCCTTGTACAACCAAACGAAATAACGTTTCTCAAGACCATGGTGCACCCACAAAACATATCACTCACACACACACAGGATACAAAGCAAAATATATCATAAATAAGTGAAAATATGATATAAAAAAGACTGTAGTATGCAGCACAAAGAAACAGTAAACTGCTCTCTGTCCGAGTGACAAAAGCTCAGTGGTGACAGGGTATTCATTAGTCTCACAGCCTCAGGAAAGAAGCGGTTACCTAGTTTGGCATCCCTAGTCCTGATGCTCCTGTACCTCCTTCCTGTTGGTAGTGGGTCAAAGCGATTGTGGAATGGGTGGTGGAGAACCTCAACAATACTTTGGGCCCTTCATCTGCAACACTGCTGGTAAATTTCACAAATGGGGGGGGAGAAGAGGCAGGAAACCCCGGTGTCCTCTCAGTTCATCCCTTCCTTCCCATGGCACAACCCAATTATTGTGGGATCCTGCAGCTCCATCCCATTGCCCACCCCCTGAGCACAAGGTAACCTTACCATAATGGCATTCAAGATGTTGTGCTGGTGAATGTTGTACGTCACAAAGAGCTGTCTGAGTTTCAAACCTGCTGTCTCCAGAAAGTTGACTACTGCTGCTGTGTCAACCTGCAAAGAAAGGTCAGAGATAGTCAATCAATCGTGACCCCTCAAACCCTCTTTACCTTCGTAAGATCTAGGATCAGAAGATCAATTAGATCATGCCTAATTGTATTTCAATTTTAGTTCATGACTTGGCTTCCACATTCCTGTCTAATCTTCTTTCCTTATTTACAGATAGAGTGCAGAACATGCCCTTCTGGTCCTTTGAGCCACAGTGCCCAGCAACCCCCATTTAACTCTAGCCTCATCACAGCACAACTTACATAACACCATAAGAAATAGGAACAGAATTTGGCCATTTGGCCCATAAAGTCTGCTCCATCATTTCATCATGGCTGATCCATTTTTCCTTTCAACATCAATCTCCTGCTTCCCCGCATCCCTTCATGTGTTGACCAATCAAAAATCTATCAGACTCTGCCTCAAATATACATAAAGACTTGGCCTCCGGAGCTACCTGTGGTGAAGAATTCTACAGAATCACCACTCTGACTGAAGAAATTCCTCATCTCCGTTCTAAACAGACACCCCTCTATTCTGAGGCTGCATCCTCTGGTCTTAGACTCTCCCAACATCAGAAACATTCTCTCCACATCCACTCGATCAAGGCCTTTCACCATTCGATAGATTTCAATTAGGCCACCCCTCATTCTTCTGAATTCTAATGAATATAGGTCCAGAGCCATCAAACGCTTTTCATATGGTAAGCCATTCAATCCTGGAACCATTATCATGAACATCCTTTGAACCCTCTGCAGTTGCAGCATATCCTTTCTAAGATAAGGGGCTCAAAACTGCTCACAATACTCCCAGTGAGGCCTCATCAGTGCTTTATAAAGTCTCAACATTACATCCTAGCTTTTATATTCTAGTCCTCTTGAAATGAATGCTAATGTTGCATTTGCCTTCCTCAGCACAGATTCAACTTGCAAATTAACCTTTATGGAATCCTGCACATGACTCCCAAGTCCCTTTGCACCTCAGATTTTTGTATTTTCTCTCCATTTAGAAAATAGTCAGCCCTTTCATTTCTTCTACCAATGTGCATGACCACATAGTTTCCAACATTGTATTCCATCTGCCTTTTCTTTGCCCATTCTCCTTGTCTGTCTAAGTACCCCCTCTTCTTCCTCAAAACTACCTGCACATCCACCTATCTTCAAATCGTCTGCAAACTTTGCAACAAAGCCATCAATTCCATTATCCAAATCATTAACATATAACACAAAAAGAATCGGTCCCAACACTTTGGAACACCACTATTCACCAGCAGCCAACCAGAAAAGGCTCTTTGCCTCCTGCCTATCAGCCACTGCGTTATCTATGCTAGAATCTCTCCTGTAGTACCATGGGTTTGTAGCTAATGAAGCAGCCTCATGGGTTAAAGGCCTTCTGAAAATCCAAGTACACAACATCAAGCGATTCCCCTTTGTCTATCCTGCTTATTAGTTCTTCAAAGCATTCCAACAGATTTGTCAGGCAAGATCTTCCCTTGAAGAAACCACCCTGACTACAGCTTATTATCATATGCTTCCAGTACCCCAAAACCACACCCTTGACAATCGACTCCAACATTTTCCCAACCACTGAGGTCAGGCTGACTGACCTATAATTTCCTTTCTTCTGCCTCTGTCCCTTCTTGAAGAGTTGCAATTTTCCAGTCATCCGGAACCATTCCAGAATCCAGTGATTCTTGAAAGAACATTACTAATTTCACCACAATCACTTCAGCCAACTCTTTTAGAACCCTTCGTGTATACCATCTGGTCCAGGTGACTTCATTTACCTTCAGACCTTTCGGTTTCCCAAGAACCTTCTCTCTAGTTATGGTAACTTCACGTACTTTATGAACCCTGACTCCTGGAATTTCTACCATACACAGTGAAGATGGATGGAAAATAATTAGTCAGTTTGTCTGCCATTTCTTTGTCCCCCATTACCACCTCTCCACCACCATTCTTCCGGCGCTCTGATATCCACTCCCCCCTCCCTTTTACACTTTATGCATCTGAAGAAACTTTTGGTATCCTCTTTGGCTAGCGTACTTTCTGATTCCATCTTTACCTTTTTAATGTCTTTTTCGGTGCCTTTTGTTGGTTTTTAAAAGTTTCCCAACCCTTTAACTTCCCACTAATTTTTGTTCTATTATATACACTCTCTTTGGCACTTATGTTGGCTTTGACTTCTCTTGTTAACCACGGTTGTGTCATCTTTCCTTTAGAATACTTCTTTCTCTTTGGGATCTACATATCCTGTGCCTGCTGAATTGCTTCCAGAAATTCCAGCCATTGTTGCTCTGCTGTCATCCCTGCCAGTGTTCTTTTCCAATCAGTTCTGGCCAACTCTTCTTTCATGCCTCTGTAATTCCCTTTACTCCACTGTTATACTGATACATCTGACTTTAGCTTCTCCCTCTCAAATTTCACAGTGAATTCAATTATATTATGATCGGTGGCATTGACCTCCCACATCATGAAGACCCTGGAGACACCTATTCTGGAGCTGCTCCGGCCTATGGTCAAGCCACACTTAGATCCCCTCCAGTTCGCCTACCAGTCCCAACTAGGAGTTGAGGATGCCATCGTCTACCTGCTGAACCATGCCTACGCCCACCTGGACAAGCCAGCTAGCACTGTGAGGGTCATGTTTTTTGACTTCTCCAGTGCGTTCAACACCATCCGCTCTGCTCTGCTGGGGGAGAAGCTGACAGCGATGCAGGTGGATGCTTCCCTGGTGTCATGGATTCTTGACTGGCAGAACCACAGTACGTTTGTTTGCAACACTGTGTGTCCGACAGAGTGATCAGCAGCACTGGGACTCCACAGGGGACTGCCTTGTCTCCCTTTCTCTTCACCATTTACACCTCAGACTTCAACTACTGCACAGAGTCTTGTCATCTTCAGAAGTTTTCAGATGACTCTGCCATAGCTGGATGCATCAGCAAGGGAGGTGAGGCTGAGTACAGGGCTACGGTAGGAAACTTTGTCACATGGTGTGAGCAGAATTATCTACGGCTTAATGTGAAAAAGACTAAGGAGCTGGTGGTAGACCTGAGGAGAGCTAAGGTACCGGTGACCCCTGTTTCCATCCGGGGGTCAGTGTGGACATGGTGGAGGATTAGAAATACCTGGGGATACATATTGACAATAAACTGAACTGGTCAAAGAACACTGAGGCTGTCTACAAGAAGGGTCAGAGCCGTCTCTATTTCCTGAGGAGACTGAGGTCCTTTAACATCTGCCGGGCGATGCTGAGGATGTTCTACGAGTCTGTGGTGGCCAGTGTTATCATGTTTGCTGTTGTGTGCTGGGGCAGCAGGCTGAGGGTGGCAGACACCAACAGAATCAACAAACTTATTTGTAAGGCCAGTGATGTTGTGGGGATGGAACTGGACTCTCTCACGGTGGTGTCTGAAAAGAGGATGCTGTCTAAGCTGCATGCCATCTTGGTCAATGTCACCCATCCACTATATAATGTACTGGGTGGGCACAGGAGTACATTCAGCCAGAGACTCATTCCACTGAGATGCAGCACAGAGCGTCATAGGAAGTCATTCCTGCCTGTGGCCATCAAACTTTACAACTCCTCCCTTGGAGGGTCAGACACCCTGAGCCAATAGGCTGGTCCTGGACTTATTTCATAATTTATTAGCATAATTTACATTTTACTATTTAACTATTTATGGTTCTATTACTATTTATTATTTATGGTGCAACTGCAATGAAAACCAATTTCCCCCGGGATCAATAAAGTATGACTATGACTATCACTTTCCTCTAAGGGTTCTTTTCCCTTAAGCCCTATTGGTTAATTGCACAACACCCAGTCCAGACTCGCAACCACAAGTTGCTCTAAAAAGCCAATTCATAGGCATTCTAGAAATTCCCCCTCTTGGGATCTAGCACCAGCCTGATTTTCCCAATCTACTTGCATACTGAAATCCCCCATTCCTATTGTAACGTTGCTCTTGGCCTTCATTTTCTATCAGTTTGAGGTCTGCATATAACTCCCATCACAGTCTTTTTACCCTTGCAGTTCCTTCATTCTATTCACCAAGATTTTACACCTTCTGACCCTATGTCATCTCTTTCAAATGATTTGATTTCATATTTTACCCACAGAGCAATGCCACCCCTTCTGCCTTCTTGCCCATCCTTTTGGAACAATGTGTATCCTTGGACATTAAGCTCCGAGCTATAATCTTCTTTTAGCCATGATTCAGTGAGGCCTAAAACATCATACGTGTCAACCTGTAACTGTGCTACAAGTTCATCCACCTTATTCCCGTATACTGTGCACATTCATAGACAACACCTTCAGTCCTGTATTCACCCTTTTCGATTTTGTTTGCCTTTTACATTGCAACTCATCCTGTTGACGGCAATTTTGCCCTATCACCAGCCTGTCCTTGCTAGAAATCTCACTACTCACTGGCTTTGTTTGTAAACCAAGCACCTCATCCTCAGCACTATACTCCAGTTCCCATTCTGCTGCCAAATTAGTTTAAACTCTCCTGAACAACTCTAGCAAAGGTGCCACAAGAGTCTCAGACTCCTCGGGTTCACGGGTAACCGATTCCTTTTGTACAGATTGCATCTTCCCCAGAAGAGATCCCAATGATCCACCAGTCAGAACCCCGCCCCCTGTATCAGTTCCTCAGCCACGCATTCACTTGCCAAATCATCCTATTCTTACCCTGATTGGCATGTAGCATGAACAGCAATCTAGAGATTACTATCCTGGAGGTCCTGTTTTTCAGCTTTCTACCTAGCTCCTTAAAATCTCTCTTCAGGACCTCTCAACTTACCTACCTATGTCATTGATGCCAATATGTACCAAGACTTCTGGGTGCTCACCCTCACTCTTGCAAATGTCATGGAGCCAGTCCAAGACATCCCTGAACCTGGCTCCAGGAAGGCAACATCCCCCCTAGGTGTCTCTATAACACCCACAGAATCTCGTGTCTGTTCCTCTGACTATGTATGGAATCTCCTATCAACACTTCCCCTATCTCCTCTTCACCCGGTCACTGTGGCTTCCCCCGGTAGGTCATCCCCCTCAATAACATCCAAAGTTAGATATCTCTTATTGAGGGGAATGGCTACAGGTGTACTTTGCACTGGCTGTGTATTTCCCCTCCTTCTCCTGACTCTCACCTGTCTCCTACAATCTAGAGGTGACTACCTCCCTCCAGGCTCCTGTCTATCACCTCCTTATTCTCCCGCACGAGTCCAAGGTCATTGAGATGCAGCTCCAGTTCCTTAACATGTTCTCTCAGGAGCTGCAACTCAGTGCACCTGGTGCAGATACGTTCAGACTTCCCACGTCCCACACAGAGTACAAAACACTGTCACTGAACTACTATGCCCAATACATGAGGAAGGAACAAATAAGAACAGTAAGAGCGAAACCAACCAGAGCCTTTACCTCGCCCTGCCTGATGAGCCAAAGTCGCTCTGCTTGCACGCAGACATTGAACGGTAGCCCTTTTTACGTACTACCTCTTGCTGATTAGCCGCTCAATGCAGAGAAAATGCCAGAAAGCAGTTACAAAGGCCAATTAACCTACTAACGGGTAATCTTTTCACTGTGGGAGGAAATGCACACATTCCACACTGGGAGAACGTACATACTCCTCACAGAGAACATCGTATTGAACTCCGAAGTCCAACACCCTGAGCTGGTATAGTGTCATGCTAACGGCTACATTACCCTGGCACCCAATTACATCAGTTCAATTAGATTAGATAAATTCAATTAGGTTGTGACTAATGATACTTTAATTATCTCATTACTTTGCTTGCATGTCCCTTTCTTATCTTCTCAATAACATGTTGTTCAAAAAGAAAAGAAAACTGTAAATCATAAGAGATTCTGCAGATGCTGGAAATTCAGAGCCACACACGCAAAATGTTGGAGGACCACTGCGGGTCACACAGTATCCATGGAGAGGAATAAACATTCAACGTTTTGAGATGAGATCCTTAATCAGGATAAGAAAGGAAGCGGGCAGAAGCCAGGATGGAAAGGTGTACAAGCTGGCAGATGATAAGTGAGACCTGGTGAGATGAAGATGGGTGGGTGGGGAAGGGGGCTGAAGTAAGAAGCTAGGATATGATAGGTGGAAAAGATAAAGAGCTAAAGAAGATGGGGCTCATCAGCTGTGGTTGGCAATTCTTCCGGGAGAGGAAAAACTCTGACCTCATCCTCCTCTGCCTGCAACTACACCCACTCATGGGGAAGGCTTCAGGAGTAAACCCTGAAAAAAATCCTTAGCTGGAGTCCCTAAGGCAGTCCTACGTTGAGTTCAACACTGACTGGCGGACCTTCGCCTGCGGCTCGATGGAGTAATACATAAATTTTGCGGCTGCCTTTAATTTCTCCTTTTCCCCAGTTTAAACCTTGAATTTTTAACTTTTATTTCTCGGATCTTAGAGGGAAATAGTTGTCATGATGTCATATCCTTTAAGAAGTGGAAAGCAGCCTCTTGAATCCAGCAATGGAAAGGGAAAAACTTTGAAAGAAAAATCGGAAGATATGCCTGTCTGGGCTGAGCGTTTGGAACGTGCGTTGATGGCTCTCGACAACAAAACAGACAATAACACTTTTGAGTTGAAGTCGTTCCGACAGAGTTGTCAGACTATTGAGGAAAATATTATTTCCTTGAATACTGACTGTAAAGAGTCGAAACATCAAACTGTGGATATTTCAACCCGCTTGGAACAGGCACAAAGTAAAATTGTCGATTTGGAGGCGAAGTCTCGTCGGAATAATATACGAATTATCGGACTAAAGGAAAATCCTCAGAGTGGGAATTTATTGGACAATTTTGCCAATTTGTTTTAATCTTTGTTTCCAGATATTCTCCCTCAACCTCCCGATGTTGAAAGAGCTCATAGAATTTTCATTTCGAATTCTCAGATTTCAGGTAAACCTTGGCTTATTTTGGTCAACTTTCTTTGCTTTAAAGTTAAAGATCAAATCATAAAATGTGCAAGGAAACAGAGAGTTCTTAAATTTAACGGTTCCAAGATCCATTTTTATGAAGACTATCCACGGGAAGTTATGGAACAGCGGATCAAATTTGTCCAGCGATGAAAATTGCTCATGCAAAGGGATTTTTTCCATTGCTTCGCTACCCCGCTAGACTAAAATTATTTCCTAACGATTCTGCACCTCGTGAGTTTTTGGATCCCTAAGCGGCATTGGACTTTAAATCGTGGAGTCGGCTGTCGCATAAAGGATATTTGGGTTGCTGAATAATTTTCTGAAAGAAAACAGGCTTTGAAGATTTTTGATATGCTGAAGATTTCCTTTGATCAATGAACTATTTCAAGAAGAGGTGAACTTCTTGGTTTGACTAATGAATGACTTTTTTGAAGTCTGTTTGGTATATGGAGTGAACTAACACAGTGGACAGGTTATTAACTGGTTTGATTATCTGCTTCTTTCTTCCTTTTCTTCTATTAATTAAGTGATAGCTTTCATAGTTTATACAGACTCTTTCTTATATAGTGAAGAGTGTTTAGAATAGATAATTAGCTTTACTTTCCTTTGTTAAAGTTGGGTAGTAAGCTAAAGGAATAATGGTGTCTTTTTCTTGTTAGAGATTGTATTGTTTAGGTTTAATAGCGTTGTCTTGACGCTTCTGGAGACTGTTTTTGCACTCCTAGTTTATTTTCAATGATTAACTATAACCATCTTTTTTCTGCTTCTCTGGTATCTTAGGGTCATCTGATTTCTTTGTAAAGAGGAGGGGGGGAATTGGGAGAAAAACTTTTAAATCACTATTTATATTGAGCCGCACGCGGAGTTCTGCTTTTCCTCTTCTCTTTGGGGAGGCATTCCGGCTTTTTCCTTCCTTTTTGCCGGATTTCTACCTTTTGGGATGGTGGGAGGATTCGGGGTTTTTTTGCATTTTGGGGTTTATTACAGGTTTTTTCCCGTTATGGAGCTCTGGAGCATGCGTGTTTTCTATATGGTTATACTCATCACCGCCATCTTTGATTAGCCCATGATGGTATGTGTGTATTTTTGTGTTTAAAACAATATTCTACGGTTACTAAACAGATAAACACTATTAGTTGGAAAGTACGTGGCTGGAATCACCCTATTAAGCAAGAGAAGACCTTTAAAATTATTAACCGATTCCAGCCCGATATAATTTTTGTTCAAGAAACGCATATCAGAATGGGCGACCAAAATAGGTTTTTTAAAACGTGGAAGGGCCTTCAGTATCATGCTACTTGTCAAAATAAAACAAAGGGAGTATCTATTTTTATTAAATCTAATATTTTATTTATCCAAGAAGATATCGTCTCAGATATCAATGGTAGATTTTTAATTATTAAAGGAACAATTTGGAATAGAAAAATTGTCTTGATTAATCTATATGCACTTAATGTAGATGATCCTTCTTTTTTTAAATATGTATTCGGTTTATTACCAGACTTAAATGAATATATGCTGCTGATGGGAGGTGACTTCAACTGTTGTTTAAACCCTGTGATTGTCAAGAGTTCAACCACTCAGCAGCTTCTGAGTTGTTCAGCATCACTTATTAATTCCTTTTTAATTGATTATGGTTTGATAGAAATCTGGAGAAATCTACATCCTAATGATAGAGATTATTCTTTTTATTCACACATGTCCATAAAAAATACTCGCGAATTGATTATTTTATAGCTGATTTCAGATTTTCGTCCAAAGTCCTGAAATGTGAATATTGTTCTATTGCTGTCTCGGATCATGCACCTTTAAGCTTAATTTTTGAATTGAATGATGTTAGTAATGTAAACTTGCCTTGGCGTTTTCCAGAAAACTTATTACAAAGTTCAGACTTTGTCAAATTTATAGAGATTCAAATAAAAGATTTTTTTCTTTTTAATAATGCGGGAGATGTGTCGAATTTGATTATATGGGATACATTTAAAACGTATTTGCGAGGTCAGATAATCTCCTACTTGGCTAAGCTTAAGAAACAGACAAAAATAGAGTTGGATAGGATTTCAAAACAAATTAAAGACTTGGATAAGACTTGTGCAGTTTCTCCTAATATTGATTTATTTAAACAAAGGGTTGAACTTCAATCACTATATAATTTATTATTAACTTAGCCTATTGAAAAAGAATTGCTTAAATTAAAAAGTAAATTTTATGTGTTTGGAGATAAAAGTAATAACTACTAGCATCCCAACTAAAAGCAGTTAGAGCTTAAGAGACAAATTTTAAAAATTCGTAAGGGAGATGGCAGTTTAGCTTGTAACTATGAAGATATTAATAAAATTTTTCAAGACTATTACAGTGAACTCTATAAATCTCAATTTCCAGCCGATCCTTCTAAATGAATGCCTTTTTACAAAAGATTGATTTTCCTAGAATATCTGTTCAAGATCAACAAATTCTTGATACTCCTTTTACTGAAAGAGAAATTCAGAAAGCTTGTTTTTCAATGTAATCTGGTAAAGCTCCTGGACTAGATGGTTCTTCTGTAGGATTTTATAAAAAAAGTTCAAAATTTGCTTACTCCTTATATGTTGGAAATGCTTAAAGATTCTTTTTTGTTAGGACAGTTACCTTCTACATTTTATGAAGCTTCTACTTCTTTAATTCTCAAGAAAGATAAAGACCCTACGGATTGTGCTTCATATAGACCTATCTCATTATTAAATGTAGATGCCAAAATTCTTTCAAAAATAATGGCTAATCAGTTGGAGAATATACTAGCTAAAATTATTTTTCAGGACCAAACAGGTTTTATAAGTCATAGTCATAGTCATACTCTATTGATCCTGGGGAAATTGGTTTTCGTTATAATAAGTAGTAATAGAACCTTAAATAGTTAAATAGTAATATATAAATTATGCAAGTAAATTATGAAATAAGTCCAGGACCAGCTTATCGGCTCAGGGTGTCTGACCCTCCAAGGGAGGAGTTGTAAAGTTTGATGGCCACAGGCAGGAATGACTTCCTAAGATGCTCTGTGCTGCATCTCGGAGGAATGAGTCTCTGGCTGAATGTACTCCTGTGCCCAACAAGTTCCTGATGTAGTGGATGGGAGACATTGTCCAAAATGACATGCAACTTAGACAGCATCCTCTTTTCAGACACCACCGTGAGAGTGTCCAGTTCCATCTCCACAATATCACTGGCCTTACAAATGAGTTTGTTGATTCTGTTAGTGTCTGCTACCCTCAGCCTGCTGCCCCAGCACACAACAGCAAACATGATCGCACTGGCCACCACAGACTCGTAGAACATCCTCAGCATCGTCCGGCAGAAGTTAAAGGACCCCAGTCTCCTCAGGAAGTAGAGACGGCTCTGACCCTTCTTGTAGACAGCCTCAGTGTTCTTAGACCAGTCCAGTTTATTGTCAATTCGTATCCCCAGGTACTTGTAATCCTCCACCATGTCCACACTGACCCCCGGATGGAAACGAGTCACCGGTACCTTAGCTCTCCTCAGGTCTACCACCAGCTCCTTAGTCTTTTTCACATTAAGCTGCAGATAATTCTGTTCACACCATGTGACAAAGTTTCCTACCGTAGCCCTGTACTCAGCCTCACCTCCCTTGCTGATGCATCCAACTATGGCAGAGTCATCAGAAAACTTCTGAAGATGACAAGACTCTGTGCAGTATTTGAAGTTCAAGGTGTAAATGGTGAAGAGAAAGGGAGACAAGACAGTCCCCTGAGGAGCCCCAGTGCTGCTGATCACTCTGTCGGACACACAGTGTTGCAAGCACACGTACTGTGGTCTGCCAGTCAGGTAATCAAGAATCCATGATACCAGGGAAGCATCCACCTGCATCGCTGTCAGCTTCTCCCCCAGCAGAGCAGGGCGGATGGTGTTGAACACACTGGAGAAGTCAAAAAACATGACGCTCACAGTGCTCGCTGACTTGTCCAGGTGGGCATAGACACAGGTAGGCGACGGCATCCTCAACTCCTAGTTGGGGCTGGTAGGCGAACTGGCGGGGATCTGAGTGTGGCCTAACCATAGGCCGGAACAGCTCCAGAACAAGTCTCTCCAGGGTCTTCATGATATGGGAGGTCAATGCCACCGGTCTGTAGTCATTGAGGCCGCTGGGGCGCGGCGTCTTTGGCACAGGAACGAGGCAGGACATCTTCCACAGCACAGGAACCCTCCGGAGCCTCAGGCTCATGTTGAATACATGGTGAAGTACTCCACATAGCTGAGGGGTACAGGCTTTGAGCACCCTGGTACTGACACCATCCAGTCCTGCAGCCTTGCTTGGGTTGAGACGTTTCAGCTGTCTTCTCACCTGTTCAGCTGTGAAGCCCACCGTGGTGGTTTCGCGTGGGGGAGGGGTATAATCATGAGAGCAGGGTGGGGGACTGTGAGAAGGGGTAGGAGGGGAGAGTGGAATATATGTTGGTTGGGGGCCGACAACAGATGGCTCATGTGGGGGATGGGCAGGGGTCACAATGTCAAATCTGTTAAAGAACAGGTTAAGTTCGTTGGCCCTGTCCACACTGCCTTCAGCTCCTCTGTTGCTAGTTTGCCGAAACCCAGTGATGGTCCTCATCCCCCTCCAGACCTCTGTCATGTTGTTCTGCTGGAGTTCCCACTCAATCTTCCTCCTGTACCTGTCTTTAGCCTCCCTGATCCTGGCTTTCAGGTCCCTCTGTATTGCCCTCAGCTCCTCTATGTCCATCTCTAAACGCCCTCTTTTTAGCGTTCAGGATAAGAGGCCGATATTCTTTTTCTAACACTTGGAGACTGTTAAATGCTATATAACTCATCCCCCTCGAAAACTCCCCAATGTGTTGTTTCTCTTGATGCTGAAAAGGCATTTGATAGAGTTGAATGGAAATATTTATTTAACGTTTTAGAGAAATTTAGCTTTGGTACTACTTTTAATAAGTGGATTAGAATGATATATAAAAGCCCTATTGCCACTGTGATTATTAATAATTGTAGATCCCCCTTTTTTCGACTTTCACGGGGTACGAGACAAGGATGTCCGTTAAGTCCTTTGTTATTTAATTTGGTGCTGGAACCTAAAGGGCTATTGCACTTCGTGAAGGTAAGGATACTCAAGAAATTTCCATAAATGGGTTTATTTAAAAGATCTCCCTTTATGCTGATGATCTCTTAGATCATCAGCATCGAAATCAGGATTTCGAATCCTGAAGAATCTATTCCTAGTTTATTGAAATTATTAAGTGAATTTGGAATGTTTTCAGGATATAAATTAAACCTGCATAAAAGTGAATTATTTCCTTTAAATGATTCTGCTTTTATATATGATATTCCTTTTAAAGTTACGGATTCTTTTAAATATTTAGGTATTATCATCACTAAAAATTATGGAGACCTTTATAGAGCTAATTTAGTTCCATTAGTGGATTTTACGAAGCAATTATTTTCTAGATGGAATCCTCTTACACTTTCGTTAGTTGGTGGAATTCATGCAGTTAAAATGATGATCTTACCAAAATTTTTTATATGTATTTCAAAATATTCCTATTTTTTTAACTAAGAAGTTTTTTGATCAGGTTGATTCCATTATTTCATCTTTTGTTTGGAATAATAAAAGACCAAGGAAAATGTCATTTAAAAAAATTAAAGAAGGATGGAGGTCTTGCTTTGCCTAATTTAAGAATGTATCATTGGGCGGTTAATATACGCTATGCGTGGTCTTGGTTATATTGGACTGATAAAAATGAACGACCACCATGGGTTGACTTGGAATTGAAAGCTGTGAAACAATTTTACTTAAGTTCGTTATTAGGAGCTTCTTTACCTGTACAACTAGCCAAAATTTCTATTTTAAATATAAATCCTATGATTAAGCAGTCATTACGAATTTGGTACCGGTTTCGTAAGTTTTTTAATCTTAGAAAATTTAACCTTCTTAGTTTAATTTATCGAAACTATTTATTTAAACCTTCACTTAGTGATCCTACCTTATCCCTTTGGAGCAAAAGGAATTTATTCCTTTATGGATTTGTTTCAAGAGAGCCGATTGATGTCCTTTGAGAAATTAGTAACTAAATACTCTCTTTCATACTCACACTTTTTGCATTATCTTCAGGTCAGACATTTTTTACAAGAATATTTAAGTAATTTTCCATATATCAAGATTCTGACCTGTTAGACGCTATTTTAAAAATGAACCCTTTAGTGAAAGGTTTTAACGGGAAAATTTATAATTCACTATTACAACAGGATAATTATCCCCTATTTAAGATTAAGCAAGATTGGGAAAGAGAACTTAACATGACCTTGATAACAGAGGATTGGTTGCGAATTTTGAAGTTGGTTAATTCTTCTTCGATTTGCGCCAGTCATTCTTTAATTCAATTTAAAATTGTACATCATTATTACTTGACAAAGGAGAGACTGTCCAAAATATTTCCGAATGTTAATAGTCAGTGTGATAGCTACACTGGCACATATGTTTTGGTCATAGAAACCATAGAAAAACTACAGCACAGAAACAGGCCTTTTGGCCCTTCTTGGCTGTGCCAAACCATTTTCTGCCTAGTCCCACTGACCTACACACAGACCATATCCCTCCATACACCTCCCATCCATGTATCTGTCCAATTTATTCTTAAATGTTAAAGAAGAACCCGCATTTATCACCTTGTCTGGCAGCTCATTCCGCACTCCCACCACTCTCTGTGTGAAGAAGCGCCCCCCCCCCAGTGTTCCCTTTAAACTTTTCCCCCTTCACCATTAACCCATGTCCTCTGGTTTTTTTTCTCCCCTTGCCTCAGTGGAAAAAGCCTGCTTGCATTCACTCTATCTATACCCATCATAATTTTATATACCTCTATCAACTCTCTCCTCATTCTTCTGCACTCCAGGGAATAAAGTCCTAACCTATTCAACCTTTCTCTGTAACTGAGTTTCTCAAATCCCGGCAACATCCTTGTAAACCTTCTCTGCACTCTTTCAACCTTATTAATATCCTTCCTGTAATTTGGTGACCAAAACTGAACACAATACTCCAGTTTCGGCCTCACCAATGCCTTATACAACCCCATCATAACATTACAGCTCTTATACTTAATACTTTGATTAATAAAGGCCAATGTACCAAAAGCTCTCTTTATGACCCTATCTACCTGTGACACCACTTTTAGGGAATTTTGTATCTGTATTCCCAGATCCCTCTGTTCTACTGCACTCCTCAGTGCCTTACCATTTACCCTGTATGTTCTACCTTGGTTTGTCCTTCCAAAGTGCAATACCTCACACTTGTCTGTATTAAACTCCATCTGCCATTTCTCAGCCCATTTTTCCAGCTGGTCCAAATCCCTCTGCAAGCCTTGAAAACCTTCCTCACTGTCCACTACACCTCCAATCTTTGTATCATCAGCAAATTTTCTGATCCAATTTACCACATTATCATCCAGATCATTGATATAGATGACAAATCACAATGGATCCAGCACTGATCCCTGTGGCACACCACTAGTCACAGGCCTGCACTCTGAGAAGCAATCCTCTACTACCACTCTTTGGCTTCTTCCGTTGAGCCAATGTCTAATCCAATTTATCATCTCTCCATGTATACCTAGCGACTGAATTTTCCTAACTAACCTCCTATGCGGGACCTTGTCAAAGGCCTTTCTGTATTGAAACAGTTTTGGAAATCTATTTTTTCTACAATTTCTAAAGCTTTAAAAATTAATTTACAACCTAATAAATTGACAGTTTTGTTTGGTATAATTCCTCAATATATTCATGGTATTTCTATATCAGACCAACATTTAGTTGCATTTGTTACATTATTGGCTAGAAGGGCTATGTTATTAAAATGGAAAGATGCTTCTGCTCCCACTTTGACACAATGGTTCTCTCAGGTCTTAATTTGGAAAAAATCAGAAGTCGAACTTTTAATCCTCGATTGGACTTTCAGAAAAGGTGGGGCTCTTTTGCCTGCTACTATCATTTGATTTGAGTTAATTAAGATGGTCCCCTTCTGATCCTTGGGTAAATAGATTTGATTGGCGGATTGATGTCTTTTTTTTAATAGAAGCTTTTATGGCGTATACCTTCGGGTTTGTGCTCCAAATGGGGTTTTTTTCCTCGATTTTTTTGTTAGCTGGGGTTTATTTTTGTTTTAGTTAGTAGGGATTCTTTTTTCCTTCTTTCTTTTTTCAAAAAAAATAGTTTTAACATTTTTAAAATTATTATTATTGATATACTGTTTAGCTTGGTTAATAGTTTGACTCTTATACATATTGATATATTGACTTGATTATGTTAATGTATTTTTTGTTGTGAATTTTCAATAATAATTGATAAAAAGACTTAAAATAAAAAATAAAAACACTGACTGGCAATATTTGCAGTGCTGCTGGTGCCAATCTGAGTTCATCAGATGCATGAAAAGGGGGAGCTTGCTACATGGGCAACAGCTTCTTCTCCATACTGAGCTGCCCTGGCAACATCCATGGTCGACCCTGACCAACAGAGGTCTCACTGCTAAAGAAGGAGTCTGACTGGCGAGTAAATTGAACAAAGAAAACACAAAAGTGCTGCAAATACTCAGCAGGTTAGGCAGCGTCTATGGACAGAAAACCAAGAGTTGATGTCTCACCAAGGTGAAACTGAAAATTAATTCTTCACTCTTCAAGGTGTACGATGACACACTGGACAGTGCTGCTGCCTCTCAGCTCCAATCAGCCATGACAAGATAGGCCAAAGCCAGCATGGTTTCCTGAAAGGAAAATTCTGCCTGACAAACCCACTGCAATTCTTTGAGGAAATTACAAACAGGGTAGACAAAGCAGATGCAGTAGATGTGGTGTACTTGGATTTACAGAAGGCCTTTGACAAGGTGCCGCACATTAGGCAACATAAGAGCCCATGGAATTACAGGGAAGTTACGAGCATGGGTGGAGCACTGGCTGATCGGCAGAAAACAGAGAGTAGAAATAAAGGGATCCTATTCTGGCTGGCTGCTGGTGACCAGTGGAGTTCCACAGGGGTTGGTGTTGGGACCACTGTTTTTTAACGATGTATGTCAATGATTTGGATTATGGGATTAATGGATTTGTGGCTAAATTTGCCCATGATACAAAGATAGGTGGAGGAAACAGAGAGACTTAGATATTTGAGGGGAATGGGCAAAGAAGTGGCAAATGAAATACAGCATTGGAAAGTGTATGGTCGTGCATATTGATGGAAAAATAAACAGGCAAACTATTATTTAGATGGGGAGAGAATTCAAAATGCAGAGATGCAAAGGGACTTGGGAGTCCTTGTGCAGGATACCCTAAGGGTTAATCTCCAGGTTGAGTCGGTGGTGAAGAAGGCGAATGCAATGTTGGCATTCATTTCCAGAGGTATAGAATATAAGAGCAGGTATATGATGTTGAGGCTCTATAAGGCACTCGTGAGACCACACTTGGAGTATTGTGTGCAGTTTTGGGCTCCTTGTTTTAGAAAGGATATACTGACATTAGAGAGGGTTCAGTGAAGATTCACGAGAATGATTCCAAGAATGAAAGGTTTACCGTATGAGGAACGTCTGGCAGATCTTGGCCTCTATTCCTAGGAGTTCAGGAGAATGGGGAGGGAGATCTCAAAGAAACATTCCAAATGTTAAAAGGCCTGAACAAATTAAATATGGCAAAGTTATTTCCCATGGTAGGGGAGTCTAGGACAAGAGGGCTTGACTTCAGGATTGAAGGACATCCATTTAGAACTGAGATGCAGAGAAATTACTTTAGTCAGAGGGTTTGTGGAATCTGTGGAATTTGTTGCCAAAAGAGGCCGTGGAGACCAAGTCACCGGGTGTATTTAAGGCAGAGATAGATAGGTTCTTGATTAGCCAGGGCATCAAAGGGTATGGGGAGAAGGCAGGGAAGTGGGGATAACTGGAAGAATTGGATCAGCTCAAGACTGAATGGCAGAGCAGACTCGATGGGCTGAATGGCCTACCTCTGCTCCTATATCTTATGGTGGCATGGCTCATTGGGTGGAAGGACCTGTTTCGCACTGTATCTCTCAATAAATAACCGGGGAATTCATTCACAACTCAGCTGCAAAAACTTACGAACATCTTACCACTGAGTGCTGGAGATTCAGACTTTCCAGCTTCTGGGAATGGGCGGCCAGCGCTTCAAAGACATCAGATGAGATATCGTTACAGTTGATCAGTCGCAAGGAGGTTAAGTGAGGGCAGGACTCAGCGACAACCTGGAGAGAGATGGTGATATTGTAAGAACAGTGGAATAACTTAGTCTCTACATCTTAAGTTGGACTCTACAACTCACGTTACCAGCACTGCTTATTTACTTACTTATTCATTTATTATTAGTATTTGCACTTTCTGTCTTCTGTTGTGCATTAGTTGTTTGTCTGCCTTTGTGTGTAATTTTTCATTGATTCGATTGTATTTTCAAATTGAAAATGTTTAATGTCATTTCTAGTACACAATGTAAAGAAGAATGAAGTAATTGTTACTCTGGATCTGATGCAGAACAAAAATAACTCAACAGGATAAAAAAACAACAAATATAATTACATAACACGTCTGATATAAATAGATTGATTGTACTCTTTACTGTGAATGCCTGCAAGAAAATGAATCTCAGTGTAGCACAAGTACATTGAAATTAAATTTACATTCAACTCAACACTCTGCTCCTAAGTCAAACAGAATTAGAGTGCATAAAACAGATTTACTGTACTGGAGTTCTCCATGGATGAGGGATTTCAGTGACAACATTAGACTGGAGAAGCTGGGCCTGTCTCCTTGGAACAAAAAGAATGGAAGGAAATTTAAATTGGTAACTTGGTGTATTATTGTCCCATGTTCCACGGTGAAGAAAGAAGAAAGGTAAGCAGACATCCCACCCTGCAAAAACTCATTTCAGGCAGGGAGCACCACCATTTCAGGGAGGTAGCACCCCGCACCCCACAACCCCATATCCCCCCCGCCCAGTTGACCTCCAAGGGCGTATGTAATACTTTGTTTAGTCATTTTGTCTAATCTGTAAACCAAGTTGGGTATATGCAGAAAATGTGACATTAAAATATGTACTTACATGAAATGATCATGTTTATTCTATTACAACTTTAAGCAAGTCTACAGGGGGTTTGGCCTCATCACGTAGGACATCAATAGCGTAGCTCCTCAGCAGCTAGCCAGCTAGTTTAAATAACGTTAGCTATGCTAATGAATGAATGACACCTGTTAAACTCACCTCAGCATGTCTTTTACATTTTAACCCACCATGGGCAATAGAAAAGTCACCGTTGCAAACAGTGCAGCGAGCAACACTGTCATTATTTTTGAGGTCGACTGTAAAGCCCGTCCACAGAGAAAACAGGTAGGTCTACTTAGCAGGGGTCCCCAACATTTTCTGCACCGCAGACCGGTTTAATATTGACAATATTCTTGCGGACCGGCCAACGGTCGGGGGGTGGGGGGGGCGGAGGTGTTAATCACGACCGGAATATAGGTAATAAGGCAACTACAAGTCACTTATATGTGGCTAATACACTCAATTTCATTTCTAAAAGGGTTTATCTAACCAATTTAATATTAAACACACAGCGCATATTTTCCTCGCATGAATACAGTGAGAAGTCAATTATAAGTCAATAGCATCATAACATCTTAAGTAACGTTTGGATATTAAACAGCGCATATATTCCTCGTATGAACATATAAAATCATTGTAACACACCAATATCGCTGAATCAGTGGGAGCCCTGGGCTTGTTTCCCTGCAACAAGATGGTGCCATGGAGGGGTGATGGGAGACAGTGATACTCAAAGGGGGTTCCTTATGTCCAGCCTATTCCACAATTTAGTTTTCGTTGCATTCATTGCAGAAAACTCCACTTCACAGAGATATGTTGGAAATGGAAACAACGTTTTCAGTGCTCAGGATATTCAGCCTTGACTCTGATCCAGAATGCCGGCAAAGATGTTATGTCAAACATACGTTTCAGCCCACCGTCACTTGCAAGCTCGAGGAGTTGATCTTCTTCCCGCGCTGACATGGACGTTCACTCTCCCTCTCCCTCTCTTTCTCAAAAAAATCGATTTCCGGGATATTGTATATAATTTCCAGGCATCAGGGAGCAACTATCAATATGCGGGAGACTCCCAGAACTTCCGGGAGAGGTGGGATGTCTGGGTAAGGTACAGTAAGAAGTGTGTCCTGCACACTGTTCATAGAGATCAATTCATTTAACAGTGTATTGAGGTACAAGAAGGGAAAACCCCAAATGTACAAAAAGCGTAAATCAAGTGGGCACCCAGAGACTTTTTCCTGGGGCAGAAATGGCTAATATCAGGGGCCATAATTTTAAGGTATAGGATGGATGTCAGAGGTAGGTTTCTTACACAGACAGTAACACACACAGAATGCCGGAGGAACTCAGCAGGCCAGGCAGCATCGAAGGAAAAGAGTGAACAGTCAACCTTTTGGCTGAGACCCTTCATATTCTCGGCCTGAAATGGCGACTGTTCACCCTTTTCCGTAGAAGCTACCTGGCCCTGCTGAGTTCCTCCAGCATTAGGGTGTATTACTTTGGATTTCCAGCATCTGCAAATTCTCTGTTGTTTGCGGTTACACAGAGTGGTAGGGGCGTGGAACACACTGCTGGGGTGCTGGCAGAGGCAGGTACATTTAAGTGTACAAACATAAGACACAGATGAAGAATTAGGCCAATCAGCCCATCGAATCTGCTCTGGCAGTCCATAATGGCTGATCTATTATCCCTCTCAATCTCATTCTGCTGCCTTTTGCCCATAACCTTTGACACCCTGACGAATCAAGAACCAATCAGCCTCTGCTTTAAATAATCCCAATGAACTGGCCTGCACACCTGTCAGTGGCAACAAATTCCACAGATTCATCACCCTTCATCTCCATTCAAGAAGGATGTCCCTCTATTCTGAGGCTGTGTCCTCTGGTCCTAGACTTGCCCACTACAGGAAACATCCTCTCCACATCCGCTCCCTCTAGGCCTTTCAGCGTACGATAGGTTTCAATGGGACCACCCGCCCCCCCCACCCCCACCATTCCAGCAAGTACAACCCTAGAGCCATCAAATGTTCCTCATATGTTAACTCCTTCATTCTCGCGCGCTTCTCCAATGCCAACTCATCTCTTATGAGGTAAAATGGAGTACTGTGTGGGAGGGAAGGATTAAATTGATCTCAGAGTAGGTTAAAAGGTTGGTCCAACATTGTGGGCTGAAGGACCCGTACTGTGCTGCAATGTTCAATGTTATAAGACAACAGAAGAATGCAAAATGATGTCCTAATAAAAGGACATCATATTAAATTGATGGGCAAAAGATGTTGGATGACATTAGATCTTTTGTTTTCAGTAACCAGTCTAACCACAACTGCTCAAGTGCACCCTCATGAATTTTCCACAACCAATATCAGGATCCTTCTATCTTGAATGACAACTACCACATATGTACAGCAGTACAACACAGTACGGGCCCTTCGGCCCGCAATGTTGGACCAAACTTTTAACCTACTCTGAGATTAATCTAACCCTTCCCTTCCTCAAACCTCTCCATTTTGCTATCATCCACGTGTCTATCTAAGAGTGTCTTAAATGTCAATAATGTATCTGCCTCAACCACCACCTCCAGTTCCAGAACCTAGCTCTGATATCCCTGCTATACTTCCCTCAAATCACTCTTCCTCACCCTAGGAAAAAGTCTCTGGCTATCCACTCGATCTATGCCTCTAATCATCTTGTACACCTGTATAAAGTCACCTGTCATTCTTTTTCTATCAAAAGAGAAAAGTCCTTTCTCAGTCAATCTGTTTTCCTCTCTAATCCAGGCAGTATTCCGGTAAATCTCTTCTGCACCCTCTCTAAAGCTTCCACATCCTTCCTACGATGAAGCGACTAGAAATGAATACAAGCTGTTACGTATACGTGGCTTTTGACTAAAGAAGAGATGGTTGGAGTCGCTTCGCACTTTTGTGCCTGGGTGTTTACTTGGTGCGTCAAAAAAAAATCAAAAAAAGGTTTCTACTAATATTTACAAAAGATATCTACCAGAATAGGTCCCCACTACTTCCAGTGTGAACTCCTGGCAGCTTGATCTCTTCCACCTACTGACAGCAATCAGCTCTGTTATGTTTTTTAGACACGAGGACATGCCATCTTTGATTCAGCAGAAAATCCTACAAAAGGTAGTGGATTCAGCCCGGTACATCATGGGTCAAACCCACGAAGAACATCGACATGAAACGCTGCCATAGAAAAGCAGCATCAATCATCAAAGATCCTCACCACCCACGCCATGCTCTTTTCTCACTACTGTCATCAGGTAGAAGGTAGAAGTACCTCAGGACTCACAAGGGAATAACTACACTCAGTTACCTTTCTATAGCTTTGCTAAGTATGCCCGCAGAAAAAGAATCTCAGGATTGTATGTTCTCTGAAATAAATTTTACTTTGAACTTTGAATTAAAATATGATGCACCCACAATGTAGTTACAATCACACTACAAAATAAACAGAAGTAGCTACTTTAAATACAGTATACAAACAACATAAACATATTTTCACATCCCCGTTACCAAAGAGATGGAATATTCCGCAGTGCATGGTGGGAAGGGCACCATAAAGCCAACCCTTTACAAGAATATACTTGGGGTGAAAGACACTGAGGTGCGCACTCTCAGCACCTTAACAACAGAATGACAAAGTAATGTCTGTATGTTTATAAATGGTATGTTTTTTATTGCACCTCTACATGCATGTACATTTGACAATGAACAAAGTTAATTCTCATCTATATTTCAAGAATAACTTCATTTGGCTATCACATGTACATTGAAACGTACACTTAAAATACATCAGATGCAAGCATTGCATTTCACTGTGTTTCAATGTACATGTAACAAATAAAGCTCATCTATTATCTGAAATGTGTCTTATGCATCAATGGTCAAAGTAGTCCGAGCATGTGCTGGGGGCATCTCGCAAGTGTCACCACATCTCCAGCACCATCAGAGCATGCCCATAACTTACTAACACTACCAATTTCAGATTCCCTCATTGCAACTTCACCATCCAGTACAGATGTACTGTGGAGGGCATTCTGACTCCCTGCAACACCATCTGATATTGGGGGCTACTGCACAAAATCAAAGTAAACTACAGAGAGTTGTAAAATTAGTCAGCTCCATCATGGGTCCTAGCCTGCATAGTATCCAAGACATTTTTAAGGAACACTGCCTCAGAAAGGCAGTATCCATCATTAAGGATTCCAGCCACCTAGGACATGCTCTCTTCTCATTGTTACCATCAGGAAGGAGGTACAGATGCCTGAACACACAATCAATGATTCAGGAACAAAATTCAAAGTTCAAAGTAAAATTTACTATCACAGTTAATGCATGCCATCATATACTATAAGGCACAGAAACAGAAATAGGCCATTTGGCCCATCGAGTCTGTTCCGCCATTCAGTCGTGGCTGATCCTTTTTCTCCCCCTCCTCAGCCCCACTTCCTGGACTTCTCTTCATAATCATCAATACAGTGTCCAATCAAGAACCGACCAAGCTCTGCATTAAACACACCCAACAACCTGGCCTCCACAGCTGCCTGCGGTAACAAATTCCATAAATTCACCGCCCTCTGGCTCAAGAAATTTCTCTGCAGCACTGTTTTAAATGGACCCCTCTCTATCCTGAGGCTGTGCCCTCTTGTCCTGGAGTCCCCCACCACGGGAAACATCCTTTCCACATCTACTGTCCAGGCCAGGGGTCGGCAACCTTTTTGCCTCTGTGGGCCAGGTCGCGTATTAATGAGCGGACAGTGAGCCAGATAAATGCCATAAGAAACTTGAAATATGGGAATTATCCATTTAAATACATTTAGTTATGTTTTGCCTCAAATTAGTGAATAACGCATGCTAGAAAATCATTTGTGCTTAACCAAGGATGCCAATTAGTAATCAAGGAACTCAGTTTAGTTGCAATTTATTTCAATCAAGGCATCTTTTGAATCTATTAAAAGGACACAAAGAATCCTTAAACATAAAAGGTATGAACATGATGCAGTCAATGGTGGTAAATTAAGTGTAATAAAAAAGAACATTTTAATGCAAAATCGATAAATCAATGTGAAACTTGATGCTGTTTGTTGCTTGAAAGCTTCTCAATATTGGGTGTCAGACTTGTTGATGCCAAGAGCGAAACATCATCCAGATGGGCATTAGTCAATCTTGTTCTCAAATGGTTCTTGGTATGTTTCATTTTTGAAAATAATTGCTCACACAGATAAGTGCTGCCAAACAATGATGCCATCTTTTTTGCATGGTCCACTAAGTTAGGAAAGATGAATATATTTTCTATAGAAGACAAGCACTGACACATCTTCAATCTCAATATGTCATCACACTGCATCTCAATCAATTCCATTTGAAGAATTTCTGATGCAGTGTCCACTTCCACATCAAATGGAGTAGCAAACAGCTTGAACTCATTTGCATGCAAGCGAAAATCAGCAAAACGAGATGAAAACTCTTTTCTCAATTCTTGGACCATATTCACAAAACTGCCTAGATCTTGTGCTTTACTTTTTTGACATTTCTTCAAATCGCCGTGTGATCGTTCTTGCTGACAGGCTGATAGATGCAAATAAAGATTTCTTTTCAGGACAAACAATATCCACCACTGCCAGTAAACATTCTTTGACAAACTCTCCATCTGTAAAAGGCTTTATCTTTTCTGCAATACGTTTTGAGACTTCGTAGCTGGCACAGGTATTTCCTTCATTTTCACTGCTTTTCTTGGGAAAAAAAGGACGTTTGTTTTCCAAAACTAGCCTTCATTTGCTCAACTTCATCTTTCCTTGCTTGCCCAGTAAACTTGTTAAAATTTCCACTATGGCGGGTCTCGTAATGTCGCCTGATATTTGCCACCTTCTTCACAGCAACATTTTCCAGGCAACTGAGACAAACTGGTTTCCCAGCTTGCTCAATGAAGAAGTAACCGAGTGTCCAAGTGTCTTGGAAATTCCTGCGTTTTGCATTCATTGCCATTGGAATTTTTTTCTTCGATTTTATTTCGTAACGTGAGTTATTCAACAAGTATCATAGCACATGTAGATATCTGGATATTTAGCGTGAATTTCTTGTTGAAACACAGTGATGCTGTTTCTGTTTACAAATTTGAACGATCCCATCTGAAAACCTGCGCGTGCATGGAGAGTATCTAATACATATTAATAAGGTAGTCTGCCTTCCCGTCATTCGTATATGACCAATGTTTGGTTTGGAAGAAAACAGAACCTGGGGCCAGTGTAACAAGACGCCATGCATGTCCATCAGTGTGGTCGTGCGAAACACTCAGAATAAGGAAAAATCGCTCACGGGCTGGATAAGCATAGTTTCCTAATATTTGCTCGTGGGCCAGTCAAAATACCTTCACGGGCCGGAATAGGCTGCCTACCCCTGGTCTAGGCCTTTCAACATTCCAAAGGTTTCAGTGAGATTCCCCTCCCTCATCCTTCTAAGTTCCAGCGAGTACAGACCCAGAGCCATCAAACTTCCCTTGTAAAATAACCCTTTCATTCCCAGAATCATCCTTCTGAACCCTCTCCAATGCCAGCACATTATTTCATAGATGAGGGGCCCAAAACTGTTCACAATACTCAAGGTGAGACCTCAGCACCACATCCTGCTCTTGTATTCCAGAACTCTTCAAATGTATACTAACGCTGCATTTGCCTTCCTCAGCACCAACTCAAACCTGCAAGTTAACCTTTAGGGTGTTCTCCGCAAAGACTCCCAAGTTCCTTTGCATCTCAAATTTTTTGAATTTTCTAGCTTGCTTTCATATTTCAACTTTTCCTTCCTAATGATTCTTTTACTTTCTCTCTGTAGGTTTTTAAAAAGCTTTCCAATCCTCTGTCTACTCACTAATTTTTGCTTTGCTGTATGTTCTCTCTTTTGCTTTTACATTAGCTTTGACCTCCCTTGTAAGCCACGGTTATACTATATTGGCATTTGAGTATCTCTTTCTTTTTGAAATACATCTATCCTGCGCCTTCCTCATTTTTCCCAAAAACTCACACCAATGCTGCTCTGCTGACATCCCTGCCAGCAGCTCCTTCCAATTTACTTTGACCAACTCCTCTTTCATACCACTGTAATTTTCTTAATCTACTGCTACGTCAGACTTCACTTTCTCCCTATCAAGTTTCAAGTTGAACTCAATCATATTGTGATCACTGTCGCTTCAGGGTTCTTTTACCTTCAGCTCCTTAATCACCTCCGCTTAATTTCATAACACCCAAACCAGTATAGCTGATCCCCTAGTAGGCTCAATGACAAACTGCTCTAAAAAGCCATCTCGTAGACATTCAACAAACTCACTCTCGAGATCCATTACCAACCTGATTCTCCCAATCGACCTGCATGTTGACATTTTCCCATGACTATCATAACATTGCCCTTTTGACACGCCATTGTACTTACCATTGTAATCTGTGGTCCACATCTCAGCTACTGTTGGGAAGCCTGTATATAACTGCCATGAGGGTCATTTTAATGTCACAGTTTCTTAACTGAACCCACAAGGATTCAATGTCTTCTGATCCTAAGTCATATCTTTCTACTGGTTTGATGCTATTCTTCACCAGCAGAGCTACACCATCCCCTCTGTCTACCTTCCTATCCCTCCGATACAAGGTGTAATTTTGGCTATTCTGCTCCCAGCTACAACCATCCTTTAACCATAATTCAGTGATGGCCACAACATCATACCGGACAATTTGTAATAGTGCAATTAGATAATCCACCTAAATTCTTATACTCCGTGCATTGAGATACAACACTTTAAGAGTACTGTATTCGCTACCCTTCTTGATTCTGCATCCCTAATGCACTGGTACTCACTCTGATAGCTACAATTTTGTCCCATCATCTGCCTGCCCTATCTTAAGTCTGACAGCATGCAATCTTTGCTTTTTTTTTTACCATCCTTCTTATCCTGAGTCCCTTCACTCCAGTTCCACCCCATCAGATTAGATAAGAATCTCCCCAACAGCTCTAACAAATCTGCCCGCGAGCATATTGGTCCCCCTTGGGTTCAAGTGCAACCCATCACTTTTGAACAAGTCATACCTTCCCCCAGGAGATCCCAATGATCCAAGAACCTGAAGCCCTGCCCCACTGCACCAGCATCTCAGCCACACATTAATCTGCCAAATCATCCTTTTTCTACCCTTATTGCTGCATGACGCTGGCTAGCTTTCTGCCTGGCTCTCTAAATTCTCTTTTCAGGACCTCTTTGCCTTTCCTTCCTATGTCACTGGTAATAATATGTACCAAGACATCTGGCTGCTCTCCCACCCTCTCCAAAATGTTATGGACGCGATCTGAGACGTCCCTGACCCTGGCACCTGGGAGGCAACATACCATTCGGGTGTCCCATTCACGTCCACAGAACCTCCTGTCTGTTCCACTGACTATTGACTTCCCTATCACTACCACAACCCTCTTCTCCCTCTTTCCCTTCTGCGTCACAGACCCATGCTCTGTACCAGTACTCTGCCGTGGTATTCCTCAAGGAGGCCATACCCCACAACAGTATCCAAAACAGTATACTTACTTTTGAGGGGAATAGCCACAGGGGTGCTCTGCACTAACTGCCTATTCACATTTACATTCCTCCTGACAATCACCCAGCTACTCACCTCCTGCGACTTAGGGGTGACTACTTCCCTGTAACTCTGATCAATTATCTCCCCACTCTCCTGTACAAGCTGAAGGATATTCAGCTGCTGCTCCAGATCCTTAACATAGTCTCAAGGTGCTGTAGCTACACGTATTTCACGCAGATTTAGTTCCCTGGGAGATTCTGGGTCTCCCAGGACTCTGATATCCTGTATGGAGAACACACAACAGCCAGGTACAGCAAGAGAGAAAAAAGGGAACCTTAACAGAAGATGACCCAGAGCCAATGCTTCTTTGAGCCAAAGCCTGACACTTCTACTCTCATCACTGGCCAACTCTGCCCCAACAATGGCCATCCCTTTTGTACTTTTAAACTGCGAGAAACCTTGTTGCTATGGCCTGCTCCTGCCACTGATTGTGCCACCAGAATGACCCTGAATGCCATGAAGCTCTCCTTTTAAACAAACGTTGCTGATCTGTGACAAACCACGTCGCTGTGGCCTGCTCCTGCCGCTGATGGGCCACCGCAATACAACCTGAGAATCTTTTTCTGTGAGCATATAGAACAGTGACTGTAAACAGGGTCAGTGCACAACACACTGTGCAAATGCAGATATGAATAAATAGCAATAAATAATAAGCATGAAATAACAACATAAAAGAGTCCTTAAATGAGTGTAGTTATCTCCTTTTGTTCAAAAGCCCGATGGTTGAGAGGTAGTAGCTGTTCCTGAACCTGGTGGTATAACAGCTTCTTCCCCTCTGTCATCCGGTTTCTGAATGGACATTGAACCCATGAACACTACCGCACTACTTTGCAAAATTTCTGTTTTTGCATTACTTATTTAATTTAACTATTTAATATACATACAGTGCCTATAAAAACTATTCACCCCCCTTGGAAGTTTTCATGTTTTAGTTTTACAACATTGAATCACGGTGGATTTAAGTTGGCTTTCTTGACACTGATCAACAGAGCAAGACAAAGTGAAAGCAGATTTCTACAAAGTGATCGAAATCAATTACAAATATAAAACACAAAATAATTGATTGCACAAGTATTCACTCCCTTCAAGTCAGTATTTAGTAGAGCAGAAGCACCTTTGGTGGAAATAATAGCCTTGAGTCTGTGTGAATAGGTCTCTATCAGCCGAGCACATCTGGACACTATAATTTTTCCCCATTCTTCTTTAAAAAACTGCACAAGCTCAGTTAGATTGCATGGGGATCATGAGTGAACATCCCTTTTCAAGTTCAGTCACAAATTTTCAATTGGATTGAGGTCTGGACTCTGACTTGGCCACTCTAGGACATTAACTGTGTTGCTTTTAAGCCATTCCTGTGTAGCTTTGGCTTTATGCTTGGGGTTGTTGTCTTGCTAGAAAACAAATCTTCTCCCAAGTCGCAGTTCTCTTGCAGACTGCATCAGGTTTTCCACCAGGATTTCCCTGTATTTTGCTGCATTCATTTTACCAGCACCTTCACAAACCTTCCAGACCCTGCAGCAGTGAAGCATCCCCACAAAATGATGCAGCCACCACCACCTTTTACGTTAGGGCTGGTGTGTGTTTGGCTTACACCATATATAGAAACAGAAAATCAACAGCACATTACAGCCCTCAGGCCCACAGTGTTGTGCCGACCGTGTAACCTACTCTAGAAACTGCCTAGAACTTCCCTACCGCACAGCCCTCTATTTTTCTAAGCTCCATGTCCCTATCTAACAGTCTCCTCAAAGGCTTTTATATTCTATTCCCTTTGAACTGTGTGTTATTTCCCTTAAGTGTGTTGGACACTTTACACCCTGGTTCGAAGAAACGTTGTCTCATTTCTACATACATTATATATGTTATATACATTTATGCAGTTAAACGACAATAAAGTTCACTTGATTGGAGTTGAAAAGAACACTGGCAGGGATGGCAGCAGAGCAGCAATGGCTGGAATTTCTGAAAGAAATTCGGAAAGAACAGGATACATACATCCCAAAGAGGAAGAAGTATTCTAAAGGAAATATGAAGCAACTGTGTCTAACAAGAAAAGTCATAGCCAGCATAAAAACCGGAGAGGGCAACTAATAAAGGAAAAATCAGTGGGAAGTTAGAGGATTGCGAAGCTTTTAAAAAGCAACACAAGGCAACTAAAAAAGCCAATCAGAAGGTAAAGATGGAATACAAAAGTAAGCCAGCCAATAATATTGAGGAGGATACTAAATATTTCTTCAGATACATAAAGTGTAAAGGAGAGGTGAGAGTGGATATCGAGCTGCTGGAAAACAATGCTGAAGTAGTAGTAATAGGGGATGAACTGAATAAATGTTTTGCATGTTTTCACTGTTCATGTTGTGCAGTTGGATGTTCAGAAGGCCTTTGACAAGGTGCCACACATAAGGCTGCTTAACAAGCTACGAGCATGTATATGACAGGAACGACCCTAGCATGACCAAGAACATAGAAATCTATCTCACATTACAGGACCTTTGGCCCACAATGTTGTGCTGACCATATAACCTAGTCTTGAAACTGCCTACTATTTCCCTACTGCATAGCCCTCTATTTTTTGAAACTCCATTTATCCCTCAAAAGACCCTATTGTATCCACCTCCACAACCATCGCTGGCAGTGCATTCCACGCACCCACCACTCTCTGTGTAGAACAACTTAGTTCTGTCATCTGCCTTGTACCTGCTTCCAAGCACCTTAAAACTATGCCCCCTCGTGTTAGCCATTTCAGCCCTGGGAAAAAGCCTCTGGCTATCCACACGATCAAAGCCTCTCATCATCTTATATTCCTCCCTCACCAGTCCCCTTCTTGCACGGTCACTCAGTGTTTGAGGATGGCCTGCTCTAGGCAGATTTACAGCTGTGCCATATTCTTTCCATTTCTTGATGATAGACTTAACTGTACTCCAAGGGATATTCAGCCACTTGGAAATTTTCCTGTATCAATTTCCTGACTTCTGCTTTTCTATAAACTTTTTGCGGAGTTGCTTCAAGTGTCCTTTTGTCTTCGTGGTATAGTTCCTGTTAAGATACTGACTCACCAGCAGTTGGACCTGTCTGTCTGTATCTTGTTTTACGGCGGTTGGCATCCAGCTTAATGGTGCATTACCGCCACCCTCTGCTCCAGAATGTGCACTAGACATACATTCTAAATCCCTTCACCCAATCTCACTCACACACACACACACACACACACACACACAAACCTACACTTCACCCTCCCATCTTTGACCATCCTAGTGTCCTATTCCTGTTTATTCGTCATATTCTATAAAAAACCCCTATACCCCTTAAAAACACTAAAAATACCCGGACTTGTGCTCTCTCACCCATGCCCAGCAACCCTTTTAATGTGAATTCCTGCATCCCCAACTCCCTTAATTTATTTCTCATCATCTCTCTCTGTATCCCATACTTCCTGCAACTCAGAACTACATGTTCTACTGACTCCTCTTCCTGACATTCCTCACACAATCCTGTCTGGTGTTTCCCTATCATTTTCAATGTTTTGTTTAATGCACAATGCCCCAGCCTTAACCTAGTCCACACAATTTCCTCTCTTCTGTTTCCATTACCTACCCTAGTAACTGCAACACTCTTTTGTATTTGATATAAATGCCTCCCTTTCCCCTCCCTGTCCCATCTTTCTTGCCACATTCAGTTGACTTTTTCCCAGATTACACACTTAACCTCTACTTTACTGATACTAATGTGCATTTCCACATTTTCTTTCTTTAACCCCCTCTTTGCCAACTCATCCACCCTCTCATTCCCCTTCACCCCTACATGTGCTGGAACCCATAGAAATTTTACCTGACCGCCCTGATTTGCAATTCTTGTAACTAACTGAAGGACTTCATAAAGTACATCTTGCTGTCTGTTTGTGTGAAAAGACCTTAAACTTGCTAGAACTGAGGATGAATCTGAACATATCAATGCTTTGGCTTGTCTGGCTTTCTGCACCCATTGCAACGCAACCAACACTGCCAGCATCTCCACTGTAAACACCCCTAACTTATTAGATGTTCTTCTGCTGATTCCAATTTCTTTTGCTGGTATTACCACCCCAAACCCTGTCACTCCTGTTTCAGGTTCCTTCGCACCATCCGTATAAATGTGAGTATAATCACTATACTTTAGCAGTTGGACCTTCCAGATACAGGTGTATTTTTACTACAATCAATTGAAACACCTTGATTGCACACCATGATCTCCATTTAACTAATTATGTGACTTCTAAAACCAATTGGCTGCACCAGTGATGATTTGATGTGGCATATTAAAAAGGATGAATAATCATGCAATCAATTATCTTGTGTTTTATATTTGTAATTGATTTAAATCACTTTGTAGAGATATGTTTTCCCTCTGAAACAAAAGTGTCTTTTTCTGTTGATCAGTGTCAAAAAAGCCAAACTAAAATAACTGTGATTCAATATTCTAAAACAATAAAACATGAAGACTTCCAAGGGGAGAATAGTTTTTATAGGCCCTGTATATATACTTACTGTAATTCAGTTTTTTCTTTGCAATATTTATCACATATTGCACTGTACTGCTGCCACAAAGTTAACAAATTTCATGACATATGCCTGTGATATTAAAACCAATTCTGATTCTGAGGTCATGATCTGTTCTTGCTGCTACCATCAGGCAGGGGGTACATGAGCCGTAGAACACACACCACCAGGTTCAGGAACAGTTATTACCCCTCAGCCACCAGGCTCTTGAACCAGAGGGGATGACTTCAACTCAATTTCACTTACCCCAACATTGAACTTTTCCTGCAACCCATGAACTCACTTTTAAGGACTATACAACTCATATTCTTAATATTTATTGCTCATTTATTTTTTATTTTTTCTTTTATTTCATATTTGCACAGCTTATTGTGGTTTGCACACTGGCTGTTTGTCCATTTCTGTCGTGTGCAGGTCTTCAATGAAGGGACTGTTCCATGTTGTATCCCAATAAAAAATTACGATGACATATAGGTACTTTAATAATAAATTCTGAGGAGCCGAACTGAAACAAAGTGATGCTGCTGATGTGTCAGGAGAGGAAGTTACTGGCTTACCTTCAGGGTGTAACCCACTAGGCTGTTCCAGTGGCAGAGAGAGAACACGCGAAGTTGTGAAAACCTGTGTGTAAAAAAGCACATCAATGCAGATCAATCAGTTGGCAACTCCTCTCTCTGTTCCCTACCCCTATAGTAGGAAAGGAACCTGAATTCGGAGAACCAATAACTGTCTACACATTAAACTCATTTCACCGCACGTTTCTTATCAACTTGGGTAGCACGGCCAGACATAGGAGCAGAATTAGGCCATTCTGCCATTTATCTTCCCTTTCAATCCTGCTTTCTCTCTGTGACCTTTGATGCCTTTATTAGTTAAGTACCCATGAACCTCTGCTTTAAATATACCCAATAAATTGACTTCCACAGCTTATAACAGTGGGATAGAAGCTGTCCTTGAGCTTGGTGGTACGTGTTTCCAGGTTTTTGCATCTTCTGCCCAATGGGAAAGGGAAGAAGAGAGAATGTCTGGGGGGGGGGGGGGAAGGTTTGGTCATCGATTATGCTGGCCGCTGTATCAAATCAGCGAGTCCATTGAGGGAGGCTGGTTTCCATGATGTGCTGGGCTGCATCCCGAAGACATGGAGGTTGGTGGGGTGATTGGCCAATGTATGTAGGCAAGTGTGGAATCTTGGGCAGGGAGAATCAAAAAATGGATCTGCAAGGACTCAGTGGGCCAAACGACCTTTGCTATTGTCTCTCTTTCAGAGGTAGAATCCAGGTAAGAGGGTTGACAGGATTAAGGGGAGAATAAAACAGGATTAGTGAAAATAGGTGCAGACTCAGTGGGCCATAGGACTATGTTTAAAATACCGTATGAATGTTTGATGGCTCCGGGTCGGAACTCACTGGAGTTTAGAAGAATGGGGGGGATCTAACTGAAACTTAACAAATATGAAAGCCCTACATAGAGTGGATGTGAGAGGATGTTTCCTATAGTGGGGGAGTCTAGGCCTCAGAATAGAAGGATGTCCATTTAAAACATTGTTTTGCGGCAGCAGCACAATGCCAATACATAATAAATTACAATATGAAATACATACTGTACATAAAACAAATTAAATTAAATAAGTAATGGAAAAAGGGACCAAAGAAAAAAGTAAAAAATAGTGAGTTTGTGTTCAGGGTCCATTCAGAATTTGGATAGCAGAGAAGAAGCTGTTCCTGAAACATTGAATATGTGTCTTCAGGCTCCTGTACCTCCTCCCTGATGGTAGGAATGAGAAGAAGGCATGTCCTGGGTGATGGGGGTCCTAAATGACTGATGCTGCATTGCCTTTTAAAGAAGTCCTCGATGCCCTCCTGGGGCATGACTCGATTCCTCTGCAGACTTGCAGTTCTTGTCCTCAAGTTTAAGTCCATTCAGAGACAGACCATTTCATCTCTCTTCACGGTATATCAGAGCCCTCATTTATGTCCCCCAGCTGAAAATACATCAGCTCTGACAACCCCAACCAATCATGTTGAAACCACTAATGACAACACTTTTGCCTTAACAAACCTGTTCTCTGTCAGCCAGCTTAAGGTGTTCTGGATTTTTTGCTGAACCGGTGGCTGCAATTTATTTCCAGGCCTGGCCCAGCAACGAGAGATGGTAACCTTGCGCCACAGTGTGGGGGTTTCAGCGGCTGCGTTCCATAGCTGACACACTCGAGCCATTCTGTTTCAAAATGCAGGATCAAAGATCAGATCAAAAGAACACCTCAGCCAAAAGATAGAGATTAGCTTTAACTGTCACACGTAAATCCAAATGCATTGAAACAACCAACACAGTCCAAAGAAAATGTGTGGCTTACAAATGTCGCTCACTTCCAGTGCCAACAGAGCATGCCCATAACTTACTAACTCTAACCCGTACACCTTTGGGATGTGGAAGGGAAGTGGAACACCCAGAGGAAACACACAGTCACACGGAGAATGTACAAGCTCCTTGCAGGCAGTGGTGGGAATCGAATCCCCATTGCTGGCACTGTAAAGCACTGTGCTAACCACGCTACCATGCCGCGTATATCCAGTCTGTAACTCTCAGGATGCAGCAGAGGCATTCTTGTTCTATCCAACTGTATGAAACAGAAATTTAAAGTCACCATCCCACCTCCAACTTCGAGCCCTCTCACGATCCTCCCACCTCCCAAATCCAGAGTACTCCCAAGTTCATTGACGGTACAGAACACCCAAAGGGTTAATTAACTAGTATAAACCTGGAGCATCACACACCAAGTGCTGGAGGAACTCAGCAGGTCAGGAAACATCTATGGAAATGAACACATTTGACGCTTTGGGCTAAGACCCTTCATCAGGACTGAAAAGGAAGGGGGAAGACGCCAGAAAAAAAAGGTGGCAGGGAGAGAAAGGAGGATAAGCTCGAAGGTAATAGATGAAGCCAGGTGGGTGGGAAAGCTGATGGACTGGAGAAGCAGGAATCTGATAGGAGAGGACAGTGGACCTTAGGAGAAAGGGAAGGAGGAGGTGATAGGTAGGTGAGAAGAGGTAAGGGGCCAGAGTGGGGTCTCGAAGAGGGAAGGGAGTGGGGAAAAGAAAAAAATGTGAAAAAAAAAGTTACCCGAAGGAGTAATTGATGTTCATGCCATCAGGTTGGAGGCTCCTAGACCTCCTCCACCCTGAGAGTGGCCTCATTGTGGCACACGTCAGAACAGGAATAGGGATAGGAATTAAAATGGTTGGTCACCAGGAATTTCTGCTTTGGCGAATGAAGTGAGGTCCCCAATGTATACTGTAGCTGAGTGGTGGAATCAAAGGGGAGCTAATGGGAGTGCAGGGAGAATGAAATAGGATTGGTTGTGGGATTGGCATCAATGGGTGTTTAATAATTAGCACAGACATTGGGACAAAATTCCTGTCCTTGTCTAAATTCTGTACCCATCACCATCCACCTCCCATGGGAACCAGTTACCACCCTACCCTCCCCTCCATCTCCAAATCCCACTTTCATCAGCCCTACACTCACATGCCACTAGTCACCACACATGTGCATCAATACCGCAACGCAGAACATAGAACAGTATATCACAGTACAGATCCTTTGGCCCACAATGGTGTGCTAAACTTTTAACCCACTAAGATCAATCTAACCCTTCCCTCCCACATAGTGCTCCATTTCTCAGTCATCCATGTACCTAAGAGTTGAGAGTCGAGTCATATAACACTACAGCACAGAAATAGGCCATTCAGCCCATCTAGTCCATGCCAAACTAATCTGCCTAGTCCATTGACCTGCACCCGGACCATAACCATCCATGTACCTATCCAAATTTCTCTTAGGTGTTGAATTTGAACCCACATCTACCACTTGCACTGGCAGTTTGTTCCACACTTTCACCACCTTCTATGTGAAGTTCCCCCTCATGTTCCCCTTAAACATTTCACCTTTCACTCTTAACCTCTAGTTCTAGTCTCACCCAACCTCAGTGCAAAGAGCCTGCTTACAAATTACCCCATCTATACCACTCATAATTTTATATACCTCTATCAAATCTCCCCTCATTCTCCTACACTTTAGAGAATAAGGTCCTGACCTGTTCAACCTTTCCCCATAACTCAGGTCCTCAAGTCCTGACAACATCCTTACAAATTTTCTCTACACTCTAAATATTTCTTATGTATCTGCCTCTACCACCACCCACACATCCATGCATCTACCACTCTCCAAGTAAAAAGCCTACCTCTGAAATACCCCTATACTTCCTTCCAATCACTTTAAAACTACGCCATTTCATATTCACCATTTGGCCCTGAGAAAAGGTCTCTGGCTGTCCACTCAATTTACACCTCTTATCATCTTATACACCTCTATCAAGTCACCTCTCATCCTCCTTCACTCCAAGAGAAAAGCCCTAGTTCACTCAGTCTATCCTTATAAAACATGGTCTCTAATCTCGGTAGCAACCTAGTAGATCTCCTCTGCACCCTCTCCCACCTTGGCCCCTCACCTGCAGAGAACTGGTACAGCTCCACTGGATGACACCACGTAACGGAAGATATAAACCAAGACTTCAATCGGAAGCCGTTGACCCCACCAGTCGACTTCCTCTTCTTTCTGGTCCTCTGGTTCTGGATCTGTTGCTTTGTCCTGACCTTCAGCACGTTCGGAGCTGGTGCCCCTCATCTTTGTTTTGGGCAGAGAGAGATTCACCGCACGGGCATTAGGCGTCTTGTTGAGCCAGTAGTTGTTTCTCTTGCCACTTGACTGTCTGGGCCTGGGCCTACAGTGTAAGAGAATGAAAGGAGATTTGATAGAAATATACAAAATTACTTCTCAAGTCACCTTCTCAGAGTCAGCAGCTGCTTCATACACCTTTGCCTCTGCTAAGGCAGTCTCAACTTCACACTCCTCCTTGAACACACTCAATGTAGCTCCTACATGAGCTTTACCTATCAGCATTTCAACTTCACACTTAGCATGAGCTGCTCTCATTCTTGCTGCTTCAGCCTCGCTGGATTGGCTTGTGCAGCGGCTATGCTAGTTGTGATTTTGTCTGAGCGTTGCGAAGACATGACAGATGCGCCGCATTCTGACCTGATCCAGTGCTCGGTGATTGACGTTGCTGGGGTTAGAAGCTGACACTGTAGCATACGGCTTTCAGACACGTCTCCAGTCTGTGGCAATGGCTTTGAAGATGTGTTATATTTTCACTCTACTGCCCTCGCAGTGCCATGTGTGCAAAGCTGGGCAAAGCTGACTTAGACGGTGATGAGTCCACATATAACCAGAATCAGTCATGCTTTGTCATCACAACAGCCAATGCAGCTTCTGAAAGAATATGTCCAAATGCACTTTGGCTATGAAAAAGTCAGTGCTCCAGCTCTACAGGTAGAAGCTGTTCACACCATTCAGCCAACCTTTCACTTAGTCCAGGGATTGACAGTCATGGTCAAAACCCACAACATCCCCTTCTACAGTTTCAACACAGCACAGAGTTGCTACTGCTGCTAATCCCATCTGCACAGGCATGGACAGGCTGAGCTTCAATCCATCCGAGGACACATGTTGAGCAAACCAGTCTCCACAATATCCTCATTCAGGAGCTGCAGGTGCATTAGATTTGGCTTGGTATCTGGCTTGTTAAGACCTAATCATTGCAGGACTAAAAGTGAAAAAGGATCTAGCCGAGAGAAATCATCAGCAGCAGAACATTACATTCACAATGACCATAGGATTGGTTTCGACAGCACAGAACTGCTGTGCCATGCCAATGGCTTTGAGGCCACCTGGTGAAGGAAGCCTCTGAGGTAGAATGACAGAAAAAGAATTTTAACAAAGATGAAGGTCAAAAATCACTAAGCAATTACCATCAACAGATTACTTGCAATACCAGAGGAAACAACACACTGGACCATCGCTACACCACCATCAAGAATGCCTACCGTGCTATTCCATGCCCTCACTTCGGGAAGCCTGATCATCTGGATGTACTTTTAGTCCCTGAGTTTCGGCAGAGACTGAAAACTGCAGCACCAGCAGGAAGGACGAAGAAGGTATGGACAAGGGAAGCACAGGGGCACCTACAGGACCTCTTTGAACCGGGTGGACTGGACTGTATTCAGGCATTCATCTTCCAACCAGGATGAGCATGCTGCAGTTGTTTCCGACTTCATTAACCTGTGTGGATGAGTGTGTGCCGACAAAGACTTACTGTATATTCTCAAACCAAAAGCTGTGGATGAACCAGGGGGTACATCGTCTGCTGAAGTCTAGATCTGTGGCAATCAAATCTGGCAACCCAACCCTGTACCAGAAAACCCAGTATGATTTGTAGAGGGCTATTTCAAGGGCGAAGAGACAATTTCGAACGAGGTTGGAGGTGATATCAGCTGCACAACAACTCTGGCAAGGTCTGCAAGACATTACTTCCTGCAAAGTGAAACCCAATAGCACTAATGGCAGCGATGCTTCACTACCAGATGAACTCAATGCCTTCTATGCACACTTTGAAAGGGAGAACACAACTACAGCTGTGAAGATCCCTGCTGCACCTGATGACCCTGTGATCTCTATCTCAGAGGCTGATGTTAGACTGTCTTTAAAGAGAGTGGACCCTCGCAAGGCCAAAGGTCCCGATGGAGTACCTGGTAAGGCTCTGAAAACCTGTGCCAACCAACTAGTGGGAGTATTCAGGACATTTCCAACCTCTCATTGCTTCAGGCAGAAGTCCCACTTGCTTGAAAAAGGCAACAATTATCCCAGTGCCTAAGGAGACTAATATGGACTGCCTTAATGAGTGGTAGCACTCACATTGACAGTAATGAAATGCTTTGAGAGGTTGGTCATGGCTAGACTGAACTCCTGTCTCAGCAAGGACCTGGACCCACTGCAATTTGACTTATTGTGGTGATAGACAACGGCAGACGCAATCTCAATGACTCTCCACACGGCTTTAGACCACCTGGACAACACCTACATCAGGATGCTGTTCATCGACTACAGCTCAGCATTTAATACCATCGTTCCCACAATCTTGATTGAGAAGTTGCAGAACCTGGGCCTCTGTACCTCCCTCTGCAATTGGATTCTCCACTTCCTAACTGGGAGACCACAATCTCTGCAGATTGGTGATAATATATCCTCCTCGTTGACAATCAACACTGGCACACCTCAGGGGTGTGTGCTTAGTCCACTGCTCTACTCTCTGTATACACATGACTGTGGGGCTAGGCACAGCTCAAATACCATCTATAAATTTGCTGATTGTGGACTTCAGGAAGGGTAAGATGAAGGAACACATACCAATCCTCAGAGGGATCAGAAGTGGAGAGAGTGAGCAGCTTCAAGTTCCTGAGTGTCATGATCTCTAAGGATCCAACCTGGTCCCAACATATCAATGCAGTTATAAAGAAGGCAAGACAGCAGCTATATTTATTAGAAGTTTGAAGAGATTTGGCATGTCAACAAATACACTCAAAAACTTCTATGGTTGCACCGTGGAGAACATTCTGACAGGCTGCATCACTGTCTGGTACGGAGGGGCTAATGCACAGGACCAAAAGCAGCTGCAGAAGGTTGCAAATCGAGTCGGCTCCATCTTGGGTACTAGCCTACAAAGTACCCAGGACATCTTCGGGGAGTGGTGTCTCAGAAAGGCAGCGTCCATTATTAAGGACCTCCAGCACCCAGGGCATGCCCTTTTCTCACTGTTACCATCAGGTAGGAGGTACAGAAGTCTGAAGACACACACTCAGCAATTCAGGAATACCTCCTTCCCCTCCACCATCTGATTCCTAAATGGACATTGAATCTTTGGACACTACCTCATTTGTTTTAATACACGGTATTTCTGTTTTTGCATGTTTTTTGGTAATCTATTCAATATATGCAATTGGTTTACTTGTTTATTTATTATTTTTTTTCTCTGCTAGATTATGTTTTGCATTGAATTGCTACTGCTAAATTAACAAATTTCGCTTCACATGCCGGTGATAATAAACCTGATTTTGATTCTGAGTAACACTTGCAATTTTCCAATGATCCAGTACATTGCCAAAATCTATCGATTCTTGAAAGATCATTGTTAATACCTCCGCAATCTCCCCAGCTACTTCCTTCAGAACCCGAGGGTGAATTCCATCAGGTCCAGGAGATTTATCCAGCCACAGACCATTAACTTCCTGAGCACCTTCTCAGTCGTAATTTTCACTGCAATACTTCACTTCCCTAACACTCTTGAATGTCCGGTATACTGCAAATGTCTTCCTCTGTGAAGACTGATGCAAAATACGCATTCAGTTCCTCTTACAATATCTCCAGCATCATTTTCTATGGGTTCTGTATCTACTCTTAACTCTCTTTTACCCTTTATATACTTAAAAAGGCCTTAGTATCTTCTTTGATTTAGTCACCAGCTTCTTTCATAATTCATCTTTTCCTTCCAAATGACCTTCGTTTCTTTCTGAAAGTTATTAAAAAGCTTCCCAATCCTCTATTTTCCCACTAGCTTTGGCTTCCTTGTATGCCATCTCTTTTGTTTTCACTTTGGCTCTAACTTCACTGTCAGCCACGGTAATGTCCTTCTTCCTCTTGAAAATTTCTTATTTGAAATATATCTCTTACCCTTCCCCCATTTTTCGCAGAAACTCCAGCCACTGCCGCTCTACTGTCCTTCTTGCTAGTGTCCCTTTCCAGTCAACCCTGGCCAGTTCCCTTCTCCTGCCATTGTAATTTCCTGTATTCCACTGAAATACCGACACATTGATATTTAGTTTCTCTTTCTCAAATTTCAAAGTGAACTCGATCATATTGTGATCACTGTTCCCTACGGGTCCGTTAACCTTAAGCTCTCTTGTCACCTTCGGATCATTGTACAACAGACAATCCCCTGGCGGGCTCAACGACAAGCTGTTCGGAAAAACCATCCCTTAGACATTCTACAAATTCTCTCACTTGACGTACAGTACTGACCTGGTTTTCCCAATCCACTTTCTTGTTAAAACCCCCAACAATTATCGTGACATTGCCCTTCTGACACACCTTTTCTATCTCCTGCTGTAATTTGTAATCCACATCCCAGCTGCTGTTTGGAGGCCATTAGGGTCCTTTTACCCTTGCCATTGCTTAACTCAACCCCTAGATACTCTACACTCGTGGTCACCAACCTTTTTAAGCCCAAGATCTCCTACCTCGACCTTAGTGAAAGGCAAGATCTACCAACTAAATCGTTCAGAGAAAAAACAGCTCAGATTGTACTTCCAATTTGAGGCCTTTTGAGCTGATTGTATTTGAATTACACAAAATACTTCTGTTAAACTTTCAAATTAATTCAAAAAAGAAAACATTGTAACTAGCATATCAAACAGGCCATAGTTGCCTTTCTTTAAGAATATTACAATACTTCACACCTTTAATTCTAAGTTTCATTATTTAATTTTATTTCAACAGGAAAAATAAATGAATAAAGATTGACTGTTGCACTCAGTGTGATAAATGGGGCTGAATACTTTCTGCTAGTTCCTGAAATTTGGCTCATAACTACAGACAGCCAGTCTGAGACAGTCTGTGAGGTGTGAGTCAGTAAGACAGCTCCTGTACTTAGATTTAATAATTTTCATCTGTGAAAGTGGAATTTCACAAGGTAAATTTGACCCGAAGGAGGCATTGACTTTGAGTACTATAAAACCAACGTGCACACCGCTCATTGCTGGGGCCCCATCAGTAGTAATTGCCACCAGTTTATGAATGGGGATGTCATTTTCACAGACATATTTTTTAAACTCATTGTAAATATCCTCACCTCTCGTTCTCTCCTTTAATTGCAAAAGAGTGAGGAAGTCCTCCTTTGCTGTAAAATCCTGGAAAGCCATTCTGACAAATACAACAAGCTGAGCTGTTTGCATTACATCCAGGGATTCATCGAACTGTAGTGAAAAATATCCACGTCCTCTGACAGTGATTCTACCCCCCTTGTCACTGTTGCAGGGCCAAGCGGTATATTATGTATTGCGGTTGTGATGTCGTTTTTGTTTTTAAAGTCATTAAAAACAGTCTCTGCGGTAATGGCCATTGCTTCCTTGAATAAAAATCGCCATCTGTAAAAGGCTTCTTGTGTTCCGGTGGTCCCCAACCTCTGGGCTGCTGACCGATACATTGCCACGAAGAATGCAGGGGTGCAGCGGTAGTCGGAACACACCCAGCACTTCTTTAAGAAAAGCCAAAATAAAGATCATCTGGTCCGACATTAGGACATTAATTAGGGTGGCACTTAATTAATTAGCTTGTTTATTTTGGTTTTTTCTGGTGGTTGGTGTTGTGGTGCCGCTCCAGATTCCCTCTTTTAGTCAGTGCTTGTGTTTGGTGGCACAACATACATACACACTTGTCTTTCACCAAGGTAAATAGAAATTCCTCTTCCTATTCTGGATGGAATTTGTACGTTTTCGCCTTCTTTCGCGTAGCCTCCGCCATGCTATCAGGATATCACCAGCGTGTGTTGCACCAATGTGTACCAAGACATCAGGCTGCACCCTCTCCCTTCAGATACGCTGCACCCGATCCGAGACATCCCATACCATCGCGCCTGGGAGGTAACACACTATGTTACCAGCCAGCTATCTATCCTGGAGGGCAAGCTTTCACAATGCTGTGGAAGGACTAAGTCTTAAATTTAGTGAAGAGCTGGACCTTCTCTGTAATTGGCATGGCTTCCAACATGCCACAAGGGTTAAGGCAGTGTACACTGCTAATGCAGCTCTGGGTCTAAAAATGCTGGGGCAAAGGCTAGTCAATCGAAGAACGTCTTTTCAGCAGTCTCGACAACTTTCCAAAGCTCTCACACAGAACGGTGGGAGCTACTGGAACGTGCGGATCTGTCGTTGGAACTACAATCAACAAAAAATGAGGGTTACCTACCAGGGCTGAATTTCTCAGATGCTGTAAGAGGAATGAACCCCACAGTGGAGAAGCGAAACAAGATGAAATTCATCTGCCGATACACAAACTTTGAAATTACCCTAGTTTTATCCGTTTAACTTCTGGCAACACCTCATTCAAAGAGAGGTCATCAGCAGAAAGACGGAAAACCAAAACCCCTATCACGATCAATAAAAAGAAATAGAAAGCTCTGCCACAGACAATTACCCGTCCATAAGAAACTTCACTCCCTAAAGGAAATGCAGTGGTTTCAGAGAAAAACCACTGGCAGCCTGGCAGCACTTTCTAAAAGAGCACTCAGTATGTTTCACATCTTGTGCTTCAATGGGACACCAAAGGACGGTAAGGCTATCATACACTGCACTGAGAGCAACAGTGACCAGGACATATCAGTGCTACATTTAGGGCCAGTACCTTGGCTTCTACCGGTTCCAGCATACCCACAGCAGAGTACGGTGAGGAGCCAGATGATCGTCCGTCAGATGTAGCTACTTCTCAGGCACAGAGGTATGTGGGAAAGGGTTCCAAGGCAACCGGAGAAGATAACTTCACTTGCCCCATCACTGAACTATTCCCACATCCTATGGACTCACCTTCAAGGATTCTTCATCTGTTCTTGATATTTATTGCTAATTTATTATTGTGATTGTTTCTTGTCTGTTTCTTTGTTTGTACTTGCAGTCTGTTGTTTTTTTTTGCTCATAGGCCATTGTCCGTCCTGTAGGGTGTGGTCTTTTATTGAATCGATTGTGTTTCTTGCATTTACTGGGCTTGCCCACAAGAAATGAATCTCAGGGTTGTATATGGTGATAAATATGTACTTTGTTAATAAATTTACTTTGAACTTTTTCCCCCCTCGGCCCTTTAACAGCAGTGTGACGAACTCACTAAGTGTGTTATCCACAACATTCCCAGCATCGCAGAAGCTCTAAAGCAGAGGTTCCCAACCTGGGTGTACAGACCCCTCAGTTAACGGTGGGGGTCCGTGGCATAAAAAAAGTTGGAAACCCCTGATCTAAAGTGAATCCATGCACAGATCCAGGGCCGTCACGTGGACTGTCAGGGGCTGCACACACACAGTCATCCGGGACTCCAATACCCTCCCTGAGTTTCCACATTGCACAGGAGAAGCACGATACAGAACTGAGCTCATCTGCAATAACTAAAAAGCTTTTGAGGGTGGAAGGAAAGACAAAAAGAATGAACCTACGCTCACCTCAATGTTACTCACCTCCTCACCAAAGTCCACACTATGACAGCCATCAGGACTCAGATTAGAAATCAACCCTCTCCAATGGGCCACTGTGCGTGACCCTACTTCTTTTTATTGGCTGCTAGTACTTAGCCAATCATCTATTAATTGACAGGTGACATGGTAGCGTACCAGTTAGTACAAAGTTATGACAGCTCAGGGCATTGGAGTTCGGAGTTCAATTCACCCCGTGAACTGCGGGCGGTTCAAAGACCTACCGGATAGTAGGTTAATTGGTCATTGAAAGTCGTCCTGTGATTAAGGTGGGTTGCTGGGTGGTGCAGCATATTGGGCCGGAAGGGCCTGTTACGCACTGTATCTTTAAATAAATAAAATTAACAATCAGCTGACCCACCTCTTTTCCTGCGAGTGAAATTCTCGCACAGGCAACAAGAATCGCTTCTTTTCAATTTTCCTGTTCTTGCTCTGTCCCGGGCCGGGTCCTGCGAATGAAACTTAATAATAAAACAGAAAGATGTTCCTCTTAGCCTTGGCCTCAGAGCCAAAGCCTCAGCTCCCTCCTCTAACCCTGTCCACTCAGACTGCAGCTGCTCCCAGAATAGCTGTGCCACTTAATCCCAACTTTTTATTGGCCCTAGGGAAACACACAACCAAGGAGGCTTGTTCTTTTCAATGTTTTCCACTGCTATTCACAATCCTTCAAGTCCTCAGGCAACATCTATGGGATGAGAAACAGAGTTAAAGTTTCACAGGTGCAAGCACCTCGACCTCAACGAGAAAAGAGCAATAATAAAGAAAGTTAAGATGCAGAGAAGGCAGCAGGATGAATGAGAAGGACAAAGGTGAAGGTCTGAGAAAAAGGTGAAGCCAAGCTAACCCTGCCGCAAAGAGTCATAGAGATCTGACACCTGACCAGGTTCATTTCCTAATACCAGATCAAGTACAGCCTCTCCTCTTGTAGGCTTATCTACATATAGTGTCAGGAAACCTTCCTGAACGCACTTAACAAACTCCACCCCATCTAAACCCCTTGCTCTGGGGAGACACCAATCGATACTGGGAAAAATAAAATCTCCCATCACGACGACCCTGTTATTACTGCACCATTCCAGAATTGTCTCCCTATCTGCTCCTCGATGTCCTTCTTGAAGCTGTTCACCCTCTCAACTCCAGATCCGTTGATGTCAATAGGCCTGTCTCTATTTCTCCTGTAGTCCACAACCACCTCCTTTGTTTTTGCAACATTGAGGGAGAGGTTGTTTTCTTGACACCACTGTCAGGCTGATGGCTTCTCCTCTGGAGGCTGCCTCGTTATTATTTGAGATAGGGCCAATCAATGTAGTATCATCTACAAATTTAATTAGCCAGTTGGAGCTGTGGACAGCAACACAGTCATGCGTGTACGGACAGTAAAGGAGGGGGCTTAGGACACAGCCCTGGGTGGCTCCTGTGTTGAGGGTCAGAGGGGCAGAGGTGAGGGAGCCCACTCCTACTACTTGCCAGCAATCTGACAGGGAAGTCCAGGATCCAGCTGCACCAGGCAGGTGAAGGCCGAGGTCTCTGAGCTTCTTGTCAAGCCTGGAAGGTATTACGGTGTTGAATACTGAACTGTAGTCCAAGAACAGCGTTCTCACATAAGCATCCCTATTCTGCAGGAGTGTAAGGATGGTGTGTACAGCTGTGGCTATTGCGTCACCTGTCCATCGGTAGGCGAATTGTAGGGGGTCCAGTGTGGGTGGTAGCATGCTGCAGATGTAGCCCTTGATTGGCCTCTTAAAGAGATAAGAGACCAGAGTGGGGAATAGAAGAGGGAAGTGTAAAGGAAAAAATAAAAATAGCAGCAGGAGAAATCGATGTTCATGCCATCAGATTGGAGGATACCTAGACAGAAGCTGAGGTGTTGCCTCTCCACCCGGAGGGGGTCTCATTGTGGCAGAAGAGGAGGCCGTGGGCCGACGTGTCAGAATAGGATCGGGGATGGGAATTCCAAAGGAAAGGTGGGAAATACTGACTGAGACTAAACAATCTAAGAGAGAAAATACTGATGGTGTTTGAAGGCAGATAAATCACTGGGCCTGCATGAAATCTAACCCAGACAGCGGAGGGGCTCGTTCCATTAGAGCAGCAGGACCTTTCCGGACCTGCCTCTCGGTCTTTTTTTGCACTACCTTACTTCCCATTTTTCTATTTTCTATCTATGATTTATAATTTAAATGTTTAATATTTACTAATTTTAATATCTTTAATATTTAATATGTGTGAAGCACAGAACCAAATATCGCTGTGATGATTGTACGTTCTAGTACCAAATGCTTGGCGACAATAAAGTACCATGGGGTAAAGAAGAAGAAGAAGAAGAAGATTTTTATTGTCATTGTTGTGGAGCAATGAAACACAGTTTAGCAGCTCAACGTTTTGCAGCATGACAAGAATATATACATAAAATAAACTCTAAAACCTCAGGAGTGCAGTCCAAAATTAAGAATATATGGATGGGGGAGGGGGGGTAGGACTATTGCACACCTGCCATTCCTGGAAGTGTGATGCATTTAGCTGCCGCCGTCTTGGTGGGGGGACAGGAGAAGGGAAGGGGGTGTTATACATTTCACTGCTTGTGGGTAGAAGCTGCTAAGGAGTCTCTTTGTTTTCATCCTTAATGCTCTGTATCTCTTCCCAGAAGGTAGAGGGGAAAACAGGTGATGTCCAGGATGAGTGGGATCCTTTGAAATACAAGTAGCCTTCTTTTGAAGTCTGCCAGTATAAATGTCTCTGAGGGAGGGTAATGTTGTGCCAATAACCCGCTCTGCTACCCTCACCACCCACTACAAGTCCTTCCTGTTCTGTTCTGTGCAGCTGGCAAACCACACTGCACAGCAATACGTCAGGAGGCTCTCTATAGTTGTCCGATAGAAGTTGATCAGTAGGTGATGAGGGAGGAGAGCGTGCTTTAGTTTCCTTAGGAAGTAGAGCCTCTGTTGGGCCTTCCCCACCTGATAAGAGATATGGGCAGTCCAGGTGAGGTCAGCCGAGATGTGGACGCCGAGGAACTTGAAACTCTCTACTCTCTCCACCTCTTTCCCGTATATGTGCAGAGCAGAGTGTTCGACGCGCTTTGATTTCCTGAAGTCTACTATCAGCTCCTTGGTTGAAGAAGGTGCAGATGGTCACAAGTTCAAGTTTATTGTCTTTCAACTGTCAGTATGTGTACCACCAAACAATGTGATGTCTGTGCAACATAGTACATATAACTCACACACCTAACACTTCAAATAACATTACCACAAATAAATTAACAAATAATAAGGTGCATATATGATACAAGTTAAAAAGTAAACAGTATAGTGCTGCTGGCACTTCATATTGTGAGGAAACCTGGGTGGTGACAGGGAGATCTGTATTCCTACGGGTTGGGGGGAGGGAGATTTTCCCATCCTAATTCCAATGCTGTGGTACCTCCTGCCTGATGGTAGGTCGAAGAGATTGTTGGACAGATAGGAGAGACCAATGGCAATGCTAAGGGCCCTGCGTACACAGCGCTTCTGATAAATATCTCTGATGGGTGTCAGAAAGGCCCGGATGGTCTTTGATGACAGGGTGAAGTAGGGGAAAGGATGCCACAGGGCAAGGAGTGGGTTATTGAAGGACGGACTGGAGGTCCATAGAGGGGAGGGTAGCACAGTAACCATGGCAACAAAGACTTGACTTTACAGGCACCGCCCACTCCTCTAAGGCGACATCCTCATCTTCATCCTTATCCTCTACTGCCGTCCAAAGCTCACCCTCCGACCGCCGTCCCTCTGATCCCGCACTCACTCCACTCACTCCCTCAGGCGTCGCCACACTGAAACTTCCCGCCGTACGCCGCCTCTCTTACTAACCCGATAAATGGTTCTAGGTTCCGCCCACACCTCAAGACAATTGGCTCTGTCACCACAGCTCCACGAATAGGAAACCAGGGTCCTGCAGATCTATTGGTCCAACTCTCCCGTCAATCACCAGACGCCGGCGGCCGCTCGCGATCAAGTGGGGTTGACACCTTTAAAAGGACGCACGACTTTCTTTTCAAACTGGCAGTGAGACGCTTTAAAACATATATGTTGTTTTGAATTTGCGTAACGCGTGTGACACAAAGCAAAACGCTGACGTTTATGTTTTATTGTGCTGCTTATTTGCATGAACAGCCACTGCTAGAGGCATTTTGAATCATCTCGGCTGTAAATTATTAAACGTACCATTTAATTTATTGTTTCATTTTACTTAATAGCTCTTTAGAGGTTTGGTAAACGGATTCTTGGCTGTTCTAAATTTGTAATAGCGACATCCAGTTCTCATTTGGGGGGCGGGGGCATTAACTGAGAGGCTGTCACAAACACACATATCCAAGGTACAAATACCATGACAAATGTTTTTTTTACAGCAGCAGCACGCTAAATTACAAACATAAATGTTGCATGAAATTATGGAATCCCTCCAAAAGTCTCTTTGAACCCCAACCATCAGGCAGGAGGTATTGGACAAGGACTGTTGGGATGGGAAACAGGTTCTTTCTCCAAGCCATGAGACTACCGAACTCTCTGCCACATCACATATAAATAAAGCGCACGTACTTTTAAATTGCCTATACTCATGCCTTATTGTTTGTTAATTTATTTGTGGTTGTGGAACTTCATGTGTGAATGATATGTATGGTGTTTTACAGTTTGGTCTGGAGGAATATGGTTTCATTTGTCAGTATACATGTGTACAGTTGAATAACAATAAACTGAAATTGAACTTAAATTTGAATTATGAAATTATGGATCTGGTGCTCCCAACATAGTGGTACAATTATGAAGAAGAGTTGCAGGTGAATGGGAACCAGAGTGCCAGAACAGATAGTGGAGAGGTTGGGGAGACAGATGTTGATAATACATAAGACTAAGTCAGGAATCAAAAGGTTGAGCAGAGTGCGACTACAGTCCTAAACTGCACATATTTCAATGCAAGAAGTATCGTAGGAAAGGCAGATGAGCTCAGTGCATGGATCAACACATGGAATTATGACATTGTGGCCATTAGTGAGACTTGGTTACTAGTAGGGCAGGACTGGTGGCTCAATATTCCGGGGTTCACTTGTTTCAGATGCGACCGACAGGAGTGATTAAATGGGGAGCGGTAGCAGTACTAGCCAGGGGAGATGTCACGGCAGTGCTCAGTCAGGACAGGCTGGAGAACTTGTCCAGTGAGGTGTCAGGGGTGGAAATGAGAAATCAGACAAGCATGACCATGTTAATAGGCTATATTACAGACCACCTAACAGTCCGAGGGATTTAGAAGAACGAATTTGTAAAGAGGTTGCAGACTTGCAAGAATAATAAGGTTGTTATATTAGGTGATTTTAAGTTTCCACATATTGACTGGGACTTCCATACTGTAAAGGACTGGATGGGATAGAGTTTGTTGTATGTGTTCAGGAACGTTTCCTTCCTCAGTACGCAGAAGTCCCAATGAAAGTGTGCGATACTTGACCTGCTATTAGGGAATGACAGGGAGTTTGTGTAGGGGAACAGTTTGCATCTAATGATCACAATGCCATTCGTTTCAAAACAAATATGGAAAAACATAGGTATGGTCCACAGGTGAGATTCTAAATTGGACAAAGGACAATTTTGATGATATCAGGAAGGATCTGGCAAATGTGGATTGGGGCAGGCTGTTTTCTGGCAAAGGTATACTTGGTAAGAGGGAGGCCTTCAAAAGTGAAAATTTAAGACCACAAAACTTGTATACTGTCAGAATAAAATAGGGAACCTTGGTTTTCAAAAGATATTGAGGCCCTGGTTAAGAGACAAAAAGGGAGGTGCATTGCAGGTATAGGCAAGTAGGAACAAATGAGGTGCTTCTGGAGTACAAGAAATACAAGAGAACACTTCAGGAAGAAATCGGGAAACTAATTCCTGATGAGGTTTCTGCCAGGAGCCAAAGTGAAGCAGAATCCTAAGGGATTCTACAGTTATGTTAAGAGCAAAAGAATTGCAAAGGACAGAATTGGTCCTCTGGAAGACCAGAATGGTAATCCATGTGTGGAGCCCAAAGGGATGGGGAGATCTTAAATGAATTTTTTTTGCATCTGTATTTACTCAGGAGTTGGAAACCCCCAAGTGAGGCAAAGTGACACCAGCTGCATGGGGTCTACAGAGGAGGAAATGTTCACAGGCAGATTAGGGTGGATAAATCCCCAGTGCCTGACAAAGTGTTCCCTCAGATCCTGCGGGAGGGAAATGCAGAAATTACTAGGACCCTAGCAGAGATATTTAAATTATTCTTAGTGACAGCTGTGGATCTGTCAGAGGATTGGAGGATAGCCAATGTTGTTCCATAGTTTAACAAAAGCTCTACAAATGAACCAGGAAATTATAGGCCAGTGAGTCTGACATCAGTTGTGAGAAAGTTATTGGAAGGCATTCCAGGGGACAAGATATACAGGTATTTGGATAGACGTGACTGATACCATTGTTCAGCATTTCCCCTTCTGGTTACATTTCTTTGAATGATTCCGGAATCTACTCTGGTACCGAATTACAGTTTTTGAACTTGGATTATCGGATTGATTAACTCTTATTTACAAATTTGTATGGAGTATTTATCACCTCTGGGTGTAAGTAGGGCTGAACATGTTGGCCTGCCATCCTTTTTTCTTTTTCTATTTTGATCTTAGCTACCGTACTTTAACTCTCGACATTCCTGGTTCCCTTTGTTCTATCAGCACTTAATAAAATAATTGTGAAGAAACAAGTTCAAAGTTCAAAGTAAATTTTTAATCAAAGTACATATATGTCAGCATAAACCAATCTCCATATCCATTTTCTTGCAGGCAATCGCAATTTTATGCCTTTATCCTGAGAGAACGAGACATAAAACTTCGAAGAACCTTGAATGAGAATCGTCAGAATCCAGCAACACGTATATCTAAAAATGAATAAATAAAAATAGAATAAAAATTGTTAAGACTACAGCTGGAGGTCATGGGTTAAGAGTGATAGGTAAAATGTTTAAGGGGAACATGAGGGGAAACATCTTCACTCAGAAGGTCGTGAGAGTGTGGAATGGGCTGCCAGCACAAGTGGTGGTTTTGACTTCATTTAAGGGGTTTAGATAGGTACGTGGTTGGGAGGGGTATGGAGGCCAATGGGTTGAGGAAGTTTAAGTGGTTCAGCATGGACTACATGGGCAGAAGGGCCTGTTTGTGTGCAGGTTTTCTATGACAATAAATGAATATAGAAGTGGCAGGATATGTTGCGATTGTACTTGGTGAGGTCTCACTTGGAATATAGTGTTCAGTTTTAGTCACCCTTTAATAGCAGACATCCCACTTCTCCTGGAAGTTTCGGGACTCTCCCGCACAGTGGCAGCGCCAGAGATTTCTTCTTGCTGGTGCTACGGAGGGGCTGAATTATTCAGTGATGGTGCTGAGGGATGCACTGTATGGTAATATGTATTCACAAGGCCAGATGCGAGGCGTTAAAAAGCCAGTTTCAAGCATTATGTGACTACTATAAATGCCTCTTTTGATTCACAAGCAACAGCAATTGGTAAATATAATATAGAAGTGAACTGTGACAGTGTCAACAGCATCAAACACAACCCGGGCTACACAGAGCATAAACAAAAAAAACAAACAGAGCATCCGAGCAACAGCGCACAACATCAATCACGCACCAATTCCGCAATCAGAACCGTCTTTTCATTTCAGTCAGAAGTCTGTCGAGAACCGGATAGAAACAGTGATTGTGAAGGTCATCAGAGTATGTGACAGGTGTGCGTTCAGTTTGGGCCTCAACAACAAAATCATGTCGGCGGTGGGATGGCTGGGCCTGTCTCCTTTCATGTGGTCTGCTCTGTATACCGGCCTTGACGCACAGGTCCCTAGCTCTTGTTTGAATTTCACTCTATGATTCCTCTCTCCGTTTTGCTGAGATTGCATGGATAACAGACTGAGCCAAGTCCACAGCAGATGAAAGCTCCAAACTGGGAGATTGTAGCTGGTCTGACATGAACTTGGTGACTCGGAATAAGTACTCAATCAGAGTGAGAAGTAAAGCAAACTGCTCATCAATCAGTCCATTTACAGCTCTGGCCTCCGTTTTCCTCCGTGCATTTGGTTGACCTATAATATCCTGCAGTGTAGCTAGAATGGCAGGGAGTGATTTCCTAATGGCCCACAAAGCTGTATACTGCCATGCCCAGCGTGTATCTAACAATTTCTTCAACTCCACGGGCTGTGCAGTTGATTCCAGTTCTCTCTGTTTCTTCATTAAAAGATCGTGGGCAACATAGTTTGGAATGAAGTTGTAAAGCAGCTGCACAGATTCAAAAAACTCACCCATTTGTGGTACATTGCTCACAACATCCACTAAAACAAGGTTAAGTCTGTGAGCATGGCAGTGTATATATAATGCTTGTGGGACCTCTTTCCTGAACCTCTCTTGTACCCCGTTATTGCACCCAGACATCACTGCCACCCCGTCATAACACTGACCTATACACGCATTCTTATCAATAACACACTGGGCGAGTGTGTTCAATGCTTTTAAGAAGCGACTCTGTGTCCAACCCTTCTGCTGGAGTGAAGTGCAAGAATTCTTCAAGCACTGTTTCGTTATTCAAATACTGCACCACCACTGATATTTGCTCTTTTTACTCAAGTCTTTACTTTCATCCACCATGATGGCAAAATGTCCAGCCTCCTTGATTTCTGCACTTATTTGAAGTCTGACCATATCTGCCATAATACCCATAATATCATTTTGGATATCGTGGTGGGTTTTATTTGCATTTCCAGGATTGGCCTCTTTTTTTTTTTAGCTATAGTCTTATCAAACTTCCCAATTACACTGAGCAACTCAACAAAGTTTCCCCTATTGCCAGATCCATCATTCTCCCGGTGTCCCCGCTGGGCAATGCCTTGGCACGCAGTATAGCGTAGAGACTCAACTACTGCTCTCATATGCTCACGATTTTCTTGGACAATCTTTGCATGTCCTTTATCAAGCATATTTCCCAATCTTGAACTGTCTTGTTTTCTCAGTCTGAATTCGGCTCGTGCCTCCATCGCAAACTTATGAGCTGCACCTACGCGGTGGGTTTTGAAAGCTGTTGTAGCTTTCCGCCAGTTACGGTAACCGGTGACAGTGAAGGTAGACTCAGAATGGAACCCATGTCCTCCACACAGGAAATGCCTGCATGCGAAGCAGAGTGTAGCATCTTTTGTGACTGAATATTCCAGCCAGGAGTACAGGTCAAACCAGCCACGAATAAAACTCCTTTGCTGATTGCCAAACTGTTGGGAAGGGTACTTTTACAATGCTGGCCGATGGGGTCCTTCCTCAGGCTGCTGGCTAACGTCGCTAACAGTATTCCTACTCGCACTAACAGCAGCTTCATCCACGTTCTCTTCCGAATCTCGCTCCATTTCTTGTTCCTCTACTTCACCCTCACACTCCTTCGATGAACTGCTGTCGTCCTCATCCCCACTTACTTCTTCCTGCATGTCACTTTCAATTAAGACATGCTCAGGCTGATTCCTCTGGATGAGGTCGTTTTCTGACTAAAAATCGATCTATTTTTCACGCCGGCCAAAATAATGCACGTGCCAGGCCGACGCTAGCTTGTAAAAGCACAATGTGCGCGTGTGGCATCCGTTAGTCTCGCGAGACCACGGATCTGCGCCTGGATGTATACTATCAATCTCTCGCGTGAGAGTGAGTGACATCACCACCTTGAGTGATCTTAGATCAGCTTAACTGATCTGAGGTCAGCAACGGCAAGACATTGATAACGAACGAATAAGCAGAAGTGTAGAGTGGATCTGAGAGAGTTTCTAACTTTATTGCTGCGTGGGTGCTATGGTAATTGGGGGCGCTGTTTCACTAGATCAGCTGGAAAAACAAGCTGTGTTCAAAACTATACAGAGAAAGCAAAGCAGCTGCAGTTAATTTCTTGGTGGTGCTATGGTGGGGCTACTGCAATTTTTGCTGGACCTTAGCGCCGCCCCTACTCCCGCATATTGATAGTGGCTCCTTGACGCCCGCAAATTATATACAATATTCCCGAAATGATTTTTTTGAGAGCCAGTGAGTAGGAGGGGGAGGGGGTGGGGTAGAGGTAGAGGGAGAGGGAGAGGGAGAGGGAAAGGGAGAGGGAGAGAGAGGGAGGGAGGGAGAGAGAGGGGGAGAGAGAGAGAGAGAGAGAGAGAGAGATGGGGAGGGAGGGGGAGAGAGAGGGGAGAGGGGAAGAGGGGAAGAGAGGGGGAGAGGGGTGGAGACGGAGATGGGGGGAGAGAGAGAGAGAGAGAGAGAGAGAGACTGAGAGCGAATCATAGGGGTCAAAAATAATGACAGTGTTGCTCGCTGCACTGTTTGCAACAATGACTTTTCTGTTGCCCATGGTGGGTTAAATGACTGTAAAAGACATGGTGTGGTGAGTTTAACAGGTGTCATTTGTTCATTAGCATAGCTAACGTTATTTAAACGAGCTGGCTAGCTGCTAAGGAGCGACTCTATTGATGTCCTACGTGATGAGGCCAAATTCCCTGTAGTTAGAGGAAGGAGGAATTCACTTCCCAGCTTCTCACTTCATCCACCCACCTACCTTACCCCTCACCTGGCTTCATCTGGTCAGCCAGCCTGTCCTCCTTCTCCTCCACCCACCTTATTATTCTGGCTTCTTTTTCCTTCCATTTCAATGCTGATGAAGGGTCTTGGTCTGAAACACTGACTGTTTATTCCTCTCTGTAGATATTGCTGACCTGCTGAGTTCATGCAGCATCGTGTGTGTTATTATATCTACTACCTGTTGTATAACAAAAAAGTTTCCCCTCAGGTTCTTATTAAGCTTTTTACTCACCCCTGCACTATTTTTCCATTCCCCATTCTGGTTCCCCTCTCACCCATTCTACTCTCCTCACCTCCCTCTGGGTCCCCTCCTCCTTCCCTTCCTTCCATGGTCCACTCTCCTCTCCTATCAGATTCCTTCTTCTTCAGCCCTTTACCTTTTCCACCCATCTGCTCATTTATTCCAGTTTCTTTCCCCTTCCTTTCCAGTCCTGATGAAAGGTCTCCACCTGAAACATCGGCTGTTTACTCCTCTCCATTGATACTGCCTGACCTGTGAGGTCCTGCGGCATTTTGTGTGTGTGAATATGATTTTGCAGAATCTCTTGTAGAGCCAGTTACCAGAGTCAGTGGATGAGGCAAACACATTAGATACATCTAAGAACGATGTGGACAGGTATATGGATGTCAGGAATTTAGAGGTATGTCGACTAGGTGTCGTGTTAGGGTAGCTATTAGCACAATGCCATTACCCCCTGGGGCACCGGAATTCAATCTCAGCGTCCTCTGTAGTCCTCCCCATGGAATTAATAAAAATTATTTATTTTATAAATATACTTTTAAAACATGGTGAGAAATGGGATTAGATTGAATATATTCAAGGAAGGTTAGTTAGGAAGGTTCAATCATTAGGTATTAATATGGAAGTAGTAAAATGGATTCAGCAGTGGCTGGATGGGAGACGCCAGAGAGATGTGGTGGATAACCGTGTGTCAGATTGGAGATCGGTGTGTAGCGGTATGCCTCAGGGATCTGTACTGGGTCCAATGTTGTTTGTCATATATGTTAATGATCTGGATGATGGGGTGGTAAATTGGATGAGTAAGTATGCAGATGATGCTAAGATAGGTGGAGTTGTGGATAATGAAGTAGGTTTTCAAAGCTTGCAGAGAGATTTAGGCCAGTTAGAAGAGTGGGCTGAAAGATTGCAGATGAAGTTTAATGCTGATAAGTGTGAGGTGCTACATTTTGGTAGGACTAATCACAATAGGACATACATGGTAAATGGTAGGGCATTGAGGAATGCAGTAGAACAGAGTGATCTGGGAATAATAGTGCATGGTTCCCTGAAGGTGGAATCTCATGTGGAGAGAATGGTGAAGAAAGCTTTTGGTCTGCTGGCCTTTATAAATCAGGGCATTGAGTATAGGAGTTGGGATGTAATGTTGAAATTGTACAAGGCATTGGTGAGGCCAAAATTGGAGTATTGTGTACAGTTCTGGTCACCGAATTATAGGAAGGATGTCAACAAAATTGAGAGTGTGCAGAGGAGATTTACTGGGATGTTGCCTGGGTTTCATCTCCTAAGTTACAGAGAAAGGTTGAACAAGTTAGGTCTTAGTTCTTTGGAGCATAGAAGGTTGAGGGGGGACTTGATAGAGGTATTTAAAATTATGAGGGGGATTGATAGAGTTGACGTGGATAAGCTTTTTCCATTGAGAATGGGGGAGATTCAAACAAGAGGACATGAGTTGAGAGCTAAAGGGCAAAAGTTTAGGGGTAACATGAGGGGGAACTTCTTTACTCAGAGAGTGGTAGCTGTGTGGAATGAGCTTCCAGCAGAAGTGGTTGAGGCAGGTTCGATGTTGTCGTTTAAAGTTAAATTGGATAGATATATGGACAGGAAAGGAATGGAGGGTGATGGACCGAGTGCAGGTCAGTGGGACGAGGTGAGAGTAAGAGTTCGGCATGGACTAGAAGGGTCGAGATGGCCTGTTTCCATGCTGTAATTGTTATATGGTTATATGGATATATATCTTGGCTGGTATGAACAACTCAAGATGACAGATTTTTTTTTTCTTAAAGATCTTTCATTCCAGCCCGTAATTTGTCATTCCTCCTTTCTGCAGATCACTGGCCAGAGCAGGTTCAGTCCTTTCCCACCTACATCCATAGCACTCCACATGCCCTCAATCTTCTTGACAACTTTCAATTCCCTGACCCTGATTGCCTTGTTTTCACCATGGATGTCCAGTTCCAATACACTCCTATTCCCCATCAAAAAGGCCTTAAAGTTCTCTGCTTCTTTCTCGACAACAGACCTGACCAGTTCTCCTCCATCTGGCAGAAATGGTCCTCACCCTCAACAATTTCTCCTTTGGTTCTTCCCACTTACTGTAAACTCAAGGAATAGCCATGGGCCCCAACTGTGCCTGCCTTTTTGTTGCCTACATAGAACAGTCCATCTTCCAGCCTTCCATGGTAATTTTCCCAACTCTTTCTGTGCTACACTGACAACTGCATTGTGCTGCTTTATTCGCCAATGCTGAGCTTGTCAATTTCAACTGAGCTTGCAACTTTGCCTGCAACTTCCACCCTGACCTGAAATTCACTTGATCCATTCTGACACCTCTCTCCCCTTTTTCTCAATCTCTCTGTCTCCATCTCTGGAGACAAACTGTTTACCAACTACCAACATATAAACTAGACCTTCAACGTGATGGGACCAGAGTGCCAGAACAGATAGTGGAGTAGTTGTGGAGAAAGATTTCGTTAAGCCTGCATACAAGGTCTGGCATCAAAGTTTGAGTGGACTGAGACTAACGTTCTGAGCTGCATATATTTCAATGTAAGGAATTTTATAGGAAAGGCAGATGAGCTCCAGACATGGATCGACACCTGGAATTATGACATTGTAGCCATTAGAGATACTCAGTTGCAGGAGGGGCAGCTCTATGTTCTGGGTTTCCATTGCTTTAGATGTGATAGAGCAAGAGGGATTAAAGAGGGAGGGGAGGCACTAATAGGGAAACATGCCAGGACAGACTGATCCTCTGGTGAGGCTTTATGCGTAGAACTGAGGAATAAGAAAGCTACAACCATGTTAATGGGATTATATTATGAACCACTCAACAGGCTGAGGTACTAAGAGGAGCAAATTTGTACAGATCGCAGACTATGCAGGAAACTTAAGGTTGTGATAGTTCTAAATTTTAAGTTTCCACATATTGACTGAGACTTCCATACTGTAAAGGACTGGATGGGATAGAGTTTGTTGTATGTGTTCAGGAACGTTTCCTTCCTCAGTGCGTAGGATAAATAACGTTCACGAAGGAGCGGAGGGTTTGTCTATGATGGAGTTTGAAGGAAAGAATACCTCCACTATGGAACTTGAAATTGAGAGGGCCCATCGTGCGCTCGTCCAGAGGCCTACTGAAGACAGAGAAGATAAGCCACGCTCAATAGTAATTGGATTCCTTCGATACAATACCAAGGCGGAGATCCTACGAAGGGCCTAGGGTAAGAAGAGGGTGTTTTTGAATGGGAAATTAATATATTTCGATCAAGATCACCCTCCGGCGGTCCTGCAGAAACATAAAGAATACTCTGCAGTAAAGCGAATATTAAAGCAAGGAAAGATTAGATTCCAAACTCCGTACCCTGCTGAACTGCGGCTCTTTTATGAAGATGGTATGCAACTGTATCAGACAGTGGAGGAGGCGACTACAGACATGAGGAACAGAGGGCTGCCTGTCAGTGTAGTCAAACCGAGGGAAAGCCTGGCTGAGCAGTTATCCCGATCTGCTTGGGAAACAGTAAGAGAACCAAGAAAGCAGGGGACGGGAGGAGGGCGAGAGAAGAATAGCAGGAAGAGACTGTGAGTTTTCTGAAGACAGCCCTCACCCCCTCCAGAACAGCCATAAGGTTTGACTAACTTTAAAAGTGTTGATAAGATACAGAAGCAAAAATAGACGGTGCTATAACTCTTTCAAGAAATACTTATTATAATGTGGATTTTATATCACTCAATTTTTTAAATTACATAGTGTTCTATGTTCTATTCACTAGAATAGTGCAGTACAGTACAGGCCCTTCGGCCCACAATGTTGTGCTGACCCTTAAACCCTACCTCCCATATAACCCCCCACCTTAAATTCCTCTATATACCTGTCTAGTAGTTTCTTAAATTTCACCAGTGTATCTGCCTCCACCACTGACTCAGGCACTGCATTCCACGCACCAACCACTCTCTGAATAAAAAACCTTCCTCTAATATCCCCCTTCAACTTCCCACCCCTTACCTTAAAGCCATGTCCTCTTGTACTGAGCAGTGGTGCCCTGGAGAAGAGGCGCTGGCTGTCCACTCTATCTATTCCTCTTAATATCTTGTATACCTCTATCATGTCTCCTCTCATCCTCCTTCTCTCCAAAGAGTAAAGCCCTAGCTCCCTTAATCTCTGATCATAATGCATACTCGCTAAACCAGGCAGCCTTCTGGTAAATCTCCTCCGTACCCTTTCCAATGCTTCTACATCCTCCCTACAGTGAGGCGACCAGAACTGGACACAATACTCCAGGTATGGCCTAACCAGAGTTTTATAGAGCTGCATCATTACATCGCGACTCTTAAACTCCATCCCTCGACTTATGAAAGCTAGCACCCCATAAGCTTTCTTAACTACCCTGTCCACCTGTGAGGCAACTTTCAGGGATCTGTGGACATGTACCCCGAGATCCCTCTGCTGCTCCACACTACCAAGTATCCTGCCATTTACTTTGTACTCTGCCTTGGAGTTTGTCCTTCCAAAGTATACCACCTCACACTTCTCCGGGTTGAGCTCCATCTGCCACTTCTCAATCCTATCAATGTCTCACTGCAGTCTTCAACAGTCTTCTACACTATCCACAACACCACCAACCTTTGTGTCGATTGCAAACTTGCCAACCCACCCTTCTACCCCTACATCCAGGTCGTTAATAAAAATCACGAAAGACAGAGGTCCCAGAACAGATCCTTGTGGGACACCACTAGTCACAACCCTCCAATCCGAGTGTACTCCCTCCACCACGACCCTCTGCCTTCTGCAGGCAAGCCAATTCTGAATCCACCTGGCCAAACTTCCCTGGATCCCATGCCTCCTGACTTTCTCAATAAGCCTACCATGTGGAACGTTGTCAAATGCCTTACTAAAATCCATGTAGATCACACCCACTGCACTACCCTCATCTATATGCCTGGTCACCTCCTCAAAGAACTCTTATCAGGCTTGTTAGACACGATCTGCCCTTCACAAAGCCATGCTGACTGTCCCTGATCAGACTATGATTCTCTAAATGCCCAGAGATCCTACCTCTAAGAATCTTTTCCAACAGCTTTCCCAGCACAGACGTAAGGCTCACTGGTCTATAATTACCCAGGCTATCCCTACTACCTTTTTTGAACAAGGGGACAACATTCGCCTCCCTCCAATCCTCCGGTACCATTCCCGTGGACAACGAGGACATAAAGATCCTCGCCAGAGACTCAGCAATCTCTTCCCTCGCCTCGTGGAGCAGCCTGGGGAATATTCCGTCAGGCCCCGGGGGCTTATCCGTCCTAATGTATTTTAACAATTCCAACACCTCCACTCCCTTAATATCAACATGCTCCAGAACATCAACCTCACTCATATTGTCCTCACCTTCATCAAGTTCCCTCTCATTGGTGAATAGCGAAGAGAAGTATTCATTGAGGACCTCGCTCACTTCCACAGCCTCCAAGCACATCTTCCCACCTTTATCTCTAATCGGTCCTACCTTCACTCCTGTCATCATTTTGTTCTTCACATAACTGAAGAGTGCCTTGGGGTTTTCCTTTACCCTACTCGCCAAGGCCTTCTGATGCCCCCTTATTGCTCTCCTCAGCCCCTTTTAAAGCTCCTTTTTTGCTACCCTATATTCCTCAATCGACCCATCTGATCCTTGCTTCCTAAACCTCACATATGCTGCCTTCTTCCACCTGACTAGATTTTCTACCTCACTTGTCACCCATGGTTCCTTCACCCTACCAGTCTTTATCTTCCTCATCGGGACAAATTTATCCCTAACATCCCGCAAGAGATCTCTAAACATCAACCACATGTCCATAGTACATTTCCCTGCAGAAACATCATCCCAATTCACACCCGCAAGTTCTAGCCTTATAGCCTCATAATTTGCCCTTCTTCAATTAAAAATTTTCTTGTCCTCTCTGGTTCTATCCTTCTCCATGATAATGTTAAAGGCCAGGGAGTGATGGTCACTGTCCTCCAGATACTCACCCACTGAGGGATCTGTGACCTGAGCCGGTTTGTTACCTAATACTAAATCTAGTATGGCATTCCCCCTGGTCGGCCTGTCAACATATTGTGACAAGAATCCATCCTGGACATACTTAACAAACTCTGCCCCATCTAAACCATTGGAACTAATCAGGTGCCATTCTGTATTAGGGAAGTTAAAGTCATCCATGATAACAACCCTGTTATTTTTGCACCTTTCCAAAATCTGCCTCCCAATCTGTTCCTCCGTATCTCTGCTGCTACCAGGGGGCCTATAGAATACTCCCAATAGAGTAACTGCTCCCTTCCTGTTCCTGACTTCTACCCATACTGACTCAAAAGAGGATCCTGCTACATTACCCACCCTTTCTGTAGCTGTAAGAGTATCCCCGACCACTAATGCCACCCCTCCTCCCCTTCCCCTCCCCTCTCTATCCCTTTTAAAGCACTGAAATTCAGGAACATTGAGAATCCATTCCTGCTCTGGTGCCAGCCAAGTCTCTGTAATGGCCACTACATCATAATTCCATGTATGTATCCAAGCTCTCAGTTCATCACCTTTGTTCCTGATGCTTCTTGCATTGAAGTACACACATTTTAGCCCTTATACCTTACTACCTTTACACCCTTTATTCTGCTTCTCTTTCCTCAAAGCCTCTTTATATGTTAGATCTGGCTTTACTCCATGTACTATACTTCCAGTTCCCGCATGACCTTTATCTTCCTCCACCTCATTATCTGCTCTAACACTCTGGTTCCCCTCCCACTGAAAATCTAGTTTAAACCCCCCGGAACAGCACTAGCAAACCTTCCCGCAAGGATGCTAGTCCCCCTCCAGTTCAGGTGCAACCCGTCCTGTAGGAACAGGTCCCACCTTCCCTGGAACAAGGCCCAATTGTCCAGAAACATGAAGCCCTCCCTCCTGCACCAACTCCTTAGCCACGTATTTAGCTGCATTATCTTCCTATTTCTAGCTTCACTAGCATGTGGCACGGGTAGCAATCCTGAGATTGCAACCCTGGAGGTCCTGTCCTTCAACTTTGCACCTAACTCCCTAAACTCTCTTTGCAGGACCTCCTCCTTCTTCCTATCCATGTCATTGGTCCCTACACGAACCACGACATCTGATTGCTAACCCCCTTTCCTGAGAATACCGAGAACTCGATCCGAGATATCGCGGACCCTGGCACCAGGGAGGCAACAGACCATCCGGGATTCTTGATCTCTGCCACAGAACCTCCTATCTGTCCCCCTAACTATTGAATCCCCTATCACTACTGCTCGCCTCTTTTCCCTCCTTCCCTTCTGAGCTGAGGGTCCAGTCTCAGTGCCAGAGACGCAACCACTGCAACTTGTCCCTGGTAGGTCATCCCCACCAACAGTATCCAAAACGGTATACTTATTATTGATGGGAACGGCCACAGGGGTGCTCTGCTCATTCTGTCTATTCCCCTTTCCTCTCCTGACAGTCACCCAGCTACCTGCCTCCTGACTTTTAGGGGTGACTATCTCCCTGAAACTCCTGTCTATTTCTACCTCTGCCTCATGCATCAGCAAGGGAGATGAGGCTGAGTACAGGGCTACGGTAGGAAACTTTGTCACATGGTGTAAGCAGAATTACCTGCAGCTTAATGTGAAAAAGACTAAGGAGTTGGTGGTAGACCTGAGGAGAGCTAAGGTACCGGTGACCCCTGTTTCCATCCGGGGGGTCAGTGTGGACATGGTGGAGGATTACAACCTGGGGATACGAATTGACAATAAACTGGACTGGTCAAAGAGCACTGAGGCTGTCTACAAGAAGGGTCAGAGCCGTCTCTATTTCCTGAGGAGACTGAGGACCTTTAATATCTGCCTGACGTTGCTGAGAATGTTCTACGAGTCTGTGGTGGCCAGTGCTATCATGTTTGCTGTTGTGTGCTGGGGCAGCAGATTGAGGGTAGCAGACTCCAACAGAATCAACAAACTCATTCGTAAGGCCAGTGATGTTGTGGGGATGGAACTGGACTCTCTGACGGCGGTGTCTTAAAAGAGGATGCTGTCTAAGTTGCATGCCATCTTGGACAATGTCTCCCATCCACTACATAATGTACTGGGTGGGCACAGGAGTACATTCAGCCAGAGACTCATTCCACCGAGATGCAACACAGAGCATCATAGGAAGTCATTCCTGCCTGTGGCCATCAAACTTTACAACTTCTCCCTTGGAGGGTCAGACACCCTGAGCCAATAGGCTGGTCCTGGACTTATTTACTGGCATAATTTACATTTTACTATTTAACTATTTATGGTTTTTATTACTATTTATTATTTATGGTGCAACTGTAACGAAAACCAATTTCCCCCGGGATCAATAAAGTATGAGTATGACTATGAACGACCCGAAGTTCATCCAGCCCCAACTCGGTTTGTCAGGAGCTGCAGCTGGATGCACCTTTTACAGGTGTAGTCATCAGGGACAATTGTGCTCGCCCTGACTTCCCGCATACTGCAAACGGAGGACTCGACTGCCTTAATTGCTGCCTCCATTACCTACTCCTAAGTTAATTAGAATAATTAAAGGAACTTACCTGGCCTTACCTCACTGGGAGCAAGCTCGTCCTCAGCCTCTGCATGCCGAAGCCTCTCAAGCCAAAGCTTTTCTACTCTGTCTCCCACTACTCCGTCGCCTGCTACGCCATCGCCTGCTCCATTAATCTGCTCGCTTTTTAAACTCTCCCGCTGTCTCACAGGCCAACCTTCACGCGCTCGTGCAGTCGTGCCCCGTTCAAACTGCCAAAGAAATAACCCAACTTTCATTCATTCACTCCTTTTTCCCCACCTAAATGAGAATATATATATATGGGAGCAACACACAGGGAAATCTTTTCTGTGTAATGGGCATAGACTTGTTCACTTACTTTTATGGGTATTGTAATGGGAGCCCCAACTCACAGGGAGGAGGGGCTATCCCCCACGGCTAGATGTTTCCTCTAGTTCAAGCCAGGGTCATCTACTAGAGACCTCAGCCTTGCAATCACACCTTCGTTGCCTTTTTTATTATTCGCATTTCTTGGTTCTTATTTGTAGATTGATTAAGTTTTATTCTGCTAATTTCAATGATATATTGACAGATAAGTACACACGACTAAGGACAAAGTAAAATTCATTTCTTTTAATGTCAATGGGCTGTTAAATCCGATCAAACGCAGTAAAATTCTATCCAAAATGAAAAAAGAACAAGCCCATCTAGTATATTTGCAGGAAACTCACTTAAGTGATAATGAGCATGGAAAATTAAAGAGAATGGGTTTCACTAATTTGTTTTTCTCCTCATATAAATCAGGACATAGGAGAGGAGTTGCTATTCTCATCTCAAGCAAGCTAAATTTTGAAAAAAGTATTCGAAATGGGAGATAAGGAGGGCAGGTATATTCTGGTAAGGGGTAATATGGGTGGAAATCCAGTTACTTTATTGAATCTATATGCACCCCCAGGAAGTGGTATTAGTTTCTTCCAGAAAATTCCTAATATTATGGTAACGGAAACAGGTGGTCTCTTGGTATGTTGGGGAGACTGAAATTTACAATCACAACCAATGTTAGACTCTTCCAATGGAAAAACCTATGAAACAAAATCCTTACATAAGAGAGTTAACACTCTTTTTGAGGATGTTGGTTTAATTGATATATGGAGGGACCTTTTCCCCGACAGAAGGGATTACACTCATTATTCTGCCCGCCCCCCCCCCATTCTGTATATACAAGAATAGACTATTTCATGACATTTGGAAAAGACAAAGACAAAATAAACACCTGTGGAACTGGGACAATAGATGTAAGTGACCAGACACCTATACATTTATCTGTTGATTTTGACCTACAACCAAAGAATACTATTTGGAAACTAAATTCAAGTCTACTCAATGATCCCTACTTTAAGGAACAAATTAAAAAAGAAATGGGTCTTTACTTCAAATTCAATGATAATGGAGAGGTTTCACCTCCCATTCTACGGGATACTCTGAAGGCAGTCTTAAGAGGGAAAATTATAGCAATATCTTCATTTAAGAAAAAAAATGAGGAATAAAACATTAGAGGAATTACAAAATAGGCTGAAGGAACTAGAAAAAAAACACAAATTGAATTTGGCACAGGATACATTAGAGGAAATTTTAAAAATTAGGAATGAAATTAATAGTTTGGCTACTCAAGAAATCAGAAAAAATTTAATGTTTCTGAAACAGAGACATTATGAAAGTGGATCTAACTCTATGAAAGTACTGACGTGGAAACTGACGAAAAAGATAGTAAAAAATACAATTCATAGAATTAGGGATCCACGGACAAAAATGATAAAAAAAAAAGCTAAGTAAAATTCAAGAAACTTTTGAAGTGTTTTACGAAACTCTATATTCCAAAGTTTCAGGGGGAAGCATAACCCAAATTGACACTTTCCTGAATTCTCTAGAGTTACCGACTTTAACCGAAGAACAAAATAGAACGATGACTGCTGACATAACTGAAGCTGAACTAAAAACTACAATTGGTAGGCTTAAATTAAGCAAGTCACCAGGATCAGATGGATATACGGCAGAGTGTTATAAAGAGTTTAAAAATGAGTTAATCCCTGTTTTACTTCCCACACTGAACTGGGCTCTCAAAAAGGCACAAATGCCACCCAGCTGGAAGGAAGCGATAATCTCAGCTATACCGAAAGAAGGCAAGGATAAAATGGAATGTGGGTCATTTAGACCAATATCCGTTCTTAATGTAGATTATAGATTATTTACCTCCATCATGGCCAAATGATTAGAAGAGTTTCTACCCATACTGATACATAAGGATCAGACAGGTTTTATACAACAACACCAAACACAAGACAATATACAAAGGACACTTCGCATTTCATATACAAAAAAAATCTCAGCAATAGTGATAGGCGTGGACGCTGAAAAGGTATTTGATTTGGTTAAATGGAATTTTCTTTGGTTTCCATGACACAATTATTAAAACTATACAGGCAGTATATGACAACCCTACTGCTAGGATTAAAATCAATGGATATTTATCAAATAGTTTTACCCTAGAAAGGGACACGAGATGGGGTTGTGCATGGTCACCGCTACTCTTCGCATTATAGCTGGAACCATTAGCTCAATACATCAGACAAAATGAAGATATCAGGGGAATTACTATTAAAGGGACAGAGCATAAATTGGCCTGTTACACAGATGACATTTTGATCTATCTAGGACAACCAACATACTCTTTACCTAAATTGATGCAATCCTTTGAACAATATGGTCAATTATCAGGATACAAGATCAACACAGATAAAACCCAATTACTTTCATATAACTATAGCCCACCAAGAGAAATTAAAAGTAGATATCCCTGGGCATGGCAAACAGATTCTTTCAAATATTTGGGTATCATTATGCCAAAAGATTTGGCAAAATTATCAGAATATAATTATCAGCCTATATATAAAAAAAATTAAGGAAGATATAACAAGATGGAACCTAATTCCTTTCTTTAGTCTCAGCTCAAGGATTGAATCTATTAAAATGAATATATTGCCCAGACTATGACAGGTATGCCCCGCTTTTCGAACGTTCGCTTTATGAAACCTCACTGTTACGAAAGACCTACATTAGTTCCCTGTTTTCGCTAACAGAAGGTGTCTTCACTGTTACGAAAAAATCATTGCGCACCCCGAGCAGCCACTCTCCCCCAGATTCGGAACTGCAATCTCGCCAGCATTGCTTAAACACGTGCCTGTGAGCAGCCGTTCGCAAGATGAGTTCTATGGTATCGGAAAAGCCTAAAAGAGCTTGTAAGGGTGTTACACTTACCGTAAAACTAGACATAATTAAGCATTTTGATCGCGGAGAACAAAGTAAGGACTAAGTGAGTTTGGTTTGTGGAAGTTGACGAAGATGATGTTGAAGAGGTTTTGGGATCCCATGACCAAGAACTGATAGATGAAGAACTGATGCAGTTGGAAGAGGAAAGGATAACAATCGAAACCGAATGAGTAATGATAAAGTACGACTTTAATTTTGAAAGGGTACGTCGGTTTAGGGGATATTTGCAGGATGGGTTGAGTGCTTACAAAGAACTGTATGATAGAAAAATGCGCGAGGCTCAGCAGTCAAGCAAGCCTTCCACATCAGCCACAGCAGACGACTAACCTGGACCTTCGATATCGAGGCGGGCAGTCATTGGAGAAGATGAGCTGCCTGCTCTAATGGAAACAGACAACGAGATGACACCTCAGTGTCCCACCACCCCAACCCTCGGGCTGCGGACAGATACCGATTTGCGGAGAATGCAGCAGCAGCCAGGAGACACACAGCACATCTTTAAGAAAAAAGCCGAAATAAACATGCTAATTAATTAGGTCCCGCCCAACACGTAATTGTCGGCCCAGATCAGAGGTGATTGGTAATTGAGTTAATTTATTTGTTGTGACAGGAAATGGAGGAATTTACTTTTATTACCCAGCTGGCTGGCTTGATGGACCACCTTCCTATTGGAATGAGACTCTTCATTTCCATGACAGCAGAGGATGGCAACAGGAATTGCGATGAACTTTGAATCTCCTAAACTACCCCACCACCCAGTAAGTGCCAAAAGCTTCAAGAGGTATACAAAACTATCTTTTAAATGGTATTTTTAAATATGTAAATTATAAACACAAATCATGATACTTTGATTCTGACCACACCGGAGATGTATGTTTACATGATATTGAGATATTGATTCTGGAGTATGAGCACTTTGAACATTTGGAACAGAGACCTGAAAATTGGGTCCATCATTAACTCCCCGCCTCTCTCCCAAATCGAGACCTTAACTAAAAATCCAGTACAGTATTGTCTTTTGCTTTTCCAACAGTTCCATGCAGTGGTTACAAATCCTTGCCAAACAAGTCAGTTCCGTGCTGCCGTCTGTCCAGTTCCTTCAGTGTAAGATTTCAGAGTCAGATCCATTTTACAGTTGCAAGCAAAAGAACTCTACATCCGGACCCACATTTGAACTGCCTCCAAGGAATCTTGCTGATTTGGGGATACATTTCAGGTTCCATTATATTGGACTTATCGGTCATCACAGCCCTCATCAATGTTTTCATAATGAAAGTTGAAAATTCTAGAAATGTATTCCAATTGGTCTGACAGACTCACTCCCAGCACTGAGACAGATTATAATTTTTTTTACATATACATTCCCTTCCTCTGGTGCACCTCCTTTTCCTTTTCTCCAGTGGTCCACTCTTCTCTCCCATTCAATTCCTTCCTTCAGCCCTTTACCTCTTCCAGCTGTCACCTCCCTCCTTACTTCATCCCCCTCCCCACGCACTCACCCGAACTTGCCTATCGCCTGCCAGCTTGTACTCCTTCCTCACTTTCTGGCTTCTACCCCTTCCTTTCCAGTCTCGATGGATGGTGTTGGCTGTTGTACTCCCCTCCACAGATGCTCTCTGACCTGCTGAGTTCCTCCAGCACCGTGTTTTGTGTTGCTCTGGATAAAAATGTAGATGGGTGGGTGAGTTATTTTACAGACAACACAAAGATTGGAGCGGTGGATAGTGTAGCATGTTGTCGAAAGGATACAGCAGGAGATAGACCTGTTATGAGTGGAGAAATGGCAGGTGGAACTTAATCTGGACAAATGTGAGGTGTTGCTTTTTGGAAAATCAAATATAAGGGGAAAGTGTGTAGTTAACACCAGGACCCTTAACAGCATTGATATACAGAGGGACCTTTGGTCCAAATGCAAAACTTCCTGAAAGTGATCATGCAAGTAGATAGGATGGTAAAGGTGTATTGAATGCTTGCCTTCACTAGTTGGAAAACTGAGTATAAGAGGAAATCATGGCGCAGACGTATGAGGTCATCACTTTAAAACAGATGAGGAGGAATTCCTTTTGCCACTGCCACAGAAGTGAAGATTGGTACGTTCTTGATTAGTTAGGGCATCATCTCACGCAGATGGTAAACCCCCAGCGCCGCCAACTTGGCGAGGCAGCATCCCGGAAGCTTCCGACCACAGTCTGACTCCGAGTCCGTCCGAAAAACTCCGAGCCTCCGACCACCTATTTGACACCGAGCACTGAGCACCACCTCTGCCGAGCGTTTCGACCCCGGCCCCGGCAACAGGAGATACGCAAAGCCGAGGATTTGGGGCCTTCGTCTCCGGAGATTCTCGATCGCACAGTAGCAGCGGCAGCGAAGCAGGCATTTCAGAAGTTACTCCAGATGTTCCTCTGCACTTCACGGCTGTCCCCATCAAATCCGGATTGATGCACGGCACCCCTAGTTACACATATCGATATTCATACGGAATGGCCGCGCGCTGCGTCGCGCCGCCATCTTCTCCTCCCTCCCACCTTTACATTTATTACATTTTTTGTAATAAACCATGATTTAAGCACCATAGCAAAGGCCAGTGCTTTCCCTTTCACAACACAGAAAGGCAGCCATCCGTTTCTCAATACGTACTCATCAAAAAGGAAGGAGCTGCTGATTAAAGCGGGTCTCTGGCCCAGACCAGGTGACCAGTTGCACCTGCGGAGGACGGTACTTACGGCAGTACCTATACAATGCAAAGGGGGTAGAGGCTGAAGACTCTTGAATGAGCAGAACAAATGCAAGTGACCTGCTCACCACCCTGTGGACTGAACAAAATGCACTGCCTCTGTAGTGGGACCTTGGGTAGGCTGCCCTTCGACCGATTACTGTGGCTGCACTTTACAACCACTCCATGCAATAACAGGGTTAAAAAACAAGAGCATTTTACAAGGTTATTAGTAATAGCCCTGAGTCAAAAACCAAACAGCTCGCACCAGTGTGCAGAAGTAGCACATTTCACAATGCATATTCCTACTTCAGATATACCAGCAAGATCATTGAATGTGCTTTCAGCTTCTTTTAAGAGTGATTCAGCATGGGACCAGGCCCTTCAATCCAACACATCTATGCCCACAACAAGCTAGTTCCATTTGCCGATGTTTAGCCCACATCCTTCTGAACCAGGAGTTCCCAACTGTTATTACCCTACCCATTAACCAAGGGGTCCATGGACCCTAGGATGGGTGCACTTGCTCTAAACAATTCCAATCCACACACTTATCCAAATGTTAACATACCTACTTCCTCTGGCACCTCATTCCAACCCCAGTGAAGAAGTCACCTCTCAGGTCACTTTTAAATCCTTCCCCTCACCTTAAACCTTTCCTTCTAGATTTTGGCAAGGGAAAGGTGGTTACATGGAAACTGCCTATGTTCCAAATGAGCGGAGGCAATGGGCTGACATCGACTCAGTTACAGTGACAATTACAATAGTTTTAAAGTAGGCTTTGGAATCCTGGCCTGAGCAACACCAAGTGTGTTTCTGGACTCTCAGTGTTAGCTAATGAAAAGTTCCTGCTGTGTATGCAAAGAGCCCCAGAATATGTAGGGTTCCTGCTGGTGCCATTTTCCAGGGTTTTCTGCTGGGCTTGGACCATTAGTCATGGATGTAATACAAACACAGATACATCCAACACTGGCATCAAGGATTTCCAGTAATGTAATTTTGGAGATGGGAGTTCAATCCAGAAAAGTGTGAAGTGATTCACTTTGGAAGGTCGAACTTGGAGGCTGAGTACAGGATTAATGGTAAGATTCTTAGTGGTGTTAAGGATTCCCTCAACAGGGATCTCATGGTCCATGTCTGTAGATCCCTCAAAGTTGCTGCACAAGTCGATAGGGTTGAATTAGAAGGCGTATAGTGTGTTGGCCTTTATTAGTTGGAGGATTGATTTCAAGAGTTGCGATGTAACGTTGCAGCTCTATAAAATCCTGCTTATTGTGTATTGTGCTCAGTTCTGGTTGCCTGAAAAGGATGTGGAGTTTTTAGATAGAAAACAGAAGAGATGCTGCCTGGATCAGAGAGCTTGCCAAATGAGGACAGGTTGAGTGAGGTAGGGCTTTTCTCTCTGGTGTGAGGGAGGATGAGAAGTGACCTGCTGCAGGTGTACAGCAATGCTAAAGGCATTGAGAGAAAGGACAGGCAGAAATGGCTAATATAAGGGGACTTAATTTTAAGGTGACTGGAGGAAAGTATAGGGGGATGTCAGAGATTGTTTGTTTGTGTGTGTTTTTTTAAACACACTGGTAGGTCCGTGGAATGCCCCATCAGGGTTGGTGGAAGAGGTAGATACATTTGGGATATTTAAGAGACCCTTAGATAAGCACAGGGATGATAGAAAATAGAACATAGAACATAGAATAGTACAGCACAGTACAGGCCCTTCGGCCCACAATATTGTGCCGACCCTCAAACCCTGCCTCCCATATAAGCCCCCACCTTAGATTCCTCCATATACCTGTCTAGTAGTCTCTTAAACTTCACTAGTGTATCTGCCTCCACCACTGACTCAGGCAGTGCATTCCACGTACCAACCACTCTCTGAGTAAAAAAACCTTCCTCTAATATCCCCCTTCAACTTCCCACCCCTTACCTTAAAGCCATGTCCTCTTGTATTGAGCAGTGGTGTCCTGGGGAAGAGGCGCTGGCTATCCACTCTATCTATTCCTCTTATTATCTTGTACACCTCTATCATGTCTCCTCTCATCCTCCTTCTCTCCAAAGAGTAAAGCCCTAGCTCCCTTTATCTCTGATCATAAGGCATACTTTCTAAACCAGGTAGCATCCTGGTAAATCTCCTCTGTACCCTTTCCAATGCTTCCACATCCTTCCTATAGTGAGGTGACCAAAACTGGACACAATACTCCAAGTGTGGCCTAACCAGAGTTTTATAGAGCTGCAGCATTACATCGCAACTCTTAAACTCTATCCCTCGACTTATGAAAGCTAACACCCCGTAAGCTTTCTTAACTACCCTATCCACCTGTGAGGCAACTTTCAGGGATCTGTGGACATGTACCCCGAGATCCCTCTGCTCCTCCACACTACCAAGTATCCTGCCATTTACTTTGTACTCTGCCTTGGAGTTTGTCCTTCCAAAGTGTACCACCTCACACTTCTCTGGGTTGAACTCCATCTGCCACTTCTCAGCCCACTTCTGCATCCTATCAATGTCACTCTGCAATCTTTGACAATCCTCTACACTATCTACAACACCACCAACCTTTGTGTCGTCTGCAAACTTGCCAACCCACCCTTCTACCCCTACATCCAGGTCGTTAATAAAAATCACGAAAAGTAGAGGTCCCAGAACAGATCCTTGTGGGACACCACTAGTCACAATCCTCCAATCTGAATGTACTCCCTCCACCACCACCCTCTGCCTTCTGCAGGCAAGCCAATTCTGAATCCACCTGGCCAAACTTCCCTGGATCCCATGCCTTCTAACTTTCTGAATAAGCCTACCGTGTGGAACCTTGTCAAATGCCTTACTAAAATCCATATAGATCACATCCACTGCACTACCCTCATCTATATGCCTGGTCACCTCCTCAAAGAACTCTATCAGGCTTGTTAGACACGATCTGCCCTTCACAAAGCCATGCTGACTGTCCCTGATCAGACTATGATTCTCTAAATGCCCAGAGATCCTACCTCTAAGAACCTTTTCCAATAAAGGGCTATGTAGCAGAGAAAGGAGTAGGTTGATAGGTTGTGGGCTGAAGGGCCTGTACTGCGCTGTGCTCTTCTATGTTATTTCCACGCAGCAGTTCACTGAACGTTAATAGTGAATCCCAATACTCAACGATTAGGACATTTGGAACCAGTTCCTTTGACTAGGTCCTTAATCAGTATATCAATGAGAAGATAGTGAGGCAAGTTCTACACGACGCCAGGAAGTAAGAAACTGCACCATGTGGCACCACACAGACTATCTTAAAAAAACAAACACCAAAAAGCGCTCCAAGAAAAAGAGCAACCAAGAAGTTCCTTACGAGGAAGTAAAATTAAAAGACCCGTCCAGTTGAGGCACAACCTAGAAAACCATCAGAGCACCTTGGAGAGTGGACTGTATGATGCTGGGGTCTGGGGAATGTAAAGGAAATGGAAAAACCTTAAGGCAATAGATGTTTTATCTCCTGTAGTGCCTAGACCAAACTGTTTAACCATATACAGGTGGCTACTCTCCACAGTCAAGGTGTAGTTTACATTTAGTGACTGATGAAGCGTGAACCAGTTCGCTGGTCTGAGAGCGGGAGATCACCTCTCACTGTCACGCTGCAGTTCATGATCACGTATTGCCTCAGGAAACCCTCAACTGGCCAAACCTGTCCCCCTTAACATCCGACTTGCCCAAGCTTCCTTTATGAATTGCATCTGCCTTGCAACGTCTGCCCAGCTCCCTCACAAGGCAGGCAAACTGCAGGCTCAGAGCACAACATATGGTCTGCTCAAGATGTAGATCAGGAATCAGGAACTCTTTTCAGTATTTTGCAGCAAATTGACTTCAGCCCAGGTTTGCTTTGGAACAATAAATGCTGCAGACCGCAGCCCAGAGTAGTTCCAAGCTGTACCTAGAATACATCTCGGCAGTCCCAGGCCCCGGCACAATGCAGTCGATATATTTTTTTGCTTTCTTTATTGATAGTGCTTTGAACTTTAAGGAAGGAGCAAAATCCTACATAAAAACTTTATGAAGGCACGCCTACATAAAGAAACAGCACCCTTTGTTTCTACCATTGGGCTGCAGCTGTTCCTGGTGTCTAATGAGCAGAGCCTTTAGCTGTCAGCCTCTCCCCGCGGCCTGTGGTCCCCAGTGGGTTGCTGCTCACCCACGCTGCGGCTCAGCAAGCGGTTGATCAACTGGCTGACCTTATGCTGGCCTCGGTAGATGCACCTCAGGTCCCGGGGCAGACAGTAACAGGATGTAAGGTTCAGGTAGCTGAGTTGTGAGCAGCAGCTCACCACCACCCTGGAGAACAGAGAAAGAGAAAAATCAAACCTCTCTCCACAGACCTAAAGCAACAAACAGAAACATTTCCTGAGAGAAGTTACTGAGTATGCCAAAAGGATAATGAATCTCAGGGTTGTATACAGTGATATATATGTACTTTGATCATAAATTTACTTTGAACTTTGATTAGACCACACTTGGGGAGTATTGTGTTCAATTCTGGGTGCCTCAGTAGAGGAAGGATGCGGAAGCTTTAAAGAGGGTGCAGAGGAGATTCACCAGGACACTGTCTAGATTAGAGAGCATGTCACATGAGGCAAGGTCTAGTGAGCGAGGGCTTTTCACTTTGGAGCAAATGAGGATGAGAAGTGACCTGATAAAAGTGTACAAGATGATATCAGGCATAGATCAAGTGGACAGCCAGAGACACTTTCCCAGGAGGAAAGGGCTAATTTGAGGAGGCAAGATTTTCAGGTGATTGGAGAACAGTATTGAGGAATGTCAGGGGTAAGTTTCTTTTAAAAAACAGAGTGGTGGGTGCATGGAATACACTGCCAGGGTGGTGGGGTGGTGGTAGAGGCAGATACATTTGGGAATTTAAGAGCCTCTATGATAGCCACATGAATAAAAGAAAAAAAATTTCGGTGGCTCAGGCACATTGAGTGTGAGTGTCAGTGTTGGAGCGCTACAGACGTCGGGAGAGAGAGAGAAAAAAAAGAGTATAAAAGGAGCAGATTCGGGTAAGGCTGGGCTTTACTGGCAGCACAACGTGATAAGTGTTGGTATCAGAGGCCAAAACAAAACTCAGCTGCAAATAAAATCAAGGGTCAAGCAGAGATGCCAGTACGCCAGTGATAGGAAGGCTTTGGCTTTACGGTTTTCAGTGTACGCACGCAGGCGGAGGCACAGATGAGAAGAAATAGCCTTTTCTTTAGTAGAGAGGAGTCAGGATGGAATGCTCCTCCTGTCAGATGTGGATATTCAGGATACCTGACAGTTTCCCTGACGACTACACCTACAGGAAGTGCACCCAACTTCAGTGTCCAACTGACTGGGCCAAAGAGCTGGAACTGGAGTTGGATGTTCTTGGGATCATTTGGGAGGCTGAAGATATTAAAGCTGACTCTTTTGAAGAGGTAGTCAGACCCAGAGTACAGGCTTCGGACAGTAGATGGGTAACCACCGTGAGGAGTAAGAGGATTAGGAAGTATGTGCAGAGCGTCCTGTGGCCATTGTCCTCAGCAACAAGTATACCTATTTGGATACTGCAAGGGGTTGGGGTGGGGGTGGAGAGACATCCACTGGGGCACAGCAGCAGCAGCCAGGCTGGTGGGTGTGTGGCCGGCTCTGAGGCTCAACAGGGAAGTGTAAAGTCAGGCAGTGCAGTAGTTATAGGGACCCAATAGTTGGGGGGACAGAAAGGAGATTCTGTGGCTTCAAAAGAAACACCAAGATCGTGTGTTGCCTCCCGGTTGCTAGGGTCCAGGACATATCAGAGCATCTGCAGGATATTCTCAATGGGGAGGGTGAACAGCCAGAGGTCCTGTTGCATATTGGCACCAACTACATAGGCAGAAAGGGGGAAGAGGTCATACACAGTGAGAACATAGAATTAAGCTACACAGGCCGATTAAGGTGGTTAAGGCGGCTTATGGAACGCTTGCTTTTATTAGTCAAGGCACTGAGTCCAAAAGTCAAGAGGTTATGTTGTAACTTCATAAAACTCTGGTTAGGCCACATGGAGTATTACATACAATTCTGTTTGCCCCACTAGGAAAGATGTTGAGGGTGTAGAAGATGTTTACCAGGACTCTGCCTGGTTTAGAGGGCATGTGCTACAACGACAAGCTAGATAAGTGTATTGTTTTCTCTGGAGCAGCAGAGGCTGTGGAGAGATCTGATAGAAGTTAATAAAATTATAAGGGACTTCGATAGAGTAGACAGAGAGCATCTGTTTCTCAGAATTGAAATGTTTAATACCAGAGGACATGCCTTGAAGGTGAGGGGGTAGGTTCAAACTGGATGTGAGGGGTAAGATTTTTTACTCAGAGTCGTAAATGCTTGGAATGTGCTGCCTGGTATGGTGGTAGAGGCAAATACATTAGAGTCTCTTAAGAGATGCTTGGACAGGCACACGGATGTGAGGAAGGTGGAGGCATAGGACATGCTATATAGGTAGGAGGGATTAGTGTTTGGGTGTTTTTAATCTGCTTTTTAGCTGGTTCGGCAAAACATTGTGGGCTGAAGTGCCTGATCCCGTGTTGTACTCTTCTATGTTTAAAAATGGAGGGCTATATGGAAGAGAAGGGTTAGATTGATCTTCAAGAGCACATTAAAAAGTCACACCACGTCATGGGCTGAAGGGCCTGTACTGTGCTGTGGTGTTCTGTCGTCTCTGTGATATTAATTGGTCTTTTCACACTTCAGATCTACAATATAGCAAAGGTGAGCACCACACTGATGACTACCTGACAGCATCCAGGGTGACTTTTGTCGCCGCCAGGTTGAGGGAGCGTAGGATGACATTGCCCTCAGTCCCTGCCAGGATCCCCATGGCTAGCTCAAGGTCCTTCCCTCTGTAGAACTGGCCACTGATATCTAACGCCTCCAAAGAGTGTCTCCACTTCAGAGCTATTTGCTGTGAGCCCTGCTTAGCCAGCTGTAGCGTGCTATACTCTAGTCCCAGGAACAACCACGAGAGGTCTGGTGATGGAACAAGCAGAGAGTTTCGTAAGAACCCAAGAGATTCTATAGATGCTGGAAATTATGCTCAGCAGGTCAAGCAGCATCCAAGGAGAGGAATAGTCAACATTTCATGAAGGGTCTTGGCCCAAAATGTTGACTGTTGACTCCTTTCCATACGTGCTGCCTGACCTGCTGAGCTTCAAAAGAAATCACTTTGGCTCGTTAGCCTCAGATACTATAAGATTGTCAGGGGCAGGCCATTTGGCCCCTCAAGTCTGTTCCACCATTCAGTAAGATCCAACTTTCCTTATGTAAAAAGGAAAAGACTGGTAAAGACAAATGTAGGTCCCCTACAGACAGAAACAGGTGAATTGATTATGGGGAGCAAGGACATGACAGACCAATTGAATAATTACTTTGGTTCTGTCTTCACTAAGGAGGACATAAATAATCTTCCAGAAATAGTAGGGGACAGAGGGTCCAGTGAGATGGAGGAACTGAGCGAAATACATGTTAGTAGGGAAGTGGTGTTAGGTAAATTGAAGGGATTGAAGGCAGGTAAATCCCCAGGGCCAGATGGTCTGCATCCTAGAGTGCTTAAGGAAGTAGCCCAAGAAATAGTGGATGCATTAGTGATAATTTTTCAAAACTCGTTAGATTCTGGACTAGTTCCTGAGGATTGGAGGGTGGCTAATGTAACCCCACTTTTTAAAAAAGGAGGGAGAGAGAAACTGGGGAATTATAGACCGGTTAGCCTAACGTCGGTGGTGGGGAAACTGCTGGAGTCAGTTATCAAAGATGTGATAACAGCACATTTGGAAAGCGGTGAAATCATCGGACAAAGTCAGCATGGATTTGTGAAAGGAAAATCATGTCTGACGAATCTCATAGAATTTTTTGAGGATGTAACTAGTAGAGTGGATAGGGGAGAACCAGTGGATGTGGTATATTTGGATTTTCAAAAGGCTTTTGACAAGGTCCCACACAGGAGATTAGTGTGCAAACTTAAAGTACACGGTATTGGGGGTAAGGTATTGATGTGGATGGAGAATTGGTTAGCAGACAGGAAGCAAAGAGTGGGAATAAACGGGACCTTTTCAGAATGGCAGGCAGTGACTAGTGGGATACCGCAAGGCTCAGTGCTGGGACCCCAGTTGTTTACAATATATATTAATGACTTGGATAAGGGAATTAAATGCAGCATCTCCAAGTTTGCGGATGACACGAAGCTGGGTGGCAGTGTTAGCTGTGAGGAGGATGCTAAGAGGATGCAGAGTGACTTGGATAGGTTGGGTGAGTGGGCAAATTCATGGCAGATGCAATTTAATGTGGATAGATGTGAAGTTATCCACTTTGGTGGCAAAAATAGGAAAACAGATTATTATCTGAATGGTGGCCGATTAGGAAAAGGGGAGGTGCAACGAGACCTGGGTGTCATTATACACCAGTCATTGAAAGTGGGCATGCAGGTACAGCAGGCGGTGAAAAAGGCGAATGGCATGCTGGCATTTATAGCGAGAGGATTCGAGTACAGGAGCAGGGAGACACTATTGCAGTTGTACAAGGCCTTGGTGAGACCACACCTGGAGTATTGTGTGCAGTTTTGGTCCCCTAATCTGAGGAAAGACATCCTTGCCATAGAGGGAGTACAAAGAAGGTTCACCAGATTGATTCCTGGGATGGCAGGACTTTCATATGAAGAAAGACTGGATGAACTGGGCTTGTACTCGTTGGAATTTAGAAGATTGAGGGGGGATCTGATTGAAACGTATAAAATCCTAAAGGGATTGGACAGGCTAGATGCAGGAAGATCGTTCCCGATGTTGGGGAAGTCCAGAACGAGGGGTCACAGTTTGAGGATAAAGGGGAGGCCTTTTAGGACCGAGATTAGGAAAAACTTCTTCACACAGAGAGTGGTGAATCTGTGGAATTCTCTGCCACAGGAAACAGTTGAGACCAGTTCATTGGCTATATTTAAGAGGGAGTTAGATATGGCCCTTGTGGCTACGGGGATCAGGGGGTATGGAGGGAAGGCTGGGGCAGGGTTCTGAGTTGGATGATCAGCCATAATCATAGTGAATGGTGGTGCAGGCTTGAAGGGCCGAATGGCCTACTCCTGCACCTATTTTCTATGTTTCTATATTTGCTCTCCCCACATGTACTGGTTTTGGTTTATTATCGTCACATGTACTGAGGTACAGTGAAAGCTCGTCTTCTGTTCATGCAGATCATTTAATTACACGGTGCATTGAGGTAGAACAATGGAAAATAATAACAGAATGCAGAATAAAGTGTTGCATTCAGAGGAAGTGCAGTGCAGCTAGACAATAAGGTGCAAGACCATAACACAGTAGATTGTGAGGTCAAGTGTTCATCTGATCGTACTATGCAACCGTTTAATAGTCTTATTACTGCAGGGTAGAAGCTGTCTTGAGCCCACGGCTGCAAGAAACTGCAGAGAGTTGTGGATACAGCTCAGCACATCACAGAAACCGTGGACTCTGTCCGCACTTCTTGCTGACTCAGTAAAGCAGAAGGACACCACCCACTCCAGGCAGTCTCTCTCCTCCCCTCTCCCAACAGGCTCAAGGACAGCTTCTATCCCACTGTTATCAGAGTCTTGAATGGACTCCCTTGTACAATAATATAGACAATTGACCTCACAATCTACCTCGTTGTGATCTGTTTACCTGCTTTTCTCTGTAGCTTTTCCATTACACACATGAAAAAACTCTAAGATAAAGAACACAATAATAAAAAAACCACAATAAAGATAAATACATAGATGAGGAGAGAGACAGTTCTCCCTACCTTGGCAGGGCAGAAGCTGTAGCGACGCCGGTGTGATCCGATAACAACCTCGGAGGTCCAAGCTCCGCAGCTTGGTCGACAGGTGCAGCAGCTTTACCAGAACCTCATCTGTGACCAGCGAGCATGAGGTGGCCAAGCACAGCTCCTCCAACTCAGAGAAGCCGACCTCAGGGGAAACGATCGTTGTGGAAACCTTTGGGAACCAGGCCAGATTCAGCAGTCTTAGGACCTGCATCAAATGACACAATTGGTTAAAGACTGGCGGTAGCTGGTTTACTGCAGAGAGGCAAGTTAAGACAGACAGTAACTTCTACATATCAAAGGATTTGAGCACCTGAATCACCCTAGCATAGAAAACCACAAGCCAAGTGCTGCAAAATGGCAGTAACACAATGGGAGCCCTCCTGATCAGTACAGGAGCAAAAAGGCTTGCTTCGATGCAAAGTGATGTGATGCATTTCTACAATATAGGACAACGCAGCACAGGCACAAACTCTTTAGCTTCGATGCAAAGTGATGTGATGCATTTCTACAATATAGGACAACGCAGCACAGACACAAACTCTTTAGCTATCATGGCTATGACAACCACAATACCAAATTAAACTAAACATAATGAGCAATTGGGACTGCTAAACACGAGAAGAGCCCATGGTGTTACAGGAAAGATACTATATAACCATATAACAATTACAGCAGGGAAACAGGCCATCTCGGCCCTTCTAGTCCGTGCCGAACTCTTAGTCTCACCTAGTCCCACCGACCTGCACTCAGCCCATAACCCTATACTAGCATGGACAGAGCGGTGGCTGACTGGCAGGAAGCAAAGAGTGGGAATAAAGGGGGCCTTTTCTGGTTGGCTGTCATTGACTTGTGGTGTTCCACAGAGGTCTGCTTCTTTTCGTATTATATGTTAAGCTGTATGACGCAATTGATCACTTTGTAGCCAAGTCTGTGGACCATACCAAGATAGGCAGAGGGGCAAGTAGTGTTGGGGAATCAGGGAGTCTGCAGAAAGACCTAGACAGATTAGGAGAGTGGGTAAAGAAGTGGAAGATGGAATATAGGGCAGGGAAGTGTATGGTCATGCACTTTGACAGAAGGAACAAAGGTGTAGACTATTTTCTAACTGGAGAGAAAATTGAAACAGCAAAGGTGTGAAGAGACTTGTGCAGATTTCCCTAAAGGTTTACTTTGCAGGTTGAGTCGGTGGTAAGGAAGGCAAATACAATGTTAGCATTCATTTCAAGGGGACTAGAATATAAAAACAAGGATGTAATCCTGAGTCTTTATAATGCATTGGTCAGTTTTGGGCTCCTTATCTGAGAAGGGATGTGCTGGCACTGGAGGGGCTCCAGAGCAGGTTTACGAGAATTATCTCAGAAATGAAAGGGTTAACGTACAAGAAGTGTTTGATGACTTTGGACCTGTACTTGCTGGAATTTGAAATAATTAGGGGAGGGATCTCACTGAAACCTATCAAGTATTGAAAGGCCTTGATGGAGTGAAAGTGCAGAGGATGCTTCCAGTAGTGGAACAGTCCAGGCAGGCTCAGAGAAGAGGGAAGGCACTTCCAAACAGAGAAGAGGTGGAATTTCTTTTGCCAGAGGGTGGTCAATCTGTGGAATTCACTACCATAGAAGGCTGTGAAGGTTAAGTCATTGGGTACATTTAAAGTGGAGGTTGATAGTTACTTAATTATTCAGGGTGTCAAGGGTTATGGGGAGAATGCAAGAGACTGGGTTTGAGAGGGAAAATAAATCAGCCGTGAATGAATGGCAGAACAGACTTGATGGGCCAAATTTCCTCATTCTGATCAAGAGCCTGATGGTTGAGGGCTAATAACTGTTCCTGAACTGGTGGTATTTGACATTCTATGCTGGTGGGGGGCGGGGGGGGGGGGTTGTTGGCGCGTGGCCAAGTGGTTAAGGTGTTTGTCTGGTGATCTGAAGGTCGCCAGTTTGAGCCTTGGCTGAGGCAGCGTGTTGTGTCCGTAAGCAAGGCACTTAACCACACACTGCTCTGCAACAACACCGGTGCCAAGCTGTATCGGCCCTAGTGCCCTTCCCTTGGACAACATCGGTGGCGTGGAGAGGGGAGACTTGCAGCATGGGCAACTGCCGGTCTTCCATACAACCTTGCCCAGGGCTGCGCCCTGGAAACCTTCCAAGGCACAAATCCATGGTCTCACGAGACTAACGGATGCCTGTTAAAAAATACTGAGGGGGGAGGGGGAAGATGTCTACCCTATATATACTGTATACCCCTTGTAATTTTTGTAACTTCCAACACATGCCAAATGCTGGAGGAACTGAAAGGATAAGGTAGCATCAACAGAGCAGAATAAATGATCAACGTTTCATCTGATGAGGGGTCTCAGCCCAAATGTTATAATTGTATTCCCCTCCATAGATGCTGCCTGACCTGCTGAGTTTCTCCAGCATATTCTTTGTATTGCTCAAGATTTCTAGCACTTGCAGAATCTTTTGTTGCTATAAACTTCAACAGGTCTCCCCTCAGCCTTTGTAGGTGGAACGTACATCGACAGGCAAGGGTGTTCTTTATGAATGAGGGGTCATTGAAAGAGAGTTCAATAGACAGGCAGTAATTTTATTTTCATTAGAAATAAAGCACCTTAACACAAGCCCACACCACCCAATTAGACTCCTGTGACTAATTAACCCACTAACCCATACATCTTCAGAATATGGGAGGAACCAGAGCACCCAGAGGAAACCCACAATGCTACAGAAACTCCATACAGACAGTGGTGGGAGTTGAACCCGAGTCACTAGCATTGTAATTACATTACACTAACTGCTACGTTACAGTGCCATCACCCTCAACACCCCAAGTACCTGTAGTTTGGGGCAGCCAGTCTGTAGCATCTCAATGCACAACAGGAAGAAGGGATTAGTCTGCTTGATCTCGGAGTTGATCTCCAGTACTCTGAGTTCAGTGCAGCAGCCAGACTAGGAGACAGGAGCACACAGATTAGGTGAATGAAACTGTTAGCAAACTGGACCAAATACTAACCAGCTGCATAAAGACATCAAATAAAACATGGTGATTGTCAGCTAATTGGAAGATTGGATCTCACCTATATCAAAACACCTCTCCAGTAACTTTACAGAGATAGTCCATCGTGGGTAAAGTCCTGGCCACCATTGAGCACATCTACACAGAGCTCTATCATAGGAAAGCACCATCTATCATCAAGGACCCCCACCATCCAGGGCATGCTCTCTATTTGCTGCTGCCATCAGGAAGGAGTTACAAGAACCTCAGGACCTTCACCACAAGTTCAGGAACAGTTATTACCCCTCAACCATCAATAAAGCTCTTGAACCAAAGGGGATAACTTCACTCACGCCAATAGTGAACTGTCCCTTCAACCTATGGACTCACTTTCAAGGCCTTTTCATCTCATGTTTTTGATATGTATTATTGTTTTCTTTGTATTTACTGTGAATGCCTGCAAGAAAATTAATCTCAGGGTTGTATATGACGTGTTGGCGTGTGGCCAAGTGGTTAAGGCATTCGTCTAGTGATTTGAAGGTTGCTAGTTCGAGCCTTGGCTGAGGCAGCCTATGTGTCCTTGAGCAAGGCACTTAACCACACATTGCTCTGCGACGACACCGGTGCCAAGCTGTATGGGTCCTAATGCCCTTCCCTTGGACAACATCGGTGGCGTGGAGAGGGGAGACTTGCAGCATAGGCAACTGCTGGTCTTCCATACAACCTTGCCCAGGCCTGCGTCCTGGAAACCTTCCAAGGCACAAATCCATGGTCTCATGAGACTAACGGATGCCATAAATAAATATGATGATATATGTACTTTGATAATAAGTTTACTTTGAACTTTAAATCACCTGTAATCTTATCATATAGATGAAATTCTCCTCTGAAAACATTTGAATAAGATTGTATGTTTCAGAATCAGGTTTATTATCACTGACACGTTTCCTATACTGGGGGAGTCTAGGACTGAAGGGCACAACCTCAATTTAGAGGGACACCTACTTAGTACAGAGATGAGGAGGAATTTCTTTCATCAGAGGGTAATGAGTCTGTGGGATTCATTGCCACAGATGGCCGTAGAGGCCTAATAATTGGGTACATTTAAAGCGGAAGTGAACTCCACCACGAGCGTCCCAAGCCGACCGCAAAAGGAGGCGGGTTGGGCATGGGGCTAGCAACTCCATCCTGTGGAGAGAAAAAAAGCAGTGCTACTGAAACACCAACGGAAGCTCTAAAGATACCATCCCTGGGACAGGAAGGATAAACCAAGAGGCAGGACAGAGAACTCTGGCGAGCTACTGTCAGTGGCCTTTTCCCCAGTAGGGGTGTTGGGGCTTAAGTAAAGCAGAGGTTGGTAGGCTCTTGATGCCTTGACTCAGAAGTTATGGGGAGAAAGCAGGAGAACAGGGTCGAGAGGGATAATAAATCAGCCATGATGGAATGCCGCAGCACCTGCGATGGACCAAGTGGCCTAGTTCTGCTCCGAAGTCTTATCTGATGTGAAATTTGTTGGTTTGCAACAGCAATACAGTGTAAGAACATTTAAAAATATATAAATAACAAAAATAAATAAATAGTACCAACAATAAAAGGAATAATAGGTGGTGTTCATGGCTTTATGTGTGTGTGTGTATATATATATATATATATATATATATATTCATTTAATATAAGTATACAAGCTCTCACATATTTGGCGATACTCAAACTTGTACATATGTTTTTATGATTGCTTTTACATTTTACATTGTGTTTTATGCTTCTTATTTTTTTGAAATATGCTGCATCGGATCTGGATCTGGAGTAACAATCATCTTGTTCTCCTTTGCACTCATGTAATGAAAAATTACAATAAACAACCTTGAAATTGTGCTGGGGTGGGGGCTGGTCCCTCCTGTCAGTGCTGTCCTCCAGGGTTGGCTCAGTGGAAGGCAAGCTGAACTGCATTCATCTGCAGCTGCACTTGCGCGACATGTGGAACTGCTGTGGGCTGTTCTTCCAGAAACGTGGCTCCGGGACAACATCCCATGTACCATCATTCTACAGGCCACAACATCCAGGGGCTTGGCTACATATGTTTTTGTGTAACTGTATGTTTCACTGACAATGTAATTCTATGTGCAATATGTGCCTTGTGCTGTGTGACTGTTGGTACTACACTTTGCATCGAGGTCCCAGAGAAATGCTGTTTTGTTTGGGGATATACATGTGTATGGGTGAATTACAATGAAAACTTGAATCTTGAAGGGATGTGGGCTTCACAGGTTGAGCCAGCATTTAATTACCTGTCCCTAGTTGCCTTCAAGGAGGTGCGTGGTCTTCTTGAATCGTTGCAGTCCCTGGGATGTGAACACACCCACAGTGCAGTGGAGGAGGGAGTTCCAGGACCTTGACCCAGTGACACTGAAGGAATGGTAATGTATCTCCAAGTCAGGATGGAGTGTGGCTAGGAGGTCGCTACTGAACATTCACAATTTTCCTAACAGCAGGTGACCAGAGTTGGATACAGTATTCTGGAGGCAGTGTTCATGGATTATTCAGAAATCTGATAGTGGAAGAGAACAAGGTGACCCTAAAACATTGAGTGTGTTTCTTAAGGCTCCTGTACCTCCTTCCTCATGGTAGTAATGAGAAGAGAGCATATCCTGGGTGATGGGGTCTTTAATGATGGATGCCACCTTTTTGAGGCATCGCCTTTTGAAGATGTCCCAAATGCTGGGAAGGACAGTGTTGAGGATGTTTCCAATGGAGGTTCCCTCCATATCAGATGGTGATGCAACTAGTCAGAATGCTGTATCAAAATTTGCTGGAGTTGGAGATAACTCAGAAAATGTGTAGCTCGGGTGGTTGATGGTAGGGTTGCTAGAGTCTTTGGTGACATACCAGATCTCTTCAAATGTCTAATGAAATATGACTGCAGGTGTGACTTCTTCATAACTGCACAAATAAGTTGGGCCCAAGACACATCTCCAGTGATGTTGAGACCCAGGAACCTGAAGCTGCTCACCTTTTCAACTGCTGATCCCTTGTACAACCAAACAAAATAACGTTTCTCAAGACCATGGTGCACCCACAAAACATATCACTCACACACACACAGGATACAAAACAAAATATTACCATAAAGAAGTGAAAATATGATATAAAAAAGACTGTAGTATGCAGCACAAAGAAACAGTAAACCGCTCTCTGTCTGAGTGACAAAAGCTCAGTGGTGACAGGGTATTCATTAGTCTCACAGCCTCAGGAAAGAAGTGGTTACCTAGTTTGGCATCCCTAGTCCTGATGCTCCTGTACCTCCTTCCTGTTGGTAGTGGGTCAAAGCGATTGTGGAATGGGTGGTGGAGAACCTCAACAATACTTTGGGCCCTTCATCTGCAACACTGCTGGTAAATTTCACAAATGGCGGGGGAGAAGAGGCAGGAAACCCCAGTGTCCTCTCAGTTCATCCCTTCCTTCCCATGGCACAACCCAATTATTGTGGGATCCTGCAACTCCATCCCATTGCCCACCCCCTGAGCACAAGGTAAACTTACCATAATGGCATTCAAGATGTTGTGCCGGTGAATGTTGTACGTCACAAAGAGCTGTCTGAGTTTCAAACCTGCTGTCTCCAGAAAGCTGACTACTGCTGCTGTGTCAACCTGCAAGAAAGGTCAGAGATAGTCAATCAATCGTGACCCCTCAAACCCTCTTTACCTTCGTAAGATCTAGGATCAGAAGATCAATTAGATCATGCCTAATTGTATTTCAATTTTAGTTCATGACTTGGCTTCCACATTCCTGTCTAATCTTCTTTCCTTATTTACAGATAGAGTGCAGAACATGCCCTTCTGGTCCTTTGAGCCACAGTGCCCAGCAACCCCCATTTAACTCTAGCCTCATCACAGCACAACTTACATAACACCATAAGAAATAGGAACAGAATTTGGCCATTTGGCCCATAAAGTCTGCTCCACCATTTCATCATGGCTGATCCATTTTTCCTTTCAACATCAATCTCCTGCTTCCCCGCATCCCTTCATGTGTTGACCAATCAAAAATCTATCAGACTCTGCCTCAAATATACATAAAGACTTGGCCTCCGGAGCTACCTGTGGTGAAGAATTCTACAGAATCACCACTCTGACTGAAGAAATTCCTCATCTCCGTTCTAAACAGACACCCCTCTATTCTGAGGCTGCATCCTCTGGTCTTAGACTCTCCCAACATCAGAAACATTCTCTCCACATCCACTCGATCAAGGCCTTTCACCATTCGATAGATTTCAATTAGGCCACCCCTCATTCTTCTGAATTCTAATGAATATAGGTCCAGAGCCATCAAACGCTTTTCATATGGTAAGCCATTCAATCCTGGAACCATTATCATGAACATCCTTTGAACCCTCTGCAGTTGCAGCATATCCTTTCTAAGATAAGGGGCTCAAAACTGCTCACAATACTCCCAGTGAGGCCTCATCAGTGCTTTATAAAGTCTCAACATTACATCCTAGCTTTTATATTCTAGTCCTCTTGAAATGAATGCTAATGTTGCATTTGCCTTCCTCAGCACAGATTCAACTTGCAAATTAACCTTTATGGAATCCTGCACATGACTCCCAAGTCCCTTTGCACCTCAGATTTTTGTATTTTCTCTCCATTTAGAAAATAGTCAGCCCTTTCATTTCTTCTACCAATGTGCATGACCACATAGTTTCCAACATTGTATTCCATCTGCATTTTCTTTGCCCATTCTCCTAGTCTGTCTAAGTACCGCCTCTTCTTCCTCAAAACTACCTGCACATCCACCTATCTTCAAATCGTCTGCAAACTTTGCAACAAAGCCATCAATTCCATTATCCAAATCATTAACATATAACACAAAAAGAATCGGTCCCAACACTTTGGAACACCACTATTCACCAGCAGCCAACCAGAAAAGGTTCTTTGCCTCCTGCCTATCAGCCACTGCATTATCTATGCTAGAATCTCTCCTGTAGTACCATGGGTTTGTAGCTAGTGAAGCAGCCTCATGGGTTAAAGGCCTTCTGAAAATCCAAGTACACAACATCAAGCGATTCCCCTTTGTCTATCCTGCTTATTAGTTCTTCAAAGCATTCCAACAGATTTGTCAGGCAAGATCTTCCCTTGAAGAAACCACCCTGACTACAGCTTATTATCATATGCTTCCAGTACCCCAAAACCACACCCTTGACAATCAACTCCAATATTTTCCCAACCACTGAGGTCAGGCTGACTGACCTATAATTTCCTTTCTTCTGCCTCTGTCCCTTCTTGAAGAGTTGCAATTTTCCAGTCATCCGGAACCATTCCAGAATCCAGTGATTCTTGAAAGAACATTACTAATTTCACCACAATCACTTCAGCCAACTCTTTTAGAACCCTTCGTGTATACCATCTGGTCCAGGTGACTTCATTTACCTTCAGACCTTTCGGTTTCCCAAGAACCTTCTCTCTAGTTATGGTAACTTCACGTACTTTATGAACCCTGACTCCTAGAATTTCTACCATACACAGTGAAGGTGGATGGAAAATAATTAGTCAGTTTGTCTGCCATTTCTTTGTCCCCCGTTACCACCACTCCACCACCATTCTTCCGGCGCTCTGATATCCACTCCCCCCTCCCTTTTACACTTTATGCATCTGAAGAAACTTTTGGTATCCTCTTTGGCTAGCATACTTTCTGATTCCATCTTTACCTTTTTAATGTCTTTTTCGGTGCCTTTTGTTGGTTTTTAAAAGTTTCCCAACCCTTTAACTTCCCACTAATTTTTGTTCTATTATATACACTCTCTTTGGCACTTATGTTGGCTTTGACTTCTCTTGTTAACCACGGTTGTGTCATCTTTCCTTTAGAATACTTCTTTCTCTTTGGGATCTACATATCCTGTGCCTGCTGAATTGCTTCCAGAAATTCCAGCCATTGTTGCTCTGCTGTCATCCCTGCCAGTGTTCTTTTCCAATCAGTTCTGGCCAACTCTTCTTTCATGCCTCTGTAATTCCCTTTACTCCACTGTTATACTGATACATCTGACTTTAGCTTCTCCCTCTCAAATTTCACAGTGAATTCAATTATATTATGATCGGTGGCATTGATCTCCCACATCATGAAGGCCCTGGAGACACCTATTCTGGAGCTGCTCCGGCCTATGGTCAAGCCACACTTAGATCCCCTCCAGTTCGCCTACCAGTCCCAACTCGGAGTTGAGGATGCCATCGTCTACCTGCTGAACCGTGCCTACGCCCACCTGGACAAGCCAACGAGTACTGTGAGGGTCATGTTTTTTGACTTCTCCAGTGCGTTCAACACCATCCGCCCTGCTCTGCTGGGGGAGAAGCTGACAGCGATGCAGGTGGATGCTTCCCTGGTGTCATGGATTCTTGACTACCTGACTGGCAGACCACAGTACATTTGTTTGCAACACTGTGCGTCTGACCGAGTGATCAGCAGCACTGGGGCTCCACAGGGGACTGTCTTGTCTCCCTTTCTCTTCGCCATTTACACCTCAGACTTCAACTACTGCACAGAGTCTTGTCATCTTCAGAAGTTTTCAGATGACTCTGCCATAGTTGGATGCATCAGCAAGGGAGGTGAGGCTGAGTACAGGGCTACGGTAGGAAACTTTGTCACATGGTGTGAGCAGAATTATCTGCAGCTTAATGTGAAAAAGACCAAGGAGGACGGACTTCCGAGTCATCAAGGGAATGGCGGCGTAAGGAAAAGGACAAAAAAGAAGGTAAACTGCCCCATAATCGAATTTAGACAAATATTTAATATTGCATAACTATATTAATAAAAGGGGCAAGGACGACGTCTAAGAACAAGATTAAAAAGTCCGCTCCGAAGGCTGATAAACATAAGGAGACGCAGCAAGGCGACGGGCCTAGCTTCCCCACGGCAAGCCAGGACGGAGATAATGAGGGGGAATCGGTGACTCTGTCTTGATTCTCGGAGAGATTCGCGAGTTCCTACTAGATAACAGCAAACAGCTGGAAGATATTAAAGGAGAAATAGTAAAAACTAACTCGCGGATAGATGAAGCCGAAGCGAGGATTGTTGGAATTGAAGAGAAGCTACAAAACGCAGAGGAGGTGATAGCAGAAATGCTGAAGCTGCAAGACCAGCTCCAGTGGAAACTAATAGATCAAGAAGGCCGCTCGAGAAGGGAAAATGTGAGGATTTACGGAGTTCCCGAAGGAACTGAAGGTAAACCCGGATTGATGATTCCCTTCGTGGAGAAGCTACTTAGAGAGAACCTTGATATACCGGCCGCAAAAGATCTACAGATAGAAAGAGCTCACCGCGCGTTGGCACCACAGCCCCCAGCAGGCGCCCAGCCCAGATCGATTCTGGTCAGATTTCTCAGTTACAGAACGAAGGAAGAGGTGCTTAAAAGGGCATGGCAAAAGAAAGGTTTCATGTGGAACAACTGTAAAATCAGTTTAGACCACGACTACGCACCGGGGATTCTTGCCAGACCGAAGGAATATACGGAAACACGGAGAGTCCTGAAGGAAAACAACATCAGATTCCAGACCCTGTATCCAGCTCGGCTGAGAGTCTTTTACGACGAAGGGACAAAAATTTACGCTACGGTGGAGGAGGCAACATTGGACCTGGAGGACCGGGGACTACCTATTAAAGTTATCACCCAACCGGAGTCGCTACTGGAGAGGATTCGTCAGAAGTCGTGGCAGTTAGTGTGGCGAGGACGCTCCACTCGAACCAGAGTGTCAAACTACAAGGAAAAGCTGCAAATATTCAGACACGAATGTACAGAGAACACAGATTAATTAAGAGAAATGACTGAAAAGAGTAAATTGGACTTAAAGGTAAAATGAAAACTGGTAACTGAAAATAAACTAGACGGAATAACTTGAATGATAGCAATATGGTCGAGACATAAATAGGAGAAAATTCTCTATGATTATTCAAACTGCTGAGGGCCCTCTAACACAGGGTGAAGATAGAGGTTATCCCTCTGAACTGAGGCGGGTCGGTGCTCAGGCCTCACTGTGGGAAGTCGGGAAAAATTTTCAAATGTTGCACGTTCAAAAATGTCTAGGGTGTGGTTATATATCTTGGTTTACTGTTGAGAAGGGATTGCTTACTGTTTGGTTAGAAAAGGAGAGTGTTTTTTTTTCTACTAGAGAAAAATGCAAACTGAATTGGTAAAAATAATTTCCTATAATGTTAATGGGGTTTTGAATCCAATTAAAAGAAATAAGATTATGTCTAAATTGAAAAAAGAGAGGGCACAAATAGCTTTCCTCCAGGAAACACATATGAGCCAATCTGAACATGGAAAATTAAAAAGAATGGGCTTTAAGCATGTATTTTATTCATCATATAAATTGAGTCACAAAAGAGGGGTAGCTACTTTAATATCAAGTACTCTTAATTATGAACATATTTCAGAGACTAGAGACAAAGAAGGACGGTTCGTAAAAATCACAGGAAGAATAGAAGGTACAGAAATAACATTGCTGAATGTTTATGCTCCTCCAGGTTGTGAATGGTCATTTTATAGACACATTTTTGACCTAATGGTCAGTTCTCAAGGGGTAGTAATTTGTGGAGAGGATTTTAATATTAGATTAAATCCTATATTAGATTCTTCAAGAATAGTTAGTCAGAATAAACCTCTGACTCGGAAAGTGAATTCATTGATGGAGGAGTTGGGAATTATAGATGTCTGGAGGGAATTACACCCTACTAGTAAAGATTATACATATTACTCTTTCCCTCATTCAGCCTATTCAAGGATAGACTATTTCTTTATCTTTAATACAGATAGACTCAGGATAAAAAACTGTAATATTGCAACAATTGATCTGTCGGATCATAGCCCAGTCTCTATGTCTCTAATCCTGGAAAGGAAAATGAGGAAAACACTATGGAGGCTAAACTCACATATACTCAATAACCCGAAAGTAATGGAGAGATTAAGGGGAGAAATCAAAGAATATCTAGACCTTAATGACACGGGAGAAACATCACCAGTGATCTTATGGGATACATTGAAAGCTGTACTGAGAGGGAAAATTATTTCCATTACCACTCACATGAAAAAAATCAATGCACAAAAATTAGCAGACCTTCAAGGAAAATTAAAACAGCTTCAAGTTGTAGATAGCAACAAAAGTAATTCAAATCGAAAACAGGAAATTAGGAAATTGCAAAGTGAAATTGACGATATTTATACGTTGGAAACTCAAAGAAATTTTCTTTACCTGAGACAAAAGAACTATGAAGTAGGAGGTAAATCAGCTAGATTATTAGCATATAAATTACGAAAACAACAAACAGACAATACAATTCATAAAATAAAGAATCCAAAGACAAAGCTTGTGGAGAGTACAATAGGGAAAATTCAAGAGAGTTTTGAAACATATTATCGAGAGCTGTACTCCCAACCCCGGGCCCCCAATGAGCCCTATATAGACAGTGTATTGAATTTTTTAGATCTACCTAAACTTACAGATTTACAAAATGAAAGTTTATTAGAACCAGTAACTGTCAAAGAACTGAACGTGGCCATCTCTAGGTTAAAGGCTGGAAAGTCCCCGGGTTCTGATGGGTTTACCTCAGAGTGGTACAAGTCCCTGAAGACACAGTTAGCCCCATTACTACTTAACACCTTTAATTGGGTCTTGCAGAGAGGAGAAACTCCACCTTCCTGGACAGAAGTGATTATTTCAGTTATTCCTAAAAAGGGTAAAGATAAACTAGAATGTGGCAATTATCAGCCAATTAGTGTTCTTAATTTAGATTACAAACTATTTACATCTATATTAGCGCGCAGATTGGAAAAGCTTTTACCTGGCCTAATCCACTTAGACCAGACTGGATTTATTCAACAAAGACAAACACAGGACAACATAAGGAGAACTCTGCACATATTAGAACAGGTTAATAAGAACGAGACAGAGACAATGGTAGTAGGATTGGACGCTGAGAAAGCTTTTGATTCGGTTAATTGGGCATTCCTATACAGAGTGTTAGGAAGATTCGGCTTTCAAGAAAAGTTTATTAAAGTAATTCAGACTCTATATGACAGCCCTACAGCCCAAATTAAGATAAATGGGGACCTCTCTGACTCCTTCATCTTAGAGAGAGGCACTAGACAGGGATGCCCAATTTCTCCTCTCCTTTTTGCGCTATATATTGAACCGCTTGCCCAACTAATAAGACAGAGCGAAATCGTAAAAGGTACCAAGGTGGCAGGGATTGAACAGAAAGTGGCGTTATTCGCAGATGATGTTTTGGTCTATCTGAGTGAACCAGAAAGATCATTTATAGGATTGTTTACACTGTTGGATGACTTTGGGAAAATATCAGGTTATAAAATAAATGTAAAGAAAACGCAGGTTATGTCCCTAAATTATACACCATCCAAAAAATTGCAGGATACATATGATCTTAAGTGGGAAGCTAAATCATTAAAATATTTAGGAATAACCCTGCCGAAGGATCTTTCAACACTGTCACAGGTAAATTATGGGCCATTAATCTCAGAGATAAAAGCAGATATACATAGATGGAATCTTATCCCCTTTTTATGTTTAAATTCAAGGATAAATACTATAAAAATGAATATTCTTCCTCGGTTATTGTATCTTTTCCGTACCTTACCGGTGGAGGTGGATGATAATCAATTCAGGGAATGGGACAAATGGATTTCCCGCTTCACTTGGCAAGGAAAGAAACCTAGAATTCGATATAACACCTTACAGTTAGGGAAGGAAGGAGGAGGTATGGTTCTTCCTTGCCTGAGAAATTATTTTTATGCCTCACAGATAACCCCTCTGTTATATTGGTGTAATAGGGAATATAAGGCGAGATGGAAGGAAATAGAATTTGGATTAGTTGACAGTTTTCCTCTTCAGGCCTCAATAGCTGACAAAGGATTGATGGCCCTGTTGGAAAAACTTAAAAACGCTTGGATAAATCTTACATTAAAAGTATGGCAGAAGGTGGTTAATTCATGTGGAATTAATAACATGTTAAAACTCTTTAGATGGTATGCATATGATACCGAATTCCTTCCCAAGAGAGGAGATAAAAGATTTGAGCTATGGATAAAGAAAGATCTTACAACCTACCTCTCATTTATAGATAAAAGAGTATTACAAAGTTTCCAAATCCTGCAGGACAAACATGGCCTAGAACATAATGACTTTTTTAGGTACCTTCAAGTACGAAACTATGTTAACCAGAGTTGTAGATATACAGACCTATCAACAGTACAATTAGAATTTTTCAAGATTCTGAATTCGGCTTGCAGTTCAATACCTAGTAAATCAGTTTCTCGATTATATAATGCACTCTCCCATGCTAAAAATGTAAATACACTGTATATTAAAGAGAAGTGGGAGAAAGAAGCGGTGTTGGTACTTTCAGAGGCGGCTTGGGAGAAAATCTGCAGCTTTCAATGGTCCTCGACTAATTCTTTGACTTGGAGAGAACATTGTTGGAAAACATTATAAGATACTTCAAGACCCCATATCAGGAAAAATATAAAGATACAAATGTGATGTGTTGGAGAAGGTGCGGCTCCAAGGAGGCAAATCATTTTCATATTTTTTGGGATTGCCCTAAATTAACTCTATTTTGGGAAGGTATTCATAGAACATTAGTTAAGGTACTTAGGTCCCAGATACCTCTGAACTTTGAGACGCTCTATTTGGGGCATGTATTGTTTCTTGAACAGAAGGAAGATATAAAGTTGCTGCAGGCCCTCTTAGCGGCAAGTAAGAAATCAATCACTAGAAAATGGCTAAATCCAATACCACCTACATTAGAAGATTGGTACAAAGTTATCTTGGAAATATTTTAAATGGAAAAGTTGACTTACTCCCTGAGAACTCAAAAAGAAAAATTTTATCAAATCTGGAATAAATGGATTGAATATATAACCCCAATGCGAGCAGACTTTAGATGACTCTCCTAATGATTTATACTGCTCTTCTCATCAACACAGTAATATTGCTAACGTAAGCACCCCTAGTCTAAATGTTTGTTTTTTTTTGTTTTCTTTTGGAAAATAGAGAATTAACACAAGTAAAGGGAAAAATTTGGGAAAGGGATAAAAAAATGAAAAAATTAAGTAAATAAGTACATAGGGATTGGATAATTATGTCTGCGGGCAGGAGCAAGCATGAACAAATTAGGATATAAGCACCTACAATGGTTGATACATAGGCTTATATACAACATTTTGGACCAGTGGAAATGGTCCAGAAGGGTTATATGGAAAATATTATTATCATTTTTCTTAACAACTAATTCCATTACTTAGCCTAATAGGTTAGATTTACCACAGTACATAATTATCTATTTAAATGTTTATTTTCCTTTTATATCATCTCAATGTGTACTTAAGAATGTATAAATAATTGTAGTTTTATACATATAAAAAAATGGAAAAGGTTATATGTGTGAAAAAAGTACATGATATTTGTGAATTCCTTATCCAAATAAAAATAAAATTAAAAAAAAAAGAAAAAGACCAAGGAGCTGGTGGTAGACCTGAGGAGAGCGAAGGTACCAGTGACCCCTATTTCCATCCAGGGAGTCAGTGTGGACATGGTGGAGGATTAGAAATACCTGGGGATACATATTGACAATAAACTGAACTGGTCAAAGAACACTGAGGCTGTCTACAAGAAGGGTCAGAGCCGTCTCTATTTCCTGAGGAGACTGAGGTCCTTTAACATCTGCCGGACGATGCTGAGGATGTTCTACGAGTCTGTGGTGGCCAGTGCTATCATGTTTGCTGTTGTGTGCTGGGGCAGCAGGCTGAGGGTGGCAGACACCAACAGAATCAACAAACTTATTCGTAAGGCCAGTGATGTTGTGGGGATGGAACTGGACTCTCTCACGGTGGTGTCTGAAAAGAGGATGCTGTCTAAGCTGCATGCCATCTTGGCCAATGTCTTCCATCCACTATATAATGTACTGGGAGGGCACAGGAGTACATTCAGCCAGAGACTCATTCCACCGAGATGCAGCACAGAGCGTCATAGGAAGTCATTCCTGCCTGTGGCCATCAAACTTTACAACTCCTCCCTTGGAGGGTCAGACACCCTGAGCCAATAGGCTGGTCCTGGACTTATTTCATAATTTACTAGCATAATTTACATTTTACTATTTAACTATTTATGGTTCTATTACTATTTATTATTTATGGTGCAACTGTAATGAAAACCAATTTCCCCCGGGATCAATAAAGTATGACTATGACTATCACTTTCCTCTAAGGGTTCTTTTCCCTTAAGCTCTCTAATCACTATTGGTTAATTGCACAACACCCAGTCCAGACTCGCAACCACAAGTTGCTCTAAAAAGCCAATTCATAGGCATTCTAGAAATTCCCCCTCTTGGGATCTAGCACCAGCCTGATTTTCCCAATCTACTTGCATACTGAAATCCCCCATTCCTATTGTAACGTTGCTCTTGGCCTTCATTTTCTATCAGTTTGAGGTCTGCATATAACTCCCATCACAGTCTTTTTACCCTTGCAGTTCCTTCATTCTATTCACCAAGGTTTTACACCTTCTGACCCTATGTCATCTCTTTCAAATGATTTGATTTCATATTTTACCCACAGAGCAATGCCACCCCTCTGCCTTCTTGCCCATCCTTTTGGAACAATGTGTATCCTTGGACATTAAGCTCCGAGCTATAATCTTCTTTTAGCCATGATTCAGTGAGGCCTAAAACGTCATACGTGTCAACCTGTAACTGTGCTACAAGTTCATCCACCTTATTCCCGTATACTGTGCACATTCACAGACAACACCTTCAGTCCTGTATTCACCCTTTTCGATTTTGTTTGCCTTTTACATTGCAACTCATCCTGTTGATGGCAATTTTGCCCTATCACCAGCCTGTCCTTGCTAGAAATCTCACTACTCACTGGCTTTGTTTGTAAACCAAGCACCTCATCCTCAGCACTATACTCCGGTTCCCATTCTGCTGCCAAATTAGTTTAAACCCTCCTGAACAACTCTAGCAAAGGTGCCACAAGAGTCTCAGACTCCTCGGGTTCACGTGTAACCGATTCCTTTTGTACAGATTGCATCTTCCCCAGAAGAGATCCCAATGATCCACCAGTCAGAACCCCGCCCCCTGTATCAGTTCCTCAGCCACGCATTCACTTGCCAAATCATCCTATTCTTACCCTGATTGGCATGTAGCATGAACAGCAATCTAGAGATTACTATCCTGGAGGTCCTGTTTTTCAGCTTTCTACCTAGCTCCTTAAAATCTCTCTTCAGGACCTCTCAACTTACCTACCTATGTCATTGATGCCAATATGTACCAAGACTTCTGGGTGCTCACCCTCACTCTTGCAAATGTCATGGAGCCAGTCCAAGACATCCCTGAACCTGGCTCCAGGAAGGCAACATCCCACCTAGGTGTCTCTATAACACCCACAGAATCTCGTCTCTGTTCCTCTGACTATGTATGGAATCTCCTATCAACACTTCCCCTATCTCCTCTTCACCCAGTCACTGTGGCTTCCCCCGGTAGGTCATCCCCCTCAATAACATCCAAAGTTAGATATCTCTTATTGAGGGGAATGGCTACAGGTGTACTTTGCACTGGCTGTGTATTTCCCCTCCTTCTCCTGACTCTCACCTGTCTCCTACAATCTAGAGGTGACTACCTCCCTCCAGGCTCCTGTCTATCACCTCCTTATTCTCCCGCACGAGTCCAAGGTCATTGAGATGCAGCTCCAGTTCCTTAACATGTTCTCTCAGGAGCTGCAACTCGGTGCACCTGGTGCAGATACGTTCAGACTTCCCACGTCCCACACAGAGTACAAAACACTGTCACTGAACTACTATGCCCAATACATGAGGAAGGAACAAATAAGAACAGTAAGAGCGAAACCAACCAGAGCCTTTACCTCGCCCTGCCTGATGAGCCAAAGTCGCTCTGCTTGCACGCAGACATTGAACGGTAGCCCTTTTTACGTACTACCTCTTGCTGATTAGCCGCTCAATGCAGAGAAACTGCCAGAAAGCAGTTACAAAGGCCAATTAACCTACTAACGGGTAATCTTTTCACTGTGGGAGGAAATGCACACATTCCACTGGGAGAACGTACATACTCCTCACAGAGAACATCGTATTGAACTCCGAAGTCCAACACCCTGAGCTGGTATAGTGTCATGCTAACGGCTACATTACCCTGGCACCCAATTACATCAGTTCAATTAGATTAGATAAATTCAATTAGATCGTGACTAATCGTACTTTAATTATCTCATTACTTTGCTTGCATGTCCCTTTCTTATCTTCTCAATAACATGTTGTTCAAAAAGCAAAGAAAACTGTAAATCATAAGAGATTCTGCAGATGCTGGAAATTCAGAGCAACACGCACAAAATGTTGGAGGAACACTGCGGGTCACACAGTATCTATGGAGAGGAATAAACAATCAACGTTTTGAGATGAGATCCTTCATCAGGATAGGAAAGGAAGCAGGCAGAAGCCAGGATGGAAAGGTGTACAAGCTGGCAGATGATAAGTGAGACCTGGTGAGATGAAGATGGGTGGGTGGGGAAGGGGGCTGAAGTAAGAAGCTAGGATATGATAGGTGGAAAAGATAAAGAGCTAAAGAAGATGGGGCTCATCAGCTGTGGTTGGCAATTCTTCCGGGAGAGGAAAAACTCTGATCTCATCCTCCTCTGCCTGCAACTACACCCACTCATGGGGAAGGCTTCAGAAGTAAACCCCGAAAAAAAAATCCTTAGCTGGAGTCCCTAAGGCAGTCCTACATGGAGTTCAATACTGACTGGCGGACCTTCGCCTGCGGCTCGATGGAGTAATACATAAATTTTGCAGCTGCCTTTAATATCTCCTTTTCCCCAGATGGGAGCTCAACGTTCAGGGATATTCAATATTCAGGAGGGATAGACATGAAGGAAGGGGAGGTGGGGTAGTGTTGTTGGTTAAAGAAGAGATTAACGCAATAGAAAGGAAGGACATAAGCCGGGAAGATGTGGAATCGATATGGGTAGAGCTGCGTAACACTAAGGGGCAGAAGACGCTGGTGGGAGTTGTGTACAGGCCACCTAACAGTAGTAGTGAGGTCGGAGATGGTATTAAACAGGAAATTAGAAATGTGTGCAATAAAGGAACAGCAGTTATAATGGGTGACTTCAATCTACATGTAGATTGGGTGAACCAAATTGGTAAAGGTGCTGAGGAAGAGGATTTCTTGGAATGTATGCGGGATGGTTTTTTGAACCAACATGTCGAGGAACCAACTAGAGAGCAGGCTATTCTAGACTGGGTTTTGAGCAATGAGGAAGGGTTAATTAGCAATCTTGTCGTGAGAGGCCCCTTGGGTAAGAGTGACCATAATATGGTGGAATTATTCATTAAGATGGAGAGTGACATAGTTAATTCAGAAACAAAGGTTCTGAACTTAAACAGGGGTAACTTTGAAGGTATAAGACGTGAATTAGCTAAGATAGACTGGCAAATGACACTTAAAGGATTGACGGTGGATATGCAATGGCAAGCATTTAAAGGTTGCATGGATGAACTGCAACAAATGTTCATCCCAGTTTGGCAAAAGAATAAATCAAGGAAGGTAGTGCACCCGTGGCTGACAAGAGAAATTAGGGATAGTATCAATTCCAAAGAAGAAGCATACAAATTAGCCAGAGAAAGTGGCTCACCTGAGAACTGGGAGAAATTCAGAGTTCAGCAGAGGAGGACAAAGGGCTTAATTAGGAAGGGGAAAAAAGATTATGAGAGAAAACTGGCAGGAAACATAAAAACGGACTGTAAAAGCTTTTATAGATATGTAAAAAGGAAAAGACTGGTAAAGACAAATGTAGGTCCCCCTGCAGACAGAAACAGGTGAATTGATTATGGGGAGCAAGGACATGGCAGACCAATTGAATAATTACTTTGGTTCTGTCTTCACTAAGGAGGACATAAATAATCTTCCAGAAATAGTAGGGGACAGAGGGTCCAGTGAGATGGAGGAACTGAGCGAAATACATGTTAGTAGGGAAGTGGTGTTAGGTAAATTGAAGGGATTGAAGGCAGATAAATCCCCAAGGCCAGATGATCTGCATCCCAGGGTGCTTAAGGAAGTAGCCCAAGAAATAGTGGATGCATTAGTGATAATTTTTCAAAACTCGTTAGATTCTGGACTAGTTCCTGAGGATTGGAGGGTGGCTAATGTAACTCCACTTTTTAAAAAAGGAGGGAGAGAGAAACCAGGGAATTATAGACCGGTTAGCCTAACGTCGGTGGTGGGGAAACTGCTGGAGTCAGTTATCAAGGATGTGATAACAGCACATTTGGAAAGTGGTGAAATCATCGGACAAAGTCAGCATGGATTTGTGAAAGGAAAATCATGTCTGACGAATCTCATAGAATTTTTTGAGGATGTAACTAGTAGAGTGGATAGGGGAGAACCAGTGGATGTGGTATATTTGGATTTTCAGAAGGCTTTTGACAAGGTCCCACACAGGAGATTAGTATGCAAACTTAAAGCACACGGTATTGGGGGTAAGGTATTAGTGTGGGTGGAGAGTTGGTTAGCAGACAGGAAGCAAAGAGTGGGAATAAACGGGACCTTTTCAGAATGGCAGGCAGTGACTAGTGGGGTACCGCAAGGCTCAGTGCTGGGACCCCAGTTGTTTACAATATATATTAATGACTTGGATAAGGGAATTAAATGCAGCATCTCCAAGTTTGCGGATGACACGAAGCTGGGTGGCAGTGTTAGCTGTGAGGAGGATGCTAAGAGGATGCAGGGTGACTTGGATAGGTTGGGTGAGTGGGCAAATTTCATGGCAGATGCAATTTAATGTGGATAAATGTGAAGTTATCCACTTTGGTGGCAAAAATAGGAAAACAGATTATTATCTGAATGGTGGCCGATTAGGAAAAGGGGAGGTGCAAGGAGACCTGGGTGTCATTATACACCAGTCATTGAAAGTGGGCATGCAGGTACAGCAGGCGGTGAAAAAGGCGAATGGTATGCTGGCATTTATAGCGAGAGGATTCGAGTACAGGAGCAGGGAGGTACTACTGCAGTTGAACAAGGCCTTGGTGAGACCACACCTGGAGTATTGTGTGCAGTTTTGGTCCCCTAATCTGAGGAAAGACATCCTTGCCATAGAGGGAGTACAAAGAAGGTTCACCAGATTGATTCCTGGGATGGCAGGACTTTCATATGAAGAAAGACTGGATGAACTGGGCTTGTACTCGTTGGAATTTAGAAGATTGAGGGGGGATCTGATTGAAACGTATAAGATCCTAAAGGAATTGGACAGGCTAGATGCAGGAAGATTGTTCCCGATGTTGGGGAAGTGCAGAACGAGGGGTCACAGTTTGAGGATAGAGGGGAAGCCTTTTCGGACCGAGATTAGGAAAAACTTCTTCACACAGAGAGTGGTGAATCTGTGGAATTCTCTGCCACAGGAAACAGTTGAGGCCAGTTCATTGGCTATATTTAAGAGGGAGTTAGATATGGCCCTTGTGGCTACAGGGGTCAGGGGGTATGGAGGGAAGGCTGGGGCGGTGTTCTGAGTTGGATAATCAGCCATGATCATAATAAATGGCAGTGCAGGCTCGAAGGGCCGAATGGCCTACTCCTGCACCTATTTTCTATGTTTCTGTGTTTCAACCTTGAATTTTTAACTTTTATTTCTCGGATCTCAGAGGGAAATAGTTGTCATGATGTCATATCCTTTAAGAAGTGGAAAGCAGCCTCTTGAATCCAGCAATGGAAAGGGAAAAACTTTGAAAGAAAAATCGGAAGATAAGCCTGTCTGGGCTGAGCGTTTGGAACGTGCGTTGATGGCTCTCGACAACAAAACAGACAATAACACTTTTGAGTTGAAGTCATTCCGACAGAGTTTTCAGACTATTGAGGAAAATATTATTTCCTTGAATACTGACTGTAAAGAATCGAAACATCAAACTGTGGATATTTCAACCCGCTTGGAACAGGCACAAAGTAAAATTGTCGATTTGGAGGCGAAGTCTCGTCGGAATAATATACGAATTATCGGACTAAAGGAAAGTTCTCAGAGTGGGAATTTATTGGACAATTTTGCCAATTTGTTTTAATCTTTGTTTCCAGATATTCTCCCTCAACCTCCCGATGTTGAAAGAGCTCATAGAATTTTCATTTCGAATTCTCAGATTTCAGGTAAACCTTGGCTTATTTTGGTCAACTTTCTTTGCTTTAAAGTTAAAGATCAAATCATAAAATGTGCAAGGAAACAGAGAGTTCTTAAATTTAACGGTTCCAAGATCCATTTTTATGAAGACTATCCACGGGAAGTTATGGAACAGCGGATCAAATTTGTCCAGCGATGAAAATTGCTCATGCAAAGGGATTTTTTCCATTGCTTCGCTACCCCGCTAGACTAAAATTATTTCCTAACGATTCTGCACCTCGTGAGTTTTTGGATCCCTAAGCGGCATTGGACTTTAAATCGTGGAGTCGGCTGTCGCATAAAGGATATTTGGGTTGCTGAATAATTTTCTGAAAGAAAACAGGCTTTGAAGATTTTTGATATGCTGAAGATTTCCTTTGATCAATGAACTATTTCAAGAAGAGGTGAACTTCTTGGTTTGACTAATGAATGACTTTTTTGAAGTCTGTTTGGTATATGGAGTGAACTAACACAGTGGACAGGTTATTAACTGGTTTGATTATCTGCTTCTTTCTTCCTTTTCTTCTATTAATTAAGTGATAGCTTTCATAGTTTATACAGACTCTTTCTTATATAGTGAGGAGTGTTTAGAATAGATAATTAGCTTTACTTTCCTTTGTTAAAGTTGGGTAGTAAGTTAAAGGAATAATGGTGTCTTTTTCTTGTTATAGATTGTATTGTTTAGGTTTAATAGCATTGTTTTGACGCTTCTGGAGACTGTTTTTGCACTCCTAGTTTATTTTCAATGATTAACTATAACCATCTTTTTTCTGCTTCTCTGGTATCTTAGGGTCATCTGATTTCTTTGTAACGGGGAGGGGGCGGGAATTAGGAGAAAAACTTTTAAATCACTATTTATATTGAGCCGCACGCGGAGTTCTGCTTTTCCTCTTCTCTTTGGGGAGGCATTCCGGCTTTTTCCTTCCTTTTTGCCGGATTTCTACCTTTTGGGATGGTGGGAGGATTCGGGGTTTTTTGCATTTTGGGGTTTATTACAGGTTTTTTCCCCGTTATGGAGCTCTGGAGCATGCGTGTTTTCTATATGGTTATACTCATCACCGCCATCTTTGATTAGCCCATGATGGTATGCGTGTATTTTTGTGTTTAAAACAATATTCTACGGTTACTAAACAGATAAATGCTATTAGTTGGAAAGTACGTGGCTGGAATCACCCTATTAAGCAAGAGAAGACTTTTAAAATTATTAACCGATTCCAGCCCGGTATAATTTTTGTTCAAGAAACGCATATCAGAATGGGCGACCAAAATAGGTTTTTTAAAACGTGGAAGGGCCTTCAGTATCATGCTACTTGTCAAAATAAAACAAAGGGAGTATCTATTTTTATTAAATCTAATATTTTATTTATCCAAGAAGATATCGTCTTAGATATCAATGGTAGATTTTTAATTATTAAAGGAACAATTTGGAATAGAAAAATTGTCTTGATTAATCTATATGCACTTAATGTAGATGATCCTTTTTTTAAATATGTATTCGGTTTATTACCAGACTTAAATGAATATATGCTGCTGATGGGAGGTGACTTCAACTGTTGTTTAAACCCTGTGATTGTCAAGAGTTCAACCACTCAGCAGCTTCTGAGTTGTTCAGCATCACTTATTAATTCCTTTTTAATTGATTATGGTTTGATAGAAATCTGGAGAAATCTACATCCTAATGATAGAAATTATTCTTTTTACTCACACATGTCCATAAAAAATACTCGCGAATTGATTATTTTATAGCTGATTTCAGATTTTCATCCAAAGTCCTGAAATGTGAATATGATGCTATTGCTGTCTCGGATCATGCACCTTTAAGCTTAATTTTTGAATTGAATGATGTTAGTAATGTAAACTTGCCTTGGCGTTTTCCAGAAAACTTATTACAAAGTTCAGACTTTGTCAAATTTATAGAGATTCAAATAAAAGATTTTTTTCTTTTTAATAATGCGGGAGATGTGTCGAATTTGATTATATGGGATACATTTAAAACGTATTTGCGAGGTCAGATAATCTCCTACTTGGCTAAGCTTAAGAAACAGACAAAAATAGAGTTGGATAGGATTTCAAAACCAATTAAAGACTTGGATAAGACTTGTGCAGTTTCTCCTAATATTGATTTATTTAAACAAAGGGTTGAACTTCAATCACTATATAATTTATTATTAACTTAGCCTATTGAAAAAGAATTGCTTAAATTAAAAAGTAAATTTTATGTGTTTGGAGATAAAAGTAATAACTACTAGCATCCCAACTAAAAGCAGTTAGAGCTTAAGAGACAAATTTTAAAAATTCGTAAGGGAGATGGCAGTTTAGCTTGTAACTATGAAGATATTAATAAAATTTTTCAAGACTATTACAGTGAACTCTATAAATCTCAATTTCCAGCTGATCCTTCTAAATGAATGCCTTTTTACAAAAGATTGATTTTCCTAGAATATCTGTTCAAGATCAACAAATTCTTGATACTCCTTTTACTGAAAGAGAAATTCAGAAAGCTTGTTTTTCAATGTAATCTGGTAAAGCTCCTGGACTAGATGGTTCTTCTGTAGGATTTTATAAAAAAAGTTCAAAATTTGCTTACTCCTTATATGTTGGAAATGCTTAAAGATTCTTTTTTGTTAGGACAGTTACCTTCTACATTTTATGAAGCTTCTACTTCTTTAATTCTCAAGAAAGATAAAGACCCTACGGATTGTGCTTCATATAGACCTATCTCATTATTAAATGTAGATGCCAAAATTCTTTCAAAAATAATGGCTAATCAGTTGGAGAATATACCAGCTAAAATTATTTTTCAGGACCAAGCAGGTTTTATAAGTCATAGTCATACTTTATTGATCCCGGGGGAAATTGGTTTTCGTTATAATAAGTAGTAATAGAACCTTAAATAGTTAAATAGTAATATGTAAATTATGCAAGTAAATTATGAAATAAGTCCAGGACCAGCTTATCGGCTCAGGGTGTCTGACCCTCCAAGGGAGGAGTTGTAAAGTTTGATGGCCACAGGCAGGAATGACTTCCTAAGATGCTCTGTGCTGCATCTCGGAGGAATGAGTCTCTGGCTAAATTTACTCCTGTGCCCAACAAGTTCATTATGTAGTGGATGGGAGACATTGTCCAAGATGGCATGCAACTTGGACAGCATCCTCTTTTCAGACACCACCGTGAGAGAGTCCAGTTCCATCCCCACAACATCACTGGCCTTACGAATGAGTTTGTTGATTCTGTTGGTGTCTGCTACCCTCAGCCTGCTGCCCCAGCACACAACAGCAAACATGATAGCACTGGCCACCACAGACTCATAGAACATCCTCAGCATCGTCCAGCAGATGTTAAAGGACCTCAGTCTCCTCAGGAAGTAGAGACGGCTCTGACCCTTCTTGTAGACAGCCTCAGTGTTCTTTGACCAGTCCAGTTTATTGTCAATTCGTATTCCCAGGTATTTGTAATCCTCCACCATGTCCACACTGACCCCCAGATGGAAACAGGGGTCACCGGTACCTCAGCTCTCCTCAGGTCTACCACCAGCTCCTTAGTCTTTTTCACATTAAGCTGCAGATAATTCTGCTCACACCATGTGATGAAGTTTCCTACCGTAGCCCTGTACTCAGCCTCACCTCCCTTGCTGATGCATCCAACTATGGCAGAGTCATCAGAAAACTTCTGAAGATGACAAGACTCTGTGCAGTAGTTGAAGTCCAAGGTGTAAATGGTGAAGAGAAAGGGAGACAAGACAGTCCCCTGTGGAGCCTAAGTGCTGCTGATCACTCTGTCGGACACACAGTGTTGCAAGCACACGTACAGTGGTCTGCCAGTCAGGTGGTCAAGAATCCATGATACCAGGGAAGCATCCACCTGCATTGCTGTCAGCTTCTCCCCCAGCAGAGCAGGGTGGATGGTGTTGAACACACTGGAGAAGTCAAAAAACATGACCCTCACAGTGCTCGCTGACTTGTCCAGGTGGGCATAGACACGGTTCAGCAGGAAGACGATGGCATCCTCAACTCCTAGTCGGGGCTGGTAGGCGAACTGGAGGGGATCTAAGTGTGGCCTGACCATAGGCCAGAGCAGCTCCAGAACAAGTCTCTCCAGGGTCTTCATGATGTGGGAGGTCAATGCCACTGGCCCGTAGTCATTGAGGCCGCTGGGGCGTGACGTCTTCAGCACAGGGGCGAGGCAGGACATCTTCCACAGTACAGGAACCCTCCGGACCCTCAGGCTCATGTTGAATACATGGTGAAGTACTCCACATAGCTGAGGGGCACAGGCTTTGAGCACCCTGGTACTGACACCATCCAGTCCTGCAGCCTTGCTTGGGTTGAGACGTTTCAGCTGTCTTCTCACCTGTTCAGCTGTGAAGCCCACCGTGGTGGTTTCGTGTGGGGGAGGGGTATAGTCATGAGAGCAGGGTGGGGGACTGTGAGAAGGGGTAGGAGGGGAGAGTGGAATATGTGTTGGTTGGGGGCCGACAACAGATGGCTCATGTGGGGGATGGGCAGGGGTCACAATGTCAAATCTGTTAAAGAACAGGTTTAGTTCGTTGGCCCTGTCCACACTGCCTTCAGCTCCTCTGTTGCTAGTTTGCCGAAACCCAGTGATGGTCCTCATCCCCCTCCAGACCTCTGTCATGTTGTTCTGCTGGAATTTCCACTCAATCTTCTTCCTGTACCTGTCTTTAGCCTCCCTGATCCTGGCTTTCAGGTCCCTCTGTATTGCCCTCAGCTCCTCCCTATGTCCATCTCTAAACGCCCTCTTTTTAGCGTTCAGGATAAGAGGCCGATATTCTTTTTCTAACACTTGGAGACTGTTAAGTGCTATATAACTCATCCCCCTCGAAAACTCCCCAATGTGTTGTTTCTCTTGATGCTGAAAAGGCATTTGATAGAGTTGAATGGAAATATTTATTTAACGTTTTAGAGAAATTTAGCTTTGGTACTACTTTTAATAAGTGGATTAGAATGATATATAAAAGCCCTATTGCCACTGTGATTACTAATAATTGTAGATCCCCCTTTTTTCGACTTTCACGGGGTACGAGACAAGGATGTCCGTTAAGTCCTTTGTTATTTAATTTGGTGCTGGAACATTTGGCTATTGCACTTCGTGAAGGTAAGGATACTCAAGAAATTTCCATAAATGGGTTTATTCAAAAGATTTCCCTTTATGCTGATGATCTCTTAGTTTGTATTTCGAATCCTGAAGAATCTATTCCTAGTTTATTGAAATTATTAAGTGAATTTGGAAAGTTTTCAGGATATAAATTAAACCTGCATAAAAGTGAATTATTTCCTTTAAATGATTCTGCTTTTATATATGATATTCCTTTAAAGTTACGGATTTTTTAAAATATTTAGGTATTATCATCACTAAAAATTATGGAGACCTTTATAGAGCTAATTTAGTTCCATTAGTGGATTTTATGAAGCAATTATTTTCTAGATGGAATCCTCTTACACTTTCGTTAGTTGGTGGAATTCATGCAGTTAAAATGATGATCTTACCAAAATTTTTTATATGTATTTCAAAATATTCCTATTTTTTTAACTAAGAAGTTTTTTTGATCAGGTTGATTCCATTATTTCATCTTTTGTTTGGAATAATAAAAGACCAAGGAAAATGTCATTTACAAAAATTAAAAAAGGATGGAGGTCTTGTTTTGCCTAATTTAAGAATGTATTATCGGGCGGTTAATATACGCTATGCGTGTTCTTGGTTATATTGGACTGATAAAAATCAACGACCAGCATGGGTTGACTTGGAATTGAAAGCTGTGAAACAATTTTACTTAAGTTCGTTATTAGGAGCTTCTTTACCTGTACAACTAGCCAAAATTTCTATTTTAAATATAAATCCTATGATTAAGCAGTCATTACGAATTTGGTACCGGTTTCGTAAGTTTTTTAATCTTAAAAAATTTAACCTTCTTAGTTTAATTTATCGAAACTATTTATTTAAACCTTCACTTAGTGATCCTACCTTTTCCCTTTGGAGCAAAAGGAATTTATTCCTTTATTGATTTGTTTCAAGAAAGCCGATTGATATCCTTTGAGAAATTAGTAACTAAATAATCTCTTTCATACTCACACTTTTTGCAATATCTTCAGGTCAGATATTTTTTACAAGAATATTTAAGTAATTTTCCATATATACAAGATTCTGACCTGTTAGACACTATTTTAAAAATGAACCCTTTAGTGAAAGGTTTTATCGGGAAAATTTACAATTCACTATTACAACAGGATAATTATCCTCTATTTAAGATTAAGCAAGATTGGGAAAGAGAGCTTAACATGACCTTGATAACAGAGGATTGGTTGCGAATTTTGAAGTTGGTTAATTCTTCTTCGATTTGCGCCAGTCATTCTTTAATTCAATTTAAAATTGTACATCATTATTATTTGACAAAGGAGAGACTGTCCAAAATATTTCTGAATGTTAATAGTCAGTGTGATAGCTGCACTGGCACATATGTTTTGGTCATAGAAACCATAGAAAAACTACAGCACAGAAACAGGCCTTTTGGCCCTTCTTGGCTGTGCCGAACCATTTTCTGCCTAGTCCCACTGACCTGCACACAGACCATATCCCTCCATACACCTCCCATCCATGTATTTGTCCAATTTATTCTTAAATGTTAAAAAAGAACCCGCATTTATCACCTCGTCTGGCAGCTCATTCCGCACTCCCACCACTCTCTGTGTGAAGAAGCGCACCCCCCCCCCAATGTTCCCTTTAAACTTTTCCCTGTTCACCATTAACCCATGTCCTCTGGTTTTTTTTCTCCCCTTGTCTCAGTGGAAAAAGCCTGCTTGCATTCACTCTATCTATACCCATCATAATTTTATATACCTCTATCAACTCTCCCCTCATTCTTCTACACTCCAGGGAATAAAGTCCTAACCTATTCAACCTTTCTCTGTAACTGAGTTTCTCAAGTCCCGGCAACATCCTTGTAAACCGTGTCTGCACTCTTTCAACCTTATTTATATCCTTCCTGTAATTTGGTGACCAAAACTGAACACAATACTCCAGATTCGGCCTCACCAATGCCGTATACAACCCCATCATAACATTCCAGCTCTTATACTTAATACTTTCATTAATAAAGGCCAATGTACCAAAAGCTCTCTTTACGACCCTATCTACCTGTGACACCACTTTTAGGGAATTATGTATCTGTATTCCCAGATCCCTCTGTTCTACTGCACTCCTCAGTGCCTTACCATTTACCCTGTATGTTCTACCTTGGTTTGTCCTTCCAAAGTGCAATACCTCACACTTGTCTGTATTGAACTCCATCTGCCATTTCTCAGCCCATTTTTCCAGCTGGTCCAAATCCCTCTGCAAGCTTTGAAAACCTTCCTCACTGTCCACTACACCTCCAATCTTTGTATCATCAGCAAATTTTCTGATCCAATTTACCACATTATCATCCAGATCATTGATATAGATGACAAATCACAATGGATCCAGCACTGATCCCTGTGGCACACCACTAGTCACAGGCCTGCACTCTGAGAAGCAATCCTCTACTACCACTCTTTGGCTTCTTCCATTGAGCCAATGTCTAATCCAATTTACCACCTCTCCATGTATACCTAGCAACTGAATTTTCCTAACTAACCTCCCATGCGGGACCTTGTCAAAGGCCTTTCTGTATTGAAACAGTTTTGGAAATCTATTTTTTCTACAATTTCTAAAGCTTTAGAAATCAATTTACAACCTAATAAATTGACAGTTTTGTTTGGTATAATTCCTCAATATATTCATGGTATTTCTATATCAGACCAACATGTAGTTGCATTTGTTACATTATTGGCTAGAAGGGCTATGTTATTAAAATGGAAAGATGCTTCTGCTCCCACTTTGACGCAATGGTTCTCTCAGGTCTTAATTTGGAAAAAATCAGAAGTCGAACTTTTAATCCTCGATTGGATTTTGAGAAAAGGTGGGGCTCTTTTGCCTGCTACTATCATTTGATTTGAGTTAATTAAGATGGTCCCCTTCTGATTCTTGGGTAAATAGCTTTGATTGGCGGATTGATGTCTTTTTTTTAATAGAAGCTTTTATGGCGTATACCTCCGGGTTTGTGCTCCAAATGGGGTTTTTTCCCTCGATTTTTTTGTTAGCTGGGGTTTATTTTTGTTTTAGTTAGTAGGGGTTCTTTTTTCCTTCTTTCTTTTCTCAAAAAAAATAGCTTTAACATTTTTAAAATTATTATTATTGATATACTGTTTAGCTTGGTTAATAGTTTGACTCTTATACATATTGATATATGGACTTGATTATGTTAATGTATTTTTTGTTGTGAATTTTCAATAATAATTGATAAAAAGATTTAAAATAAAAAATAAAAACACTGACTGGCAATATCTGCAGTGCTGCTGGTGCCAATCTGAGTTCATCAGATGCATGAAAAGGGGGAGCTTGCTACATGAGCAACAGCTTCTTCTCCATACTGAGCTGCCCTGGCAACATCCATGGTCGACCCTGACCAACAGAGGTCTCACTGCTAAAGGAGGAGTCTGACTGGAGAGGAAATTGAACAAAGAAAACACAAAAGTGCTGCAAATACTCAGCAGGTTAGGCAGCGTCTATGGACAGAAAACCAAGAGTTGATGTCTCACCAAGGTGAAACTGAAAATTAATTCTTCACTCTTCAAGGTGTACGATGACACACTGGACAGGGCTGCTGCCTCTCAGCTCCAATCAGCCATGACAAGATAGGCCAAAGCCAGCATGGTTTCCTGAAAGGAAAATTCTGCCTGACAAACCCACTGCAATTCTTTGAGGAAATTACAAACAGGGTAGACAAAGCAGATGCAGTAGATGTGGTGTACTTGGATTTACAGAAGGCCTTTGACAAGGTGCCGCACATTAGGCAACATAAGAGCCCATGGAATTACAGGGAAGTTACGAGCATGGGTGGAGCACTGGCTGATCGGCAGAAAACAGAGAGTAGAAATAAAGGGATCCTATTCTGGCTGGCTGCTGGTGACCAGTGGAGTTCCACAGGGGTCGGTGTTGGGACCACTGTTTTTCAACGATGTATGTCAATGATTTGGATTATGGGATTAATGGATTTGTGGCTAAATTTGCCCATGATACAAAGATTGGTGGAGGAAACAAAGAGACTTAGATAGTTGAGGGGAATGGGCAAAGAAGTGGCAAATGAAATACAGCATTGGAAAGTGTATGGTCGTGCATTTTGATGGAAAAATAAACAGGCAAACTATTATTTAGATGGGGAGAGAATTCACAATGCAGAGATGGAAAGGGACTTGGGAGTCCTTGTGCAGGATACCCTAAGAGTTAATCCCCAGGTTGAGTCGGTGGTGAAGAAGGCGAATGCAATGTTGGCATTCATTTCCAGAGGTATAGAATATAAGAGCAGGGATATGATGTTGAGGCTCTATAAGGCACTCGTGAGACCACACTTGGAGTATTGTGTGCAGTTTTGGGCTCCTTGTTTTAGAAAGGATATACTGACATTAGAGAGGGTTCAGTGAAGATTCACGAGAATGATTCCAAGAAAGAAAGGTTTACCATATGAGGAACGTCTGACAGATGTTGGCCTCTATTCCTTGGAGTTCAGGAGAATGGGGGGGGGATCTCAAAGAAACATTCCAAATGTTAAAAGGCCTGAACAAATTAAATATGGCAAAGTTATTTCCCATGGTAGGGGAGTCTAGGACAAGAGGGCTTGACTTCAGGATTGAAGGACATCCATTTAGAACTGAGATGCAGAGAAATTACTTTAGTCAGAGGGTTTGTGGAATCTGTGGAATTTGTTGCCAAAAGAGGCCGTGGAGACCAAGTCACCGGGTGTATTTAAGGCAGAGATAGATAGATTCTTGATTAGCCAGGGCATCAAAGGGTATGGGGAGAAGGCAGGGAAGTGGGGATAACTGGAAGAATTGGATCAGCTCAAGACTGAATGGCAGAGCAGACTCGATGGGCTGAATGGCCTACCTCTGCTCCTATATCTTATGGTGGCACGGCTCATTGGGTGGAAGGACCTGTTTCGCACTGTATCTCTCAATAAATAACCGGGGAATTCATTCACAACTCAGCTGCAAAAACTTATGAACATCTTACCACTGAGTGCTGGAGATTCAGACTTTCCAGCTTCTGGGAATGGGCGGCCAGCGCTTCAAAGACATCAGATGAGATATCGTTACAGTTGGTCAGTCGCAAGGAGGTTAAGTGAGGGCAGGACTCAGCGACAACCTGGAGAGAGATGGTGACATTGTAAGAACAGTGGAATAACTTAGTCTCTACCTCTTAAGTTGGACTCTACAACTCACGTTACCAGCACTGCTTATTTATTTATTTATTTATTTATTAGTATTTGCACTTTCTGTCTTCTGTTGTGCATTGTTTGTCTGCCTTTGTGTGTAATTTTTCATTGATTCGATTGTATTTTCAAATTGAAAATGTTTAATGTCATTTCTAGTACACAATGTAAAGAAGAATGAAGTAATTGTTACTCTGGATCTGATGCAGAACAAAAATAACTCAACAGGATAAAAAAACAACAAATATAATTACATAACACGTCTGATATAAATAGATTGATTGTACTCTTTACTGTGAATGCCTGCAAGAAAATGAATCTCAGTGTAGCACAAGTACATTGAAATTAAATTTACATTCAACTCAACACTCTGCTCCTAAGTCAAACAGAATTAGCGTGCATAAAACAGGTTTACTGTTCTGGAGTTCTCCATGGATGAGGGATTTCAGTGACAACATTAGACTGGAGAAGCTGGGCCTGTCTCCTTGGAACAAAAAGAATGGAAGGAAATTTAAATTGGTAACTTGGTGTATTATTGTCACATCTTCCAAGGTGAAGAAAGAAGAAAGGTAAGCAGACATCCCACCCTGCAAAAACTCATTTCAGGCGGGGAGCACCACCATTTTAGGGAGGTAGCACCCCGCACCCCACAACCCCATATCCCCCCCGCCCAGTCGACCTCCAAGGTTGTATGTAATACTTTGTTTAGTCATTTTGTCTAATCTGTAAACCAAGTTGGGTATATGCAGAAAATGTGACATTAAAATATGTACTTACATGAAATTATCATGTTTATTCTATTACAACTTTAAGCAAGTCTACAGGGGCTTTGGCCTCATCACGTAGGACATCAATAGCGTAGCTCCTCAGCAGCTAGCCAGCTAGTTTAAATAACGTTAGCTATGCTAATGAACGAATGACACCTGTTAAACTCACCTCAGCATGTCTTTTACATTTTAACCCACCATGGGCAATAGAAAAGTCAGCGCTGCAAACAGTGCAGCGAGCAACACTGTCATTATTTTTGAGGTCGACTGTAAAGCCCGTCCACAGAGAAAACAGGTAGGTCTACTTAGCAGGGGTCCCCAACATTTTCTGCACCGCAGACCGGTTTAATATTGACAATATTCTTGCGGACCGGCCGACAGTCGGGGGGGGGGGGGGCGCGGAGGTGTTAATCACGACCGGAATATAGGTAATGAGGCAACTACAAGTCACCTTATAAGTGGCTAATACACTCAATTTCATTTCTAAAAGGCTTATCTAATGAATTTAATATTAAACACACAGCGCATATTTTCCTCACATGAATACAGTGAGAAGTCAATTATAAGTCAATAGCATCATAACATGTTAAGTAACGTTTGGATATTAAACAGCGCATATATTCCTCGTATGAACATATAAAAATCATTGTAACACACCAATATCGCTGAATCAGTGGGAGCCCTGGGCTTGTTTCCCTGCAACAAGATGGTGCCATGGAGGGGTGATGGGAGACAGTGATACTCAAAGGGGGTTCCTTATGTCCAGCCTATTCCACAATTTAGTTTTCGTTGCATTCATTGCAGAAAACTCTACTTCGCAGAGATATGTTGGAAATGGAAACAACGTTTTCAGTGCTTCCGTAGCAATCTCAGGATATTCAGCCTTGACTCTGATCCAGAATGCCGGCAAAGATGTTATGTCAAACATACGTTTCAGCCCACCGTCATTTGCAAACTCGAGGAGTTAATCTTCTTCCCGCGCTGAAATGGCGACTGTTCACTCTTTTCCATAGAAGCTACCTGGCCCTGCTGAGTTCCTCCAGCATTAGGGTGTATTACTTTGGATTTCCAGCATCTGCAAATTCTCTGTTGTTTGCAGTTACACAGAGTGGTAGGGGCGTGGAACACACTGCTGGGGTGCTGGCAGAGGCAGGTACATTTAAGTGTACAAACATAAGACACAGATGAAGAATTAGCCAATCAGCCCATCGAATCTGCTCTGGCAGTCCATAATGGCTGATCTATTATCCCTCTCAATCTCATTCTGCTGCCTTTTGCCCATAACCTTTGACACCCTGACTAATCAAGAACCAATCAGCCTCTGCTTTAAATAATCCCAATGAACTGGCCTGCACACCTGTCAGTGGCAACAAATTCCACAGATTCATCACCCTTCATCTCCATCCTAGAAGGATGTCCCTCTATTCTGAGGCTGTGTCCCCTGGTCCTAGACTTGACCACTACAGGAAACATCCTCTCCACATCCGCTCCCTCTAGGCCTTTCAGCGTACGATAGGTTTCAATGGGACCACCCGCCCCACCCCCCACCATTCCAGCAAGTACAACCCTAGAGCCATCAAATGTTCCTCATATGTTAACTCCTTCATTCTCGTGCGCTTCTCCAATGCCAACCCATCTCTTATGAGGTAAAATGGAGTACTGTGTGGGAGGGAAGGATTAAATTGATCTCAGAGTAGGTTAAAAGGTTGGTACAACATTGTGGGCTGAAGGACCCGTACTGTGCTGCAATGTTCAATGTTATAAGACAACAGAAGAATGCAAAATGATGTCCTAATAAAAGGACATCATATTAAATTGATGGGCAAAAGATGTTGGATGACATTAGATCTTTTGTTTTCAGTAACCAGTCTAACCACAACTACTCAAGTGCACCCTCATGAATTTTCCACAACCAATATCAGGATCCTTCTATCTTGAATGACAACTACCACATTTGTACAGCAGTACAACACAGTACGGGCCCTTCGGCCCGCAATGTTGGACCAAACTTTTAACCTACTCTGCGATTAATCTAACCCTTCCCTTCCTCAAACCTCTCCATTTTGCTATCATCCATGTGCCTATCTAAGAGTGTCTTAAATGTCAATAATGTATCTGCCTCAACCACCACCTCCAGTTCCAGAACCTAGCTCTGATATCCCTGCTATACTTCCCTCAAATCACTCTTCCTCACCCTAGGAAAAAGTCTCTGGCTATCCACTCGATCTATGCCTCTAATCATCTTGTACACCTGTATAAAGTCACCTGTCATCCTTTTTCTATCAAAAGAGAAAAGTCCTTTCTCAGTCAATCTGTCTTCCTCTCTAATCCAGGCAGTATTCCGGTAAATCTCTTCTGCACCCTCTCTAAAGCTTCCACATCCTTCCTACGATGAAGCGACTAGAAATGAATACAAGCTGTTACGTATACGTGGCTTTTGACTAAAGAAGAGATGGTTGGAGTCGCTTCGCACTTTTGTGCCTGGGTGTTTACTTGGTGCGTCAAAAAAAAATCAAAAAAAGGTTTCTACTAATATTTACAAAAGATATCTACCAGAATAGGTCCCCACTACTTCCAGTGTGAACTCCTGGCAGCTTGATCTCTTCCAGTTACTGACAGCAATCAGCTCTGTTATGTTTTTTAGACACGAGGACATGCCATCTTTGATTCAGCAGAAAATCCTACAAAAGGTAGTGGATTCAGCCCGGTACATCATGGGTCAAACCCACGAAGAACATCGACATGAAACGCTGCCATAGAAAAGCAGCATCAATCATCAAAGATCCTCACCACCCACGCCATGCTCTTTTCTCACTACTGTCATCAGGTAGAAGGTAGAAGTACCTCAGGACTCACAAGGGAATAACTACACTCAGTTACCTTTCTATAGCTTTGCTAAGTATGCCCGCAGAAAAAGAATCTCAGGATTGTATGTTCTCTGAAATAAATTTTACTTTCAACTTTGAATTAAAATATGATGCACCCACAATGTAGTTACAATCACACTACAAAATAAACAGAAGTAGCTACTTTAAATACAGTATACAAACAACATAAACATATTTTCACATCCCCGTTACCAAAGAAACGGGATATTCCGCAGTGCATGGTGGGAAGGGCACCATAAAGCCAACCCTTTACAAGAATATACTTGGGGTGAAAGACACTGAGGTGCGCACTCTCAGCACCTTAACAACAGAATGACAAAGTAATGTCTGTTTATTTATAAATGCTATGTTTTTTATTGCACCTCTACATGCATGTACATTTGACAATGAACAAAGTTAATTCTCATCTATATTTCAAGAATAACTTCATTTGGCTATCACATGTACATTGAAACGTACACTTAAAATACATCAGATGCAAGCATTGCATTTCACTGTGTTTCAATGTACATGTAACAAATAAAGCTCATCTATTATCTGAAATGTGTCTTATGCATCAATGGTCAAAGTAGTCCGAGCATGTGCTGGGGGCATCTCGCAAGTGTCACCACATCTCCAGCACCATCAGAGCATGCCCATAACTTACTAACACTACCAATTTCAGATTCCCTCATTGCAACTTCACCATCCAGTACAGATGTACTGTGGAGGGCATTCTGACTCCCTGCAACACCATCTGATATTGGGGGCTACTGCACAAAATCAAAGTAAACTACAGAGAGTTGTAAAATTAGTCAGCTCCATCATGGGTCCTAGCCTGCATAGTATCCAAGACATTTTTAAGGAACACTGCCTCAGAAAGGCAGTATCCATCATTAAGGATTCCAGCCACCTGGGACATGCTCTCTTCTCATTGTTACCATCAGGAAGGAGGTACAGATGCCTGAACACACAATCAATGATTCAGGAACAAAATTCAAAGTTCAAAGTAAAATTTACTATCACAGTTAATGCATGCCATCATATACTATAAGGCACAGAAACAGAAATAGGCCATTTGGCCCATCGAGTCTGTTCCGCCATTCAGTCGTGGCTGATCCTTTTTCTCCCCCTCCTCAGCCCCACTTCCTGGACTTCTCTTCATAATCATCAATACAGTGTCCAATCAAGAACCGACCAAGCTCTGCATTAAACACACCCAACAACCTGGCCTCCACAGCTGCCTGCGGTAACAAATTCCATAAATTCACCGCCCTCTGGCTCAAGAAATTTCTCTGCAGCACTGTTTTAAATGGACCCCTCTCTATCCTGAGGCTGTGCCCTCTTGTCCTGGAGTCCCCCACCACGGGAAACATCCTTTCCACATCTACTGTCTAGGCCAGGGGTCGGCAACCTTTTTGCCTCTGTGGGCCAGGTCGCGTATTAATGAGCGGACAGTGGGCCAGATAAATGCCATAAGAAACTTGAAATATGGGAATTATCCATTTAAATACATCTAGTTATGTTTTGCCTCAAATTAGTGAATAACGCATGCTAGAAAATCATTTGTGCTTAACCAAGGATGCCAATTAGTAATCAAGGAACTCAGTTTAGTTGCAATTTATTTCAATCAAGGCATCTTTTGAATCTATTAAAAGGACATAAAGAATCCTTAGACATAAAAGGTATAAACATGATGCAGTCAATGGTGGTAAATTAAGTGTAATAAAAAAGAACATTTTAATGCAAAATCGATAAATCAATGTGAAACTTGATGCTGTTTGTTGCTTGAAAGCTTCTCAATATTGGGTGTCAGACTTGTTGATGCCAAGAGCGAAACATCATCCAGATGGGCATTAGTCAATCTTGTTCTCAAATGGTTCTTGGTATGTTTCATTTTTGAAAATAATTGCTCACACAGATAAGTGCTGCCAAACAATGATGCCATCTTTTTTGCATGGTCCACTAAGTTAGGAAAGATGAATATATTTTCTATAGAAGACAAGCACTGACACATCTTCAATCTCAATATGTCATTACACTGCATCTCAATCAATTCCATTTGAAGAATTTCTGATGTGGTGTCCACTTCCACATCAAATGGAGTAGCAAACAGCTTGAACTCATTTGCATGCAAGCGAAAATCAGCAAAACGAGATGAAAACTCTTTTCTCAATTCTTGGACCATATTCACAAAACTGCCTAGATCTTGTGCTTTACTTTTTTGACATTTCTTCAAGTCGCCGTGTGATCGTTCTTGCTGACAGGCTGATAGATGCAAATAAAGATTTCTTTTCAGGACAAACAATATCCACCACTGCCAGTAAACGTTCTTTGACAAACTCTCCATCTGTAAAAGGCTTTATCTTTTCTGCAATACGTTTTGAGACTTCGTAGCTGGCACAGGTATTTCCTTCATTTTCACTGCTTTTCTTGGGAAAAAAAGGACGTTTGTTTTCCAAAACTAGCCTTCATTTGCTCAACTTCATCTTTCCTTGCTTGCCCAGTAAACGTTAAAATTTCCACTATGGCGGGTCTCGTAATGTCGCCTGATATTTGCCACCTTCTTCACAGCAACATTTTCCAGGCAACTGAGACAAACTGGTTTCCCAGCTTGCTCAATGAAGAAGTAATCGAGTGTCCAAGTGTCTTGGAAATTCCTGCGTTTTGCATTCATTGCCATTGGAATTTTTTTCTTCGATTTTATTTCGTAACGTGGGTTATTCAACAAGTATCATAGCACATGTAGATATCTGGATATTTAGCGTGGATTTCTTGTTAAAACACAGTGACGCTGTTTCTGTTTACAAATTTGAACGATCCCATCAGAAAACCTGCGCGTGCATGGAGAGTATCTAATACATATTAATAAGGTAGTCTGCCTTCCCTTCATTCGTATATACCAGTGTTTGGTTTGGAAGAAAACAGAACCTGGGGCCAGTGTAACAAGACGCCATGCATGTCCATCAGTGTGGTCGTGCGAAACACTCAGAATAAGGAAAAATCGCTCACGGGCCGGATAAGCATAGTTTCCCTAATATTTGCTCGTGGGCCAGTCAAAATACCTTCACGGGCCGGAATAGGCTGCCTACCCCTGGTCTAGGCCTTTCAACATTCCAAAGGTTTCAGTGAGATTCTCCTCCCTCATCCTTCTAAGTTCCAGCGAGTACAGACCCAGAGCCATCAAACTTCCCTCGTAAAATAACCCTTTCATTCCCAGAATCATCCTTCTGAACCCTCTCCAATGCCAGCACATTATTTCATAGATGAGGGGCCCAAAACTGTTCACAATACTCAAGGTGAGACCTCAGCACCACATCCTGCTCTTGTATTCCAGACCTCTTCAAATGTATACTAACGCTGCATTTGCCTTCCTCAGCACCAACTCAAACCTGCAAGTTAACCTTTAGGGTGTTCTCCGCAAAGACTCCCAAGTACCTTTGCATCTCAGATTTTTTGAATTTTCTAGCTTGCTTTCATATTTCAACTTTTCCTTCCTAATGATTCTTTTACTTTCTCTCTGTAGGTTTTTAAAAAGCTTTCCAATCCTCTGTCTACTCACTAATTTTTGCTTTGCTGTATGTCCTCTCTTTTGCTTTTACATTAGCTTTGACCTCCCTTGTAAGCCACGGTTATACTATATTGGCATTTGAGTATTTCTTTGTTTTTGAAATACATCTATCCTGCGCCTTCCTCATTTTTCCCAAAAACTCACACCAATGCTGCTCTGCTGACATCCCTGCCAGCAGCTCCTTCCAATTTACTTTGACCAACTCCTCTTTCATACCACTGTAATTTTCTTAATCCACTGCTACGTCAGACTTCACTTTCTCCCTATCAAGTTTCAAGTTGAACTCAATCATATTGTGATCACTGTCGCTTCAGGGTTCTTTTACCTTCAGCTCCTTAATCACCTCCGCTTAATTTCATAACACCCAAACCAGTATAGCTGATCCCCCAGTAGGCTCAATGACAAACTGCTCTAAAAAGCCATCTCGTAGACATTCAACAAACTCACTCTCGAGATCCATTACCAACCTGATTCTCCCAATCGACCTGCATGTTGACATTTTCCCATGACTATCATAACATTGCCCTTTTGACACGCCATTGTACTTACCATTGTAATCTGTGGTCCACATCTCAGCTTCTGTTGGGAAGCCTGTATATAACTGCCATGAGGGTCATTTTAACGTCACAGTTTCTTAACTGAACCCACAAGGATTCAATGTCTTCCGATCCTATGTCATATCTTTCTACTGGTTTGATGCTATTCTTCACCAGCTGAGCAACACCATCCCCTCTGTCGACCTTCCTATCCCTCCAATACAAGGTGTAATTTTGGCTATTCTGCTCCCAGCTACAACCATCTTTTAACCACAATTCAGTGATGGCCACAACATCATACTGGACAATTTGTAATAGTGCAACTAGATCATCCACCTAAATTCTTATACTCCGTGCTTTGAGATACAACACTTTAAGAGTACTGTATTCGCTACCCTTCTTGATTCTGCATCCCTAATGCACTGGTACTCACTCTGATAGCTACAATTTTGTCCCATCATCTGCCTGCCCTATCTTAAGTCTGACAGCATGCAACCTTTGCTTTTTTTTTTTACCATCCTTCCTATCCTGAGTCCCTTCACTCCAGTTCCACCCTGTCCGATTAGATAAAAACCTCCCCAACAGCTCTAACAAATCTGCCCGCGAGAATATTGGTCCCCCTTGGGTTCAAGTGCAACCCATCACTTTTGAACAAGTCATACCTTCCCCCAGGAGATCCCAATGATCCAAGAACCTGAAGCCCTGCCCCACTGCACCAGCATCTCAGCCACACATTAATCTGCCAAATCATCCTTTTTCTACCCTTATTGCTGCATGACGCTGGCTAGCTTTCTGCCTGGCTCTCTAAATTCTCTTTTCAGGACCTCTTTGCCTTTCCTTCCTATGTCACTGGTAATAATATGTACCAAGACATCTGGCTGCTCTCCCACCCTCTCCAAAATGTTATGGACGCGATCTGAGACGTCCCTGACCCTGGCACCTGGGAGGCAACATACCATTCGGGTGTCCCATTCACGTCCACAGAACCTCCTGTCTGTTCCACTGACTATTGACTTCCCTATCACTACCACAACCCTCTTCTCCCTCTTTCCCTTCTGCGTCACAGACCCATGCTCTGTACCAGTACTCTGCCGTGGTATTCCTCAAGGAGGCCATACCCCACAACAGTATCCAAAACAGTATACTTACTTTTGAGGGGAATAGCCACAGGGGTGCTCTGCACTAACTGCCTATTCACATTTACATTCCTCCTGACAATCACCCAGCTACTCACCTCCTGCGACTTAGGGGTGACTACTTCCCTGTAACTCTGATCAATTATCTCCCCACTCTCCTGTACAAGCTGAAGGATATTCAGCTGCTGCTCCAGATCCTTAACATAGTCTCAAGGTGCTGTAGCTACACGTATTTCACGCAGATTTAGTTCCCTGGGAGATTCTGGGTCTCCCAGGACTCTGATATCCTGTATGGAGAACACACAACAGCCAGGTACAGCAAGAGAGAAAAAAGGGAACCTTAACAGAAGATGACCCAGAGCCAATGCTTCTTTGAGCCAAAGCCTGACACTTCTACTCTCATCACTGGCCAACTCTGCCCCAACAATGGCCATCCCTTTTGTACTTTTAAACTGCGAGAAACCTTGTTGCTATGGCCTGCTCCTGCCACTGATTGTGCCACCAGAATGACCCTGAATGCCATGAAGCTCTCCTTTTAAACAAACGTTGCTGATCTGTGACAAACCACGTCGCTGTGGCCTGCTCCTGCCGCTGATGGGCCACCGCAATACAACCTGAGAATCTTTTTCTGTGAGCATATAGAACAGTGACTGTAAACAGGGTCAGTGCACAACACACTGTGCAAATGCAGATATGAATAAATAGCAATAAATAATAAGCATGAAATAACAACATAAAAGAGTCCTTAAATGAGTGTAGTTATCTCCTTTTGTTCAAAAGCCCGATGGTTGAGAGGTAGTAGCTGTTCCTGAACCTGGTGGTATAACAGCTTCTTCCCCTCTGTCATCCGGTTTCTGAATGGACATTGAACCCATGAACACTACCGCACTACTTTGCAAAATTTCTGTTTTTGCATTACTTATTTAATTTAACTATTTAATATACATACAGTGCCTATAAAAACTATTCACCCCCCTTGGAAGTTTTCATGTTTTAGTTTTACAACATTGAATCACGGTGGATTTAAGTTGGCTTTCTTGACACTGATCAACAGAGCAAGACAAAGTGAAAGCAGATTTCTACAAAGTGATCGAAATCAATTACAAATATAAAACACAAAATAATTGATTGCACAAGTATTCACTCCCTTCAAGTCAGTATTTAGTAGAGCAGAAGCACCTTTGGTGGAAATAATAGCCTTGAGTCTGTGTGAATAGGTCTCTATCAGCCGAGCACATCTGGACACTATAATTTTTCCCCATTCTTCTTTAAAAAACTGCACAAGCTCAGTTAGATTGCATGGGGATCATGAGTGAACATCCCTTTTCAAGTTCAGTCACAAATTTTCAATTGGATTGAGGTCTGGACTCTGACTTGGCCACTCTAGGACATTAACTGTGTTGCTTTTAAGCCATTCCTGTGTAGCTTTGGCTTTATGCTTGGGGTTGTTGTCTTGCTAGAAAACAAATCTTCTCCCAAGTCGCAGTTCTCTTGCAGACTGCATCAGGTTTTCCACCAGGATTTCCCTGTATTTTGCTGCATTCATTTTACCAGCACCTTCACAAACCTTCCAGACCCTGCAGCAGTGAAGCATCCCCACAAAATGATGCAGCCACCACCACCTTTTACGTTAGGGCTGGTGTGTGTTTGGCTTACACCATATATAGAAACAGAAAATCAACAGCACATTACAGCCCTCAGGCCCACAGTGTTGTGCCGACCGTGTAACCTACTCTAGAAACTGCCTAGAACTTCCCTACCGCACAGCCCTCTATTTTTCTAAGCTCCATGTCCCTATCTAACAGTCTCCTCAAAGGCTTTTATATTCTATTCCCTTTGAACTGTGTGTTATTTCCCTTAAGTGTGTTGGACACTTTACACCCTGGTTCGAAGAAACGTTGTCTCATTTCTACATACATTATATATGTTATATACATTTATGCAGTTAAACAACAATAAAGTTCACTTGATTGGAGTTGAAAAGAACACAGGCAGGGATGGCAGCAGAGCAGCAATGGCTGGAATTTCTGAAAGAAATTCGGAAAGAACAGGATACATACATCCCAAAGAGGAAGAAGTATTCTAAAGGAAATATGAAGCAACTGTGTCTAACAAGAAAAGTCATAGCCAGCATAAAAGTCGGAGAGGGCAGCTAATAAAGGAAAAATCAGTGGGAAGTTAGAGGATTGGGAAGCTTTTAAAAAGCAACACAAAGCAACTAAAAAAGTCAATCAGAAGGTAAAGATGGAATACAAAAGTAAGCCAGCCAATAATATTGAGGAGGATACTAAATATTTCTTCAGATACATAAAGTGTAAAGGAGAGGTGAGAGTGGATATCGGGCTGCTGGAAAACAATGCTGAAGTAGTAGTAATAGGGGATGAACTGAATAAATGTTTTGCATGTTTTCACTGTTCATGTTGTGTAGTTGGATGTTCAGAAGGCCTTTGACAAGGTGCCACACATAAGGCTGCTTAACAAGCTACGAGCATGTATATGACAGGAACGATCCTAGCATGACCAAGAACATAGAAATCTATCTCACATTACAGGACCTTTGGCCCACAATGTTGTGCTGACCATATAACCTAGTCTTGAAACTGCCTACTATTTCCCTACTGCAGAGCCCTCTATTTTTCGAAACTCCATTTATCCCTCAAAAGACCCTATTGTATCCACCTCCACAACCATCGCTGGCAGTGCATTCCACGCACCCACCACTCTCTGTGTAGAACAACTTAGTTCTGTCATCCGCTTTCTACCTACTTCCAAGCACCTTAAAACTATGCCCCCTCGTGTTAGCCATTTCAGCCCTGGGAAAAAGCCTCTGGCTATCCACACGATCAAAGCCTCTCATCATCTTATATTCCTCCCTCACCAGTCCCCTTCTTGCACGGTCACTCAGTGTTTGAGGATGGCCTGCTCTAGGCAGATTTACAGCTGTGCCATATTCTTTCCATTTCTTGATGATAGACTTAACTGTACTCCAAGGGATATTCAGCCACTTGGAAATTTTCCTGTATCAATTTCCTGACTTCTGCTTTTCTATAAACTTTTTGCGGAGTTGCTTCAAGTGTCCTTTTGTCTTCGTGGTATAGTTCCTGTTAAGATACTGACTCACCAGCAGTTGGACCTGTCTGTCTGTATCTTGTTTTACGGCGGTTGGCATCCAGCTTAATGGTGCATTACCGCCACCCTCTGCTCCAGAATGTGCACCAGACATACATTCTAAATCCCTTCACCCAATCTCACTCACACACACACACACACACACACACACACAAACCTACACTTCACCCTCCCATCTTTGACCATCCTAGTGTCCTATTCCTGTTTATTCGTCATATTCTATAAAAAACCCCTATACCCCTTAAAAACACTAAAAATACCCGGACTTGTGCTCTCTCACCCATGCCCAGCAACCCTTTTAATGTGAATTCCTGCATCCCCAACTCCCTTAATTTATTTCTCATCATCTCTCTCTGTATCCCATACTTCCTGCAACTCAGAACTACATGTTCTACTGACTCCTCTTCCTGACATTCCTCACACAATCCTGTCTGGTGTTTCCCTATCATTTTCAATGTTTTGTTTAATGCACAATGCCCCAGCCTTAACCTAGTCCACACAATTTCCTCTCTTCTGTTTCCATTACCTACCCTAGTAACTGCAACACTCTTTTGTATTTGATATAAATGCCTCCCTTTCCCCTCCCTGTCCCATCTTTCTTGCCACATTCGGTTGACTTTTTCCCAGATTACACAGTTAACCTCTGCTTTACTGATACTAATGTGCATTTCCACATTTTCTTTCTTTAATGCCCTCTTTGCCAACTCATCCACCCTCTCAGTCCCCTTCACCCCTACACGTGCTGGAACCCATAGAAATTTTACCTGACTTCCCTGATTTGCAATTCTTGTAACTAACTGAAGGACTTCATAAAGTACATCTTCCCGACCGTTTGTGTGAAAAGACCTTAAACTTGCCAGAACTGAGGATGAATCTGAACATATCAACGCTTTGGCTTGTCTGGCTTTCTGCACCCATTGCAACGCAACCAACACTGCCAGCATCTCCACTGTACACACCCCTAACTTATTAGATGTTCTTCTGCTGATTCCAATTTCTTTTGCTGGTATTGCCACCCCAAACCCTGTCACTCCCGTTTCAGGTTCCTTCGCACCATCCGTATAAATGTGAGTATAATCACTATATTTTAGCAGTTGGACCTTCCAAATACAGGTGTATTTTTACTACAATCAATTGAAACACCTTGATTGCACACCATGATCTCCATTTAACTAATTATGTGACTTCTAAAACCAATTGGCTGCACCAGTGATGATTTGATGTGGCATATTAAAAAGGACGAATAATCATGCAATCAATTATCTTGTGTTTTATATTTGTAATTGATTTAAATCACTTTGTAGAGATCTGTTTTCCCTCTGAAACAAAAGTGTCTTTTTCTATTGATCAGTGTCAAAAAAGCCAAACTAAATCCACTGTGATTCAATATTCTAAAACAATAAAACATGAAGACTTCCAAGGGGATAAACAGTTCTTATAGGCCCTGTATATATACTTACTGTAATTCAGTTTTTTCTTTGCAATATTTATCACATATTGCACTGTACTGCTGCCACAAAGTTAACAAATTTCATGACATATGCCTGTGAGATTAAAACCGATTCTGATTCTGAGGTCATGATCTGTTCTTGCTGCTACCATCAGGCAGGGGGTACAGGAGCCGTAGAACACACACCACCAGGTTCAGGAACAGTTATTACCCCTCAGCCACCAGGCTCTTGAACCAGAGGGGATGACTTCAACTCAATTTCACTTACCCCAACATTGAACTTTTCCTGCAACCCATGAACTCACTTTTAAGGACTATACAACTCATATTCTTAATATTTATTGCTCATTTATTTTTTATTTTTTCTTTTATTTCATATTTGCACAGCTTATTGTGGTTTGCACACTGGCTGTTTGTCCATTTCTGTCGTGTGCAGGTCTTCAATGAAGGGACTGTTCCATGTTGCATCCCAATAAAAAATTACAATGACATATCGGTACTTTAATAATAAATTCTGAGGAGCCGAACTGAAACAAAGTGATGCTGCTGATGTGTCAGGAGAGGAAGTTACTGGCTTACCTTCAGGGTGTAACCCACTAGGCTGTTCCAGTGGCAGAGAGAGAACACGCGAAGTTGTGAAAACCTGTGTGTAAAAAAGCACATCAATGCAGATCAATCAGTTGGCAACTCCTCTCTCTGTTCCCTACCCCTATAGTAGGAAAGGAACCTGAATTCGGAGAACCAATAACTGTCTACACATTAAACTCGTTTCACCGCACGTTTCTTATCAACTTGGGTAGCACGGCCAGACATAGGAGCAGAATTAGGCCATTCTGCCATTTATCTTCCCTTTCAATCCTGCTTTCTCTCTGTGACCTTTGATGCCTTTATTAGTTAAGTACCCATGAACCTCTGCTTTAAATATACCCAATAAATTGGCTTCCACAGCTTATAACAGTGGGATAGAAGCTGTCCTTGAGCTTGGTGGTACGTGTTTCCAGGTCTTTGCATCTTCTGCCCAATGGGAAAGGGAAGAAGAGAGAATGTCCGGGGTGGGGGGGAGGTTTGGTCATTGATTATGCTGGCCGCTGTATCAAATCAGCGAGTCCATTGAGGGAGGCTGGTTTCCATGATGTGCTGGGCTGCATCCCGAAGACATGGAGGTTGGTGGGGTGATTGGCCAATGTATGTAGGCAAGTGTGGAATCTTGGGCAGGGAGAATCAAAAAATGGATCTGCAAGGACTCAGTGGGCCAAACGACCTTTGCTATTGTCTCTCTTTCAGAGGTAGAATCCAGGTAAGAGGGTTGACAGGATTAAGGGGAGAATAAAACAGGATTAGTGAAAATAGGTGCAGACTCAGTGGGCCATAGGACTATGTTTAAAATACCGTATGAATGTTTGATGGCTCCGGGTCGGAACTCACTGGAGTTTAGAAGAATGGGGGGGATCTAACTGAAACTTAACAAATATGAAAGCCCTACATAGAGTGGATGTGAGAGGATGTTTCCTATAGTGGGGGAGTCTAGGCCTCAGAATAGAAGGATGTCCATTTAAAACATTGTTTTGCGGCAGCAGCACAATGCCAATACATAATAAATTACAATATGAAATACATACTGTACATAAAACAAATTAAATTAAATAAGTAATGGAAAAAGGGACCAAAGAAAAAAGTAAAAAATAGTGAGTTTGTGTTCAGGGTCCATTCAGAATTTGGATAGCAGAGAAGAAGCTGTTCCTGAAACATTGAATATGTGTCTTCAGGCTCCTGTACCTCCTCCCTGATGGTAGGAATGAGAAGAAGGCATGTCCTGGGTGATGGGGGTCCTAAATGACTGATGCTGCATTGCCTTTTAAAGAAGTCCTCGATGCCCTCCTGGGGCATGACTCGATTCCTCTGCAGACTTGCAGTTCTTGTCCTCAAGTTTAAGTCCATTCAGAGACAGACCATTTCATCTCTCTTCACGGTATATCAGAGCCCTCATTTATGTCCCCCAGCTGAAAATACATCAGCTCTGACAACCCCAACCAATCATGTTGAAACCACTAATGACAACACTTTTGCCTTAACAAACCTGTTCTCTGTCAGCCAGCTTAAGGTGTTCTGGATTTTTTGCTGAACCGGTGGCTGCAATTTATTTCCAGGCCTGGCCCAGCAACGAGAGATGGTAACATTGCGCCACAGTGTGGGGGTTTCAGCGGCTGCGTTCCATAGCTGACACACTCGAGCCATTCTGTTTCAAAATGCAGGATCAAAGATCAGATCAAAAGAACACCTCAGCCAAAAGATAGAGATTAGCTTTAACTGTCACACGTAAATCCAAATGCATTGAAACAACCAACACAGTCCAAAGAAAATGTGTGGCTTACAAATGTCGCTCACTTCCAGTGCCAACAGAGCATGCCCATAACTTACTAACTCTAACCCGTACACCTTTGGGATGTGGAAGGGAAGTGGAACACCCAGAGGAAACACACAGTCACACGGAGAATGTACAAGCTCCTTGCAGGCAGTGGTGGGAATCGAATCCCCATTGCTGGCACTGTAAAGCACTGTGCTAACCACGCTACCATGCCGCGTATATCCAGTCTGTAACTCTCAGGATGCAGCAGAGGCATTCTTGTTCTATCCAACTGTATGAAACAGAAATTTAAAGTCACCATCCCACCTCCAACTTCGAGCCCTCTCACGATCCTCCCACCTCCCAAATCCAGAGTACTCCCAAGTTCATTGACGGTACAGAACACCCAAAGGGTTAATTAACTAGTATAAACCTGGAGCACCACACACCAAGTGCTGGAGGAACTCAGCAGGTCAGGAAACATCTATGGAAATGAACACATTTGACGCTTTGGGCTAAGACCCTTCATCAGGACTGAAAAGGAAGGGGGAAGACGCCAGAAAAAAAAGGTGGCAGGGAGAGAAAGGAGGATAAGCTCGAAGGTAATAGATGAAGCCAGGTGGGTGGGAAAGCTGAAGGACTGGAGAAGCAGGAATCTGATAGGAGAGGACAGTGGACCTTAGGAGAAAGGGAAGGAGGAGGTGATAGGTAGGTGAGAAGAGGTAAGGGGCCAGAGTGGGGTCTCGAAGAGGGAAGGGAGTGGGGAAAAGAAAAAAATGTGAAAAAAAAAGTTACCCGAAGGAGTAATTGATGTTCATGCCATCAGGTTGGAGGCTCCTAGACCTCCTCCACCCTGAGAGTGGCCTCATTGTGGCACACGTCAGAACAGGAATAGGGATAGGAATTAAAATGGTTGGTCACCAGGAATTTCTGCTTTGGCGAATGAAGTGAGGTCCCCAATGTATACTGTAGCTGAGTGGTGGAATCAAAGGGGAGCTAATGGGAGTGCAGGGAGAATGAAATAGGATTGGTTGTGGGATTGGCATCAATGGGTGTTTAATAATTAGCACAGACATTGGGACAAAATTCCTGTCCTTGTCTAAATTCTGTACCCATCACCATCCACCTCCCATGGGAACCAGTTACCACCCTACCCTCCCCTCCATCTCCAAATCCCACTTTCATCAGCCCTACACTCACATGCCACTAGTCACCACACATGTGCATCAATACCGCAACGCAGAACATAGAACAGTATATCACAGTACAGATCCTTTGGCCCACAATGGTGTGCTAAACTTTTAACCCACTAAGATCAATCTAACCCTTCCCTCCCACATAGTGCTCCATTTCTCAGTCATCCATGTACCTAAGAGTTGAGAGTCGAGTCATATAACACTACAGCACAGAAATAGGCCATTCAGCCCATCTAGTCCATGCCAAACTAATCTGCCTAGTCCATTGACCTGCACCCGGACCATAACCATCCATGTACCTATCCAAATTTCTCTTAGGTGTTGAATTTGAACCCACATCTACCACTTGCACTGGCAGTTTGTTCCACACTTTCACCACCTTCTATGTGAAGTTCCCCCTCATGTTCCCCTTAAACATTTCACCTTTCACTCTTAACCTCTAGTTCTAGTCTCACCCAACCTCAGTGCAAAGAGCCTGCTTACAAATTACCCCATCTATACCACTCATAATTTTATATACCTCTATCAAATCTCCCCTCATTCTCCTACACTTTAGAGAATAAGGTCCTGACCTGTTCAACCTTTCCCCATAACTCAGGTCCTCAAGTCCTGACAACATCCTTACAAATTTTCTCTACACTCTAAATATTTCTTATGTATCTGCCTCTACCACCACCCACACATCCATGCATCTACCACTCTCCAAGTAAAAAGCCTACCTCTGAAATACCCCTATACTTCCTTCCAATCACTTTAAAACTACGCCATTTCATATTCACCATTTGGCCCTGAGAAAAGGTCTCTGGCTGTCCACTCAATTTACACCTCTTATCATCTTATACACCTCTATCAAGTCACCTCTCATCCTCCTTCACTCCAAGAGAAAAGCCCTAGTTCACTCAGTCTATCCTTATAAAACATGCTCTCTAATCTCGGTAGCAACCTAGTAGATCTCCTCTGCACCCTCTCCCACCTTGGCCCCTCACCTGCAGAGAACTGGTACAGCTCCACTGGATGACACCACGTAACGGAAGATATAAACCAAGACTTCAATCGGAAGCCGTTGACCCCACCAGTCGACTTCCTCTTCTTTCTGGTCCTCTGGTTCTGGATCTGTTGCTTTGTCCTGACCTTCAGCACGTTCGGAGCTGGTGCCCCTCATCTTTGTTTTGGGCAGAGAGAGATTCACCGCACGGGCATTAGGCGTCTTGTTGAGCCAGTAGTTGTTTCTCTTGCCACTTGACTGTCTGGGCCTGGGCCTACAGTGTAAGAGAATGAAAGGAGATTTGATAGAAATATACAAAATTACTTCTCAAGTCACCTTCTCAGAGTCAGCAGCTGCTTCATACACCTTTGCCTCTGCTAAGGCAGTCTCAACTTCACACTCCTCCTTGAACACACTCAATGTAGCTCCTACATGAGCTTTACCTATCAGCATTTCAACTTCACACTTAGCATGAGCTGCTCTCATTCTTGCTGCTTCAGCCTCGCTGGATTGGCTTGTGCAGCGGCTATGCTAGTTGTGATTTTGTCTGAGCGTTGCGAAGACATGACAGATGCGCCGCATTCTGACCTGATCCAGTGCTCGGTGATTGACGTTGCTGGGGTTAGAAGCTGACACTGTAGCATACGGCTTTCAGACACGTCTCCAGTCTGTGGCAATGGCTTTGAAGATGTGTTATATTTTCACTCTACTGCCCTCGCAGTGCCATGTGTGCAAAGCTGGGCAAAGCTGACTTAGACGGTGATGAGTCCACATATAACCAGAATCAGTCATGCTTTGTCATCACAACAGCCAATGCAGCTTCTGAAAGAATATGTCCAAATGCACTTTGGCTATGAAAAAGTCAGTGCTCCAGCTCTACAGGTAGAAGCTGTTCACACCATTCAGCCAACCTTTCACTTAGTCCAGGGATTGACAGTCATGGTCAAAACCCACAACATCCCCTTCTACAGTTTCAACACAGCACAGAGTTGCTACTGCTGCTAATCCCATCTGCACAGGCATGGACAGGCTGAGCTTCAATCCATCCGAGGACACATGTTGAGCAAACCAGTCTCCACAATATCCTCATTCAGGAGCTGCAGGTGCATTAGATTTGGCTTGGTATCTGGCTTGTTAAGACCTAATCATTGCAGGACTAAAAGTGAAAAAGGATCTAGCCGAGAGAAATCATCAGCAGCAGAACATTACATTCACAATGACCATAGGATTGGTTTCGACAGCACAGAACTGCTGTGCCATGCCAATGGCTTTGAGGCCACCTGGTGAAGGAAGCCTCTGAGGTAGAATGACAGAAAAAGAATTTTAACAAAGATGAAGGTCAAAAATCACTAAGCAATTACCATCAACAGATTACTTGCAATACCAGAGGAAACAACACACTGGACCATCGCTACACCACCATCAAGAATGCCTACCGTGCTATTCCATGCCCTCACTTCGGGAAGCCTGATCATCTGGATGTACTTTTAGTCCCTGAGTTTCGGCAGAGACTGAAAACTGCAGCACCAGCAGGAAGGACGAAGAAGGTATGGACAAGGGAAGCACAGGGGCACCTACAGGACCTCTTTGAACCGGGTGGACTGGACTGTATTCAGGCATTCATCTTCCAACCAGGATGAGCATGCTGCAGTTGTTTCCGACTTCATTAACCTGTGTGGATGAGTGTGTGCCGACAAAGACTTACTGTATATTCTCAAACCAAAAGCTGTGGATGAACCAGGGGGTACATCGTCTGCTGAAGTCTAGATCTGTGGCAATCAAATCTGGCAACCCAACCCTGTACCAGAAAACCCAGTATGATTTGTAGAGGGCTATTTCAAGGGCGAAGAGACAATTTCGAACGAGGTTGGAGGTGATATCAGCTGCACAACAACTCTGGCAAGGTCTGCAAGACATTACTTCCTGCAAAGTGAAACCCAATAGCACTAATGGCAGCGATGCTTCACTACCAGATGAACTCAATGCCTTCTATGCACACTTTGAAAGGGAGAACACAACTACAGCTGTGAAGATCCCTGCTGCACCTGATGACCCTGTGATCTCTATCTCAGAGGCTGATGTTAGACTGTCTTTAAAGAGAGTGGACCCTCGCAAGGCCAAAGGTCCCGATGGAGTACCTGGTAAGGCTCTGAAAACCTGTGCCAACCAACTAGTGGGAGTATTCAGGACATTTCCAACCTCTCATTGCTTCAGGCAGAAGTCCCACTTGCTTGAAAAAGGCAACAATTATCCCAGTGCCTAAGGAGACTAATATGGACTGCCTTAATGAGTGGTAGCACTCACATTGACAGTAATGAAATGCTTTGAGAGGTTGGTCATGGCTAGACTGAACTCCTGTCTCAGCAAGGACCTGGACCCACTGCAATTTGACTTATTGTGGTGATAGACAACGGCAGACGCAATCTCAATGACTCTCCACACGGCTTTAGACCACCTGGACAACACCTACATCAGGATGCTGTTCATCGACTACAGCTCAGCATTTAATACCATCGTTCCCACAATCTTGATTGAGAAGTTGCAGAACCTGGGCCTCTGTACCTCCCTCTGCAATTGGATTCTCCACTTCCTAACTGGGAGACCACAATCTCTGCAGATTGGTGATAATATATCCTCCTCGTTGACAATCAACACTGGCACACCTCAGGGGTGTGTGCTTAGTCCACTGCTCTACTCTCTGTATACACATGACTGTGGGGCTAGGCACAGCTCAAATACCATCTATAAATTTGCTGATTGTGGACTTCAGGAAGGGTAAGATGAAGGAACACATACCAATCCTCAGAGGGATCAGAAGTGGAGAGAGTGAGCAGCTTCAAGTTCCTGAGTGTCATGATCTCTAAGGATCCAACCTGGTCCCAACATATCAATGCAGTTATAAAGAAGGCAAGACAGCAGCTATATTTATTAGAAGTTTGAAGAGATTTGGCATGTCAACAAATACACTCAAAAACTTCTATGGTTGCACCGTGGAGAACATTCTGACAGGCTGCATCACTGTCTGGTACGGAGGGGCTAATGCACAGGACCAAAAGCAGCTGCAGAAGGTTGCAAATCGAGTCGGCTCCATCTTGGGTACTAGCCTACAAAGTACCCAGGACATCTTCGGGGAGTGGTGTCTCAGAAAGGCAGCGTCCATTATTAAGGACCTCCAGCACCCAGGGCATGCCCTTTTCTCACTGTTACCATCAGGTAGGAGGTACAGAAGTCTGAAGACACACACTCAGCAATTCAGGAATACCTCCTTCCCCTCCACCATCTGATTCCTAAATGGACATTGAATCTTTGGACACTACCTCATTTGTTTTAATACACGGTATTTCTGTTTTTGCATGTTTTTTGGTAATCTATTCAATATATGCAATTGGTTTACTTGTTTATTTATTATTTTTTTTCTCTGCTAGATTATGTTTTGCATTGAATTGCTACTGCTAAATTAACAAATTTCGCTTCACATGCCGGTGATAATAAACCTGATTTTGATTCTGAGTAACACTTGCAATTTTCCAATGATCCAGTACATTGCCAAAATCTATCGATTCTTGAAAGATCATTGTTAATACCTCCGCAATCTCCCCAGCTACTTCCTTCAGAACCCGAGGGTGAATTCCATCAGGTCCAGGAGATTTATCCAGCCACAGACCATTAACTTCCTGAGCACCTTCTCAGTCGTAATTTTCACTGCAATACTTCACTTCCCTAACACTCTTGAATGTCCGGTATACTGCAAATGTCTTCCTCTGTGAAGACTGATGCAAAATACGCATTCAGTTCCTCTTACAATATCTCCAGCATCATTTTCTATGGGTTCTATATCTACTCTTAACTCTCTTTTACCCTTTATATACTTAAAAAGGCCTTAGTATCTTCTTTGATTTAGTCACCAGCTTCTTTCATAATTCATCTTTTCCTTCCAAATGACCTTCGTTTCTTTCTGAAAGTTATTAAAAAGCTTCCCAATCCTCTATTTTCCCACTAGCTTTGGCTTCCTTGTATGCCATCTCTTTTGTTTTCACTTTGGCTCTAACTTCACTGTCAGCCACGGTAATGTCCTTCTTCCTCTTGAAAATTTCTTATTTGAAATATATCTCTTACCCTTCCCCCATTTTTCGCAGAAACTCCAGCCACTGCCGCTCTACTGTCCTTCTTGCTAGTGTCCCTTTCCAGTCAACCCTGGCCAGTTCCCTTCTCCTGCCATTGTAATTTCCTGTATTCCACTGAAATACCGACACATTGATATTTAGTTTCTCTTTCTCAAATTTCAAAGTGAACTCGATCATATTGTGATCACTGTTCCCTACGGGTCCGTTAACCTTAAGCTCTCTTGTCACCTTCGGATCATTGTACAACAGACAATCCCCTGGCGGGCTCAACGACAAGCTGTTCGGAAAAACCATCCCTTAGACATTCTACAAATTCTCTCACTTGACGTACAGTACTGACCTGGTTTTCCCAATCCACTTTCTTGTTAAAACCCCCAACAATTATCGTGACATTGCCCTTCTGACACACCTTTTCTATCTCCTGCTGTAATTTGTAATCCACATCCCAGCTGCTGTTTGGAGGCCATTAGGGTCCTTTTACCCTTGCCATTGCTTAACTCAACCCCTAGATACTCTACACTCGTGGTCACCAACCTTTTTAAGCCCAAGATCCCCTACCTCGACCTTAGTGAAAGGCAAGATCTACCAACTAAATCGTTCAGAGAAAAAACAGCTCAGATTGTACTTCCAATTTGAGGCCTTTTGAGCTGATTGTATTTGAATTACACAAAATACTTCTGTTAAACTTTCAAATTAATTCAAAAAAGAAAACATTGTAACTAGCATATCAAACAGGCCATAGTTGCCTTTCTTTAAGAATATTACAATACTTCACACCTTTAATTCTAAGTTTCATTATTTAATTTTATTTCAACAGGAAAAATAAATGAATAAAGATTGACTGTTGCACTCAGTGTGATAAATGGGGCTGAATACTTTCTGCTAGTTCCTGAAATTTGGCTCATAACTACAGACAGCCAGTCTGAGACAGTCTGTGAGGTGTGAGTCAGTAAGACAGCTCCTGTACTTAGATTTAATAATTTTCATCTGTGAAAGTGGAATTTCACAAGGTAAATTTGACCCGAAGGAGGCATTGACTTTGAGTACTATAAAACCAACGTGCACACCGCTCATTGCTGGGGCCCCATCAGTAGTAATTGCCACCAGTTTATGAATGGGGATGTCATTTTCACAGACATATTTTTTAAACTCATTGTAAATATCCTCACCTCTCGTTCTCTCCTTTAATTGCAAAAGAGTGAGGAAGTCCTCCTTTGCTGTAAAATCCTGGAAAGCCATTCTGACAAATACAACAAGCTGAGCTGTTTGCATTACATCCAGGGATTCATCGAACTGTAGTGAAAAATATCCACGTCCTCTGACAGTGATTCTACCCCCCTTGACGCTGTTGCAGGGCCAAGCGGTATATTATGTATTGCGGTTGTGATGTCGTTTTTGTTTTTAAAGTCATTAAAAACAGTCTCTGCGGTAATGGCCATTGCTTCCTTGAATAAAAATCGCCATCTGTAAAAGGCTTCTTGTGTTCCAGTGGTCCCCAACCTCTGGGCTGCTGACCGATACATTGCCACGAAGAATGCAGGGGTGCAGCGGTAGTCGGAACACACCCAGCACTTCTTTAAGAAAAGCCAAAATAAAGATCATCTGGTCCGACATTAGGACATTAATTAGGGTGGCACTTAATTAATTAGCTTGTTTATTTTGGTTTTTTCTGGTGGTTGGTGTTGTGGTGCCGCTCCAGATTCCCTCTTTTAGTCAGTGCTTGTGTTTGGTGGCACAACATACATACACACTTGTCTTTCACCAAGGTAAATAGAAATTCCTCTTCCTATTCTGGATGGAATTTGTACGTTTTCGCCTTCTTTCGCGTAGCCTCCGCCATGCTATCAGGATATCACCAGCGTGTGTTGCACCAATGTGTACCAAGACATCAGGCTGCACCCTCTCCCTTCAGATACGCTGCACCCGATCCGAGACATCCCATACCATCGCGCCTGGGAGGTAACACACTATGTTACCAGCCAGCTATCTATCCTGGAGGGCAAGCTTTCACAATGCTGTGGAAGGACTAAGTCTTAAATTTAGTGAAGAGCTGGACCTTCTCTGTAATTGGCATGGCTTCCAACATGCCACAAGGGTTAAGGCAGTGTACACTGCTAATGCAGCTCTGGGTCTAAAAATGCTGGGGCAAAGGCTAGTCAATCGAAGAACGTCTTTTCAGCAGTCTCGACAACTTTCCAAAGCTCTCACACAGAACGGTGGGAGCTACTGGAACGTGCGGATCTGTCGTTGGAACTACAATCAACAAAAAATGAGGGTTACCTACCAGGGCTGAATTTCTCAGATGCTGTAAGAGGAATGAACCCCACAGTGGAGAAGCGAAACAAGATGAAATTCATCTGCCGATACACAAACTTTGAAATTACCCTAGTTTTATCCGTTTAACTTCTGACAACACCTCATTCAAAGAGAGGTCATCAGCAGAAAGACGGAAAACCAAAACCCCTATCACGATCAATAAAAAGAAATAGAAAGCTCTGCCACAGACAATTACCCGTCCATAAGAAACTTCACTCCCTAAAGGAAATGCAGCGGTTTCAGAGAAAAACCACTGGCAGCCTGGCAGCACTTTCTAAAAGAGCACTCAGTATGTTTCACATCTTGTGCTTCAATGGGACACCAAAGGACGGTAAGGCTATCATACACTGCACTGAGAGCAACAGTGACCAGGACATATCAGTGCTACATTTAGGGCCAGTACCTTGGCTTCTACCGGTTCCAGCATACCCACAGCAGAGTACGGTGAGGAGCCAGATGATCGTCCGTCAGATGTAGCTACTTCTCAGGCACAGAGGTATGTGGGAAAGGGTTCCAAGGCAACCGGAGAAGATAACTTCACTTGCCCCATCACTGAACTATTCCCACATCCTATGGACTCACCTTCAAGGATTCTTCATCTGTTCTTGATATTTATTGCTAATTTATTATTGTGATTGTTTCTTGTCTGTTTCTTTGTTTGTACTTGCAGTCTGTTGTTTTTTTTTGCTCATAGGCCATTGTCCGTCCTGTAGGGTGTGGTCTTTTATTGAATCGATTGTGTTTCTTGCATTTACTGGGCTTGCCCACAAGAAATGAATCTCAGGGTTGTATATGGTGATAAATATGTACTTTGTTAATAAATTTACTTTGAACTTTTTCCCCCCTCGGCCCTTTAACAGCAGTGTGACGAACTCACTAAGTGTGTTATCCACAACATTCCCAGCATCGCAGAAGCTCTAAAGCAGAGGTTCCCAACCTGGGTGTACAGACCCCTCAGTTAACGGTGGGGGTCCGTGGCATAAAAAAAGTTGGAAACCCCTGATCTAAAGTGAATCCATGCACAGATCCAGGGCCGTCACGTGGACTGTCAGGGGCTGCACACACACAGTCATCCGGGACTCCAATACCCTCCCTGAGTTTCCACATTGCACAGGAGAAGCACGATACAGAACTGAGCTCATCTGCAATAACTAAAAAGCTTTTGAGGGTGGAAGGAAAGACAAAAAGAATGAACCTACGCTCACCTCAATGTTACTCACCTCCTCACCAAAGTCCACACTATGACAGCCATCAGGACTCAGATTAGAAATCAACCCTCTCCAACGGGCCACTGTGCGTGACCCTACTTCTTTTTATTGGCTGCTAGTACTTAGCCAATCATCTATTAATTGACAGGTGACATGGTAGCGTACCAGTTAGTACAAAGTTATGACAGCTCAGGGCATTGGAGTTCGGAGTTCAATTCACCCCGTGAACTGCGGGCGGTTCAAAGACCTACCGGATAGTAGGTTAATTGGTCATTGAAAGTCGTCCTGTGATTAAGGTGGGTTGCTGGGTGGTGCAGCATATTGGGCCGGAAGGGCCTGTTACGCACTGTATCTTTAAATAAATAAAATTAACAATCAGCTGACCCACCTCTTTTCCTGCGAGTGAAATTCTCGCACAGGCAACAAGAATCGCTTCTTTTCAATTTTCCTGTTCTTGCTCTGTCCCGGGCCGGGTCCTGCGAATGAAACTTAATAATAAAACAGAAAGATGTTCCTCTTAGCCTTGGCCTCAGAGCCAAAGCCTCAGCTCCCTCCTCTAACCCTGTCCACTCAGACTGCAGCTGCTCCCAGAATAGCTGTGCCACTTAATCCCAACTTTTTATTGGCCCTAGGGAAACACACAACCAAGGAGGCTTGTTCTTTTCAATGTTTTCCACTGCTATTCACAATCCTTCAAGTCCTCAGGCAACATCTATGGGATGAGAAACAGAGTTAAAGTTTCACAGGTGCAAGCACCTCGACCTCAACGAGAAAAGAGCAATAATAAAGAAAGTTAAGATGCAGAGAAGGCAGCAGGATGAATGAGAAGGACAAAGGTGAAGGTCTGAGAAAAAGGTGAAGCCAAGCTAACCCTGCCGCAAAGAGTCATAGAGATCTGACACCTGACCAGGTTCATTTCCTAATACCAGATCAAGTACAGCCTCTCCTCTTGTAGGCTTATCTACATATAGTGTCAGGAAACCTTCCTGAACGCACTTAACAAACTCCACCCCATCTAAACCCCTTGCTCTGGGGAGACACCAATCGATACTGGGAAAAATAAAATCTCCCATCACGACGACCCTGTTATTACTGCACCATTCCAGAATTGTCTCCCTATCTGCTCCTCGATGTCCTTCTTGAAGCTGTTCACCCTCTCAACTCCAGATCCGTTGATGTCAATAGGCCTGTCTCTATTTCTCCTGTAGTCCACAACCACCTCCTTTGTTTTTGCAACATTGAGGGAGAGGTTGTTTTCTTGACACCACTGTCAGGCTGATGGCTTCTCCTCTGGAGGCTGCCTCGTTATTATTTGAGATAGGGCCAATCAATGTAGTATCATCTACAAATTTAATTAGCCAGTTGGAGCTGTGGACAGCAACACAGTCATGCGTGTACGGACAGTAAAGGAGGGGGCTTAGGACACAGCCCTGGGTGGCTCCTGTGTTGAGGGTCAGAGGGGCAGAGGTGAGGGAGCCCACTCCTACTACTTGCCAGCAATCTGACAGGGAAGTCCAGGATCCAGCTGCACCAGGCAGGTGAAGGCCGAGGTCTCTGAGCTTCTTGTCAAGCCTGGAAGGTATTACGGTGTTGAATACTGAACTGTAGTCCAAGAACAGCGTTCTCACATAAGCATCCCTATTCTGCAGGAGTGTAAGGATGGTGTGTACAGCTGTGGCTATTGCGTCACCTGTCCATCGGTAGGCGAATTGTAGGGGGTCCAGTGTGGGTGGTAGCATGCTGCAGATGTAGCCCTTGATTGGCCTCTTAAAGAGATAAGAGACCAGAGTGGGGAATAGAAGAGGGAAGTGTAAAGGAAAAAATAAAAATAGCAGCAGGAGAAATCGATGTTCATGCCATCAGATTGGAGGATACCTAGACAGAAGCTGAGGTGTTGCCTCTCCACCCGGAGGGGGTCTCATTGTGGCAGAAGAGGAGGCCGTGGGCCGACGTGTCAGAATAGGATCGGGGATGGGAATTCCAAAGGAAAGGTGGGAAATACTGACTGAGACTAAACAATCTAAGAGAGAAAATACTGATGGTGTTTGAAGGCAGATAAATCACTGGGCCTGCATGAAATCTAACCCAGACAGCGGAGGGGCTCGTTCCATTAGAGCAGCAGGACCTTTCCGGACCTGCCTCTCGGTCTTTTTTTGCACTACCTTACTTCCCATTTTTCTATTTTCTATCTATGATTTATAATTTAAATGTTTAATATTTACTAATTTTAATATCTTTAATATTTAATATGTGTGAAGCACAGAACCAAATATCGCTGTGATGATTGTACGTTCTAGTACCAAATGCTTGGCGACAATAAAGTACCATGGGGTAAAGAAGAAGAAGAAGAAGAAGATTTTTATTGTCATTGTTGTGGAGCAATGAAACACAGTTTAGCAGCTCAACGTTTTGCAGCATGACAAGAATATATACATAAAATAAACTCTAAAACCTCAGGAGTGCAGTCCAAAATTAAGAATATATGGATGGGGGAGGGGGGGTAGGACTATTGCACACCTGCCATTCCTGGAAGTGTGATGCATTTAGCTGCCGCCGTCTTGGTGGGGGGACAGGAGAAGGGAAGGGGGTGTTATACATTTCACTGCTTGTGGGTAGAAGCTGCTAAGGAGTCTCTTTGTTTTCATCCTTAATGCTCTGTATCTCTTCCCAGAAGGTAGAGGGGAAAACAGGTGATGTCCAGGATGAGTGGGATCCTTTGAAATACAAGTAGCCTTCTTTTGAAGTCTGCCAGTATAAATGTCTCTGAGGGAGGGTAATGTTGTGCCAATAACCCGCTCTGCTACCCTCACCACCCACTACAAGTCCTTCCTGTTCTGTTCTGTGCAGCTGGCAAACCACACTGCACAGCAATACGTCAGGAGGCTCTCTATAGTTGTCCGATAGAAGTTGATCAGTAGGTGATGAGGGAGGAGAGCGTGCTTTAGTTTCCTTAGGAAGTAGAGCCTCTGTTGGGCCTTCCCCACCTGATAAGAGATATGGGCAGTCCAGGTGAGGTCAGCCGAGATGTGGACGCCGAGGAACTTGAAACTCTCTACTCTCTCCACCTCTTTCCTGTATATGTGCAGAGCAGAGTGTTCGACGCGCTTTGATTTCCTGAAGTCTACTATCAGCTCCTTGGTTGAAGAAGGTGCAGATGGTCACAAGTTCAAGTTTATTGTCTTTCAACTGTCAGTATGTGTACCACCAAACAATGTGATGTCTGTGCAACATAGTACATATAACTCACACACCTAACACTTCAAATAACATTACCACAAATAAATTAACAAATAATAAGGTGCATATATGATACAAGTTAAAAAGTAAACAGAATAATGCTGCTGGCACTTCATATTGTGAGGAAACCTGGGTGGTGACAGGGAGATCTGTATTCCTACGGGTTGGGGGGAGGGAGATTTTCCCATCCTAATTCCAATGCTGTGGTACCTCCTGCCTGATGGTAGGTCGAAGAGATTGTTGGACAGATAGGAGAGACCAATGGCAATGCTAAGGGCCCTGCGTACACAGCGCTTCTGATAAATATCTCTGATGGGTGTCAGAAAGGCCCGGATGGTCTTTGATGACAGGGTGAAGTAGGGGAAAGGATGCCACAGGGCAAGGAGTGGGTTATTGAAGGACGGACTGGAGGTCCATAGAGGGGAGGGTAGCACAGTAACCATGGCAACAAAGACTTGACTTTACAGGCACCGCCCACTCCTCTAAGGCGACATCCTCATCTTCATCCTTATCCTCTACTGCCGTCCAAAGCTCACCCTCCGACCGCCGTCCCTCTGATCCCGCACTCACTCCACTCACTCCCTCAGGCGTCGCCACACTGAAACTTCCCGCCGTACGCCGCCTCTCTTACTAACCCGATAAATGGTTCTAGGTTCCGCCCACACCTCAAGACAATTGGCTCTGTCACCACAGCTCCACGAATAGGAAACCAGGGTCCTGCAGATCTATTGGTCCAACTCTCCCGTCAATCACCAGACGCCGGCGGCCGCTCGCGATCAAGTGGGGTTGACACCTTTAAAAGGACGCACGACTTTCTTTTCAAACTGGCAGTGAGACGCTTTAAAACATATATGTTGTTTTGAATTTGCGTAACGCGTGTGACACAAAGCAAAACGCTGACGTTTATGTTTTATTGTGCTGCTTATTTGCATGAACAGCCACTGCTAGAGGCATTTTGAATCATCTCGGCTGTAAATTATTAAACGTACCATTTAATTTATTGTTTCATTTTACTTAATAGCTCTTTAGAGGTTTGGTAAACGGATTCTTGGCTGTTCTAAATTTGTAATAGCGACATCCAGTTCTCATTTGGGGGGCGGGGGCATTAACTGAGAGGCTGTCACAAACACACATATCCAAGGTACAAATACCATGACAAATGTTTTTTTTACAGCAGCAGCACGCTAAATTACAAACATAAATGTTGCATGAAATTATGGAATCCCTCCAAAAGTCTCTTTGAACCCCAACCATCAGGCAGGAGGTATTGGACAAGGACTGTTGGGATGGGAAACAGGTTCTTTCTCCAAGCCATGAGACTACCGAACTCTCTGCCACATCACATATAAATAAAGCGCACGTACTTTTAAATTGCCTATACTCATGCCTTATTGTTTGTTAATTTATTTGTGGTTGTGGAACTTCATGTGTGAATGATATGTATGGTGTTTTACAGTTTGGTCTGGAGGAATATGGTTTCATTTGTCAGTATACATGTGTACAGTTGAATAACAATAAACTGAAATTGAACTTAAATTTGAATTATGAAATTATGGATCTGGTGCTCCCAACATAGTGGTACAATTATGAAGAAGAGTTGCAGGTGAATGGGAACCAGAGTGCCAGAACAGATAGTGGAGAGGTTGGGGAGACAGATGTTGATAATACATAAGACTAAGTCAGGAATCAAAAGGTTGAGCAGAGTGCGACTACAGTCCTAAACTGCACATATTTCAATGCAAGAAGTATCGTAGGAAAGGCAGATGAGCTCAGTGCATGGATCAACACATGGAATTATGACATTGTGGCCATTAGTGAGACTTGGTTACTAGTAGGGCAGGACTGGTGGCTCAATATTCCGGGGTTCACTTGTTTCAGATGCGACCGACAGGAGTGATTAAATGGGGAGCGGTAGCAGTACTAGCCAGGGGAGATGTCACGGCAGTGCTCAGTCAGGACAGGCTGGAGAACTTGTCCAGTGAGGTGTCAGGGGTGGAAATGAGAAATCAGACAAGCATGACCATGTTAATAGGCTATATTACAGACCACCTAACAGTCCGAGGGATTTAGAAGAACGAATTTGTAAAGAGGTTGCAGACTTGCAAGAATAATAAGGTTGTTATATTAGGTGATTTTAAGTTTCCACATATTGACTGGGACTTCCATACTGTAAAGGACTGGATGGGATAGAGTTTGTTGTATGTGTTCAGGAACGTTTCCTTCCTCAGTACGCAGAAGTCCCAATGAGAGTGTGCGATACTTGACCTGCTATTAGGGAATGACAGGGAGTTTGTGTAGGGGAACAGTTTGCATCTAATGATCACAATGCCATTCGTTTCAAAACAAATATGGAAAAACATAGGTATGGTCCACAGGTGAGATTCTAAATTGGACAAAGGACAATTTTGATGATATCAGGAAGGATCTGGCAAATGTGGATTGGGGCAGGCTGTTTTCTGGCAAAGGTATACTTGGTAAGAGGGAGGCCTTCAAAAGTGAAAATTTAAGACCACAAAACTTGTATACTGTCAGAATAAAATAGGGAACCTTGGTTTTCAAAAGATATTGAGGCCCTGGTTAAGAGACAAAAAGGGAGGTGCATTGCAGGTATAGGCAAGTAGGAACAAATGAGGTGCTTCTGGAGTACAAGAAATACAAGAGAACACTTCAGGAAGAAATCGGGAAACTAATTCCTGATGAGGTTTCTGCCAGGAGCCAAAGTGAAGCAGAATCCTAAGGGATTCTACAGTTATGTTAAGAGCAAAAGAATTGCAAAGGACAGAATTGGTCCTCTGGAAGACCAGAATGGTAATCCATGTGTGGAGCCCAAAGGGATGGGGAGATCTTAAATGAATTTTTTTTGCATCTGTATTTACTCAGGAGTTGGAAACCCCCAAGTGAGGCAAAGTGACACCAGCTGCATGGGGTCTACAGAGGAGGAAATGTTCACAGGCAGATTAGGGTGGATAAATCCCCAGTGCCTGACAAAGTGTTCCCTCAGATCCTGCGGGAGGGAAATGCAGAAATTACTAGGACCCTAGCAGAGATATTTAAATTATTCTTAGTGACAGCTGTGGATCTGTCAGAGGATTGGAGGATAGCCAATGTTGTTCCATAGTTTAACAAAAGCTCTACAAATGAACCAGGAAATTATAGGCCAGTGAGTCTGACATCAGTTGTGAGAAAGTTATTGGAAGGCATTCCAGGGGACAAGATATACAGGTATTTGGATAGACGTGACTGATACCATTGTTCAGCATTTCCCCTTCTGGTTACATTTCTTTGAATGATTCCGGAATCTACTCTGGTACCGAATTACAGTTTTTGAACTTGGATTATCGGATTGATTAACTCTTATTTACAAATTTGTATGGAGTATTTATCACCTCTGGGTGTAAGTAGGGCTGAACATGTTGGCCTGCCATCCTTTTTTCTTTTTCTATTTTGATCTTAGCTACCGTACTTTAACTCTCGACATTCCTGGTTCCCTTTGTTCTATCAGCACTTAATAAAATAATTGTGAAGAAACAAGTTCAAAGTTCAAAGTAAATTTTTAATCAAAGTACATATATGTCAGCATAAACCAATCTCCATATCCATTTTCTTGCAGGCAATCGCAATTTTATGCCTTTATCCTGAGAGAACGAGACATAAAACTTCGAAGAACCTTGAATGAGAATCGTCAGAATCCAGCAACACGTATATCTAAAAATGAATAAATAAAAATAGAATAAAAATTGTTAAGACTACAGCTGGAGGTCATGGGTTAAGAGTGATAGGTAAAATGTTTAAGGGGAACATGAGGGGAAACATCTTCACTCAGAAGGTCGTGAGAGTGTGGAATGGGCTGCCAGCACAAGTGGTGGTTTTGACTTCATTTAAGGGGTTTAGATAGGTACGTGGTTGGGAGGGGTATGGAGGCCAATGGGTTGAGGAAGTTTAAGTGGTTCAGCATGGACTACATGGGCAGAAGGGCCTGTTTGTGTGCAGGTTTTCTATGACAATAAATGAATATAGAAGTGGCAGGATATGTTGCGATTGTACTTGGTGAGGTCTCACTTGGAATATAGTGTTCAGTTTTAGTCACCCTTTAATAGCAGACATCCCACTTCTCCTGGAAGTTTCGGGACTCTCCCGCACAGTGGCAGCGCCAGAGATTTCTTCTTGCTGGTGCTACGGAGGGGCTGAATTATTCAGTGATGGTGCTGAGGGATGCACTGTATGGTAATATGTATTCACAAGGCCAGATGCGAGGCGTTAAAAAGCCAGTTTCAAGCATTATGTGACTACTATAAATGCCTCTTTTGATTCACAAGCAACAGCAATTGGTAAATATAATATAGAAGTGAACTGTGACAGTGTCAACAGCATCAAACACAACCCGGGCTACACAGAGCATAAACAAAAAAAACAAACAGAGCATCCGAGCAACAGCGCACAACATCAATCACGCACCAATTCCGCAATCAGAACCGTCTTTTCATTTCAGTCAGAAGTCTGTCGAGAACCGGATAGAAACAGTGATTGTGAAGGTCATCAGAGTATGTGACAGGTGTGCGTTCAGTTTGGGCCTCAACAACAAAATCATGTCGGCGGTGGGATGGCTGGGCCTGTCTCCTTTCATGTGGTCTGCTCTGTATACCGGCCTTGACGCACAGGTCCCTAGCTCTTGTTTGAATTTCACTCTATGATTCCTCTCTCCGTTTTGCTGAGATTGCATGGATAACAGACTGAGCCAAGTCCACAGCAGATGAAAGCTCCAAACTGGGAGATTGTAGCTGGTCTGACATGAACTTGGTGACTCGGAATAAGTACTCAATCAGAGTGAGAAGTAAAGCAAACTGCTCATCAATCAGTCCATTTACAGCTCTGGCCTCCGTTTTCCTCCGTGCATTTGGTTGACCTATAATATCCTGCAGTGTAGCTAGAATGGCAGGGAGTGATTTCCTAATGGCCCACAAAGCTGTATACTGCCATGCCCAGCGTGTATCTAACAATTTCTTCAACTCCACGGGCTGTGCAGTTGATTCCAGTTCTCTCTGTTTCTTCATTAAAAGATCGTGGGCAACAGAGTTTGGAATGAAGTTGTAAAGCAGCTGCACAGATTCAAAAAACTCACCCATTTGTGGTACATTGCTCACAACATCCACTAAAACAAGGTTAAGTCTGTGAGCATGGCAGTGTATATATAATGCTTGTGGGACCTCTTTCCTGAACCTCTCTTGTACCCCGTTATTGCACCCGGACATCACTGCCACCCCGTCATAACACTGACCTATACACGCATTCTTATCAATAACACACTGGGCGAGTGTGTTCAATGCTTTTAAGAAGCGACTCTGTGTCCAACCCTTCTGCTGGAGTGAAGTGCAAGAATTCTTCAAGCACTGTTTCGTTATTCAAATACTGCACCACCACTGATATTTGCTCTTTTTACTCAAGTCTTTACTTTCATCCACCATGATGGCAAAATGTCCAGCCTCCTTGATTTCTGCACTTATTTGAAGTCTGACCATATCTGCCATAATACCCATAATATCATTTTGGATATCGTGGTGGGTTTTATTTGCATTTCCAGGATTGGCCTCTTTTTTTTTTTAGCTATAGTCTTATCAAACTTCCCAATTACACTGAGCAACTCAACAAAGTTTCCCCTATTGCCAGATCCATCATTCTCCCGGTGTCCCCGCTGGGCAATGCCTTGGCACGCAGTATAGCGTAGAGACTCAACTACTGCTCTCATATGCTCACGATTTTCTTGGACAATCTTTGCATGTCCTTTATCAAGCATATTTCCCAATCTTGAACTGTCTTGTTTTCTCAGTCTGAATTCGGCTCGTGCCTCCATCGCAAACTTATGAGCTGCACCTACGCGGTGGGTTTTGAAAGCTGTTGTAGCTTTCCGCCAGTTACGGTAACCGGTGACAGTGAAGGTAGACTCAGAATGGAACCCATGTCCTCCACACAGGAAATGCCTGCATGCGAAGCAGAGTGTAGCA